>NC_060147.1:57535326-57847826 GCF_021461385.2 Schistocerca piceifrons | reverse complement strand
ACCTTATCGTCTGAAATTGGTTCAAGCACTGTCTGCAGCTGATAAACATTAAAAGAATCGATTTCTGTGATTTTATCCTTGCTCAAATGGAAACAGATGAATCTTTCGTTTCAAAGATTGTGTTTAGTGGTGAAGCAACTTTCCACACTAACGGGAAAGTCAACCACCACAATGTCTGTATATGGGGCACTGAGAATCCGCGGGAAACAATCCAGTATGAACGTGACTCGCCTAAGGTGAACGTTTTCTGTGCCATTTCAGCCAATAAAGTTTTTGGTCCCTTTTTCTTCGAAGGTGCTACTGTAACTGGACTACAGTATCTGGAGTTGTTAGAGAATTGGCTGTTCCCTCAGCTCGAACAAGAAGCACAACAATTCATATTTCAGCAGGATGGAGCGCCACCACATTGGCACTTATCTGTCCGTAACTACCTGAACGTCAACTACCCGAGGCGATGGATCGGCCGCCAGGCAGCCCGTGACAGAGCACTTCATCACTGGCCTCCAAGAAGCCCTGATCTTACCCCCTGCGATTTTTTCTTATGGGGGTATGTTAAGGATATGGTGTTTCGGCCACCTCTCCCAGCCACCATTGATGATTTGAAACGAGAAATAACAGCAGCTATCCAAACTGTTACGCCTGTTATGCTACAGAGAGTGTGGAACGAGTTGGAGTATCGGGTTGATATTGATCGTGTGTCTGGACGGGGCCATATTGAACATCTCTGAACTTGTTTTTAAGTGAAAAAAAACCTTTTTAAATACTCTTTGTAATGATGTATAACAGAAGGTTATATTATGTTTCTTTCATTAAATACACATTTTTAAAGTTGTGGTATTGTTTTTTAATCACCCTGTATTTCGTATTTTTTTGCTATGGAAATTATCTGTCAAAGTACGATATTTATAGACTGTGTCGTTAGTTCGTAACAGCGCTTGCGTACGTTTTCTCTTAAATATTTCCGAATTCTGGTTGTTACTTTATTCCTTGTTCCGCTATTTTATTGACGATTATCAGCCGCCAAGTTTGAATTTGTTCAGGTGTGTCTTCAGTTTGCGTTAGTGTGTGTCTCTCTGCGTGACTGAATGCATTCGATGTGTGTTGTTTGATAGGTATAGATCATTTGCAGACAACTCTATTATGGGCGCCCTGCAGGCATTCCCAAGTGGTCTATGAGGTCTGAAGTGATGGATCTGGACCTACTTGAAACAGTACATAACAACAATGTTTGGAGATGCAGTAATAAATACCTAAATAAATTTAATTAAAGAGCGCCGGCCGCGGTGGTCTAGCGGTTCTAGGCGCGCAGTCCGGAACCGCGCGACTGCTACGGTCGCAGGTTCGAATCCTGCCTCGGGCATGGATGTGTGTGATGTCCTTAGGTTAGTTAGGTTTAAGTTCTTCTAAGTTCTAGGGGACTGATGACCACAGTAGTTAAGTCCCATAGTGCTCAGAGCCATTTTTTTTAAATTAAAGAGCAGAAATAGTTCTTCTGGTGCACAAAAAATACACGTGACAAACAGCTTAGATGAATAAATACTGGTAGTAGATTCTAGGCCAAATATCGTTAAGGAAGAACTGCAACTAGGCACACGTTTTGAATGACTAGTGCGTAGTTTTGGCCCTTGCTCATCCCCACTCAGCAGTAAGAAAGTCTTGAACATATTTTGCGTTGTTTGTCCTATAACATAACAGAACGTTCATGATTATGTTGATTACAAAACTTCATTTAACATATTTGAGGAAAAATTTTGCTTTATGCATTACACCACAGGGGTCTGTATCACTGATATGCGAAGCTTTGAATTATGGTTTACACTAAATAAAAGAGGGCCGTCACACGTGTTTGGATTTGAGTGGCACGTCAACTGCTATCCTACATCTTGTCTTTAGTCCAAAGTCATGTTCAACACGTCACTTGCCAACGACGCATCAAGCAAAATCTTAGCTCAAGTAAGTGAAACGTAAAGGCCTTGTATGTAAAGTAAAAGCATTCGTAATCAAGAAAATAATGAATATTGTATCATAATGTGAGACAAGAATGAGAAATTTGTAAGGAAAATTTCTTGCAACTGATCATATGCGAAGGACCAAAACTAATTACATGAAATAAATCATTTACTGAGATAGTGTAACTCCTTGCAGTTTGTCTTTAATGATACACGAGGAAACAATTTCAGTGTTACCAAACAAATATGGATAAAATACTATTAATTTCCAAGTGTGTCTGCTACTCTTGCAGTAAATTTTATATTTTTCAAAATTAAAGTTGTTTCATCTCCCAAACCGATCTCTCATCTATTCTACGCGCTCTGATTGACTGGCAACTAATTTCTGTTTCCAACTTCTTTTTACAGGTGAGTTCCAGTAGCTGAAGATGACCTCTCGAGGCATTATACATAACTGTTAGAGCTGTACAGGTAGGAATAATTATAACTTGCTATCCATTTCACCCGCGAATTTCAATGATGGTCGTACACACCTCGGCAACACTGCGACTGCAGAATATGTGTCTCAGTTGCTTGCTTGTATGTTTTTGTTTTTTTTTAATTTATGTGCATGTACACCAGTTTGCGGTCTTTGAATGGCTGAGTATGTCACAGGAGATATCCATAACTCTGTCGGCATTCAGTAATGGTTCGGTTGGAATTACTTCTGTTAAGTTCATTCCTTTTATGCCCAAATTACTCTGAATTTACAAGAGAAAAGGCAGGAGCAGCACGTGTTCTGACTTAATTTTTAATTTGCCATAGATTAATTTAAATGCAAATCACAATTATTTTATTGTTGCGCAGGACTTTCGATTAAATTCGTACTTCTTCAGTAAGTCATTTTTGTATCAAAATGTGGGGAAATACGTGATCTTTGTGTTGGGAATACAGTCATTTATTGTGTTTTCCACAACTAACCAAGCACTTGTTTTTCGGGCATACCGTTGGTTTACCACCAGTGAGGTGTTTTTATATACACTCCTGGAAATTGAAATAAGAACACCGTGAATTCATTGTCCCAGGAAGGGGAAACTTTATTGACACATTCCTGGGGTCAGATACATCACATGATCACACTGACAGAAGCACAGGCACATAGACACAGGCAACAGAGCATGCACAATGTCGGCACTAGTACAGTGTATATCCACCTTTCGCAGCAATGCAGGCTGCTATTCTCCCATGGAGACGATTGTAGAGATGCTGGATGTAGTCCTGTGGAACGGCTTGCCATGCCATTTCCACCTGGCGCCTCAGTTGGACCAGCGTTCGTGCTGGACGTGCAGACCGCGTGAGACGACGCTTCATCCAGTCCCAAACATGCTCAATGGGGGGCAGATCCGGAGATCTTGCTGGCCAGGGTAGTTGACTTACACCTTCTAGAGCACGTTGGGTGGCACGGGATACATGCGGACGTGCATTGTCCTGTTGGAACAGCAAGTTCCCTTGCCGGTCTAGGAATGGTAGAACGATGGGTTCGATGACGGTTTGGATGTACCGTGCACTATTCAGTGTCCCCTCGACGATCACCAGTGGTGTACGGCCAGTGTAGGAGATCGCTCCCCACACCATGATGCCGGGTGTTGGCCCTGTGTGGTTGGTTGGTTGTTTTGGGGAAGGAGACTAGACAGCGTGGTCATTGGTCTCATCGGATTAGGGAAGGAAGTCGGCCGTGCCCTTTCAGAGGAACCATCCCTGCATTTGCCTGGAGTGATTTAGGGAAATCACGGAAAACCTAAATCAGGATGGCCGGACGCGGGATTGAACCGTCGTCCTCCCGAATGCGAGTCCAGTGTCTAACCACTGCGCCACCTCGCTCGGTGGCCCTGTGTGCCTCGGTCGTATGCAGTCCTGATTGTGGCGCTCACCTGCACGGCGCAAAACACGCATACGACCATCATTGGCACCAAGGCAGAAGCGACTCTCATCGCTGAAGACGACACGTCTCCATTCGTCCCTCCATTCACGCCTGTCGCGACACCACTGGAGGCGGGCTGCACGATGTTGGGGCGTGAGCGGAAGACGGCCTAACGGTGTGCGGGACCGTAGCCCAGCTTCATGGAGACGGTTGCGAATGGTCCTCGCTGATACCCCAGGAGCAACAGTGTCCCTAATTTGCTGGGAAGTGGCGGTGCGGTCCCCTACGGCACTGCGTAGGATCCTACGGTGTTGGCGTGCATCCGTGCGTCGCTGCGGTCCGGTCCCAGGTCGACGGGCACGTGCACCTTCCGCCGACCACTGGCGACAACATCGATGTACTGTGGAGACCTCACGCCCCACGTGTTGAGCAATTCGGCGGTACGTCCACCCGGCCTCCCGCATGCCCCATATACGCCCTCGCTCAAAGTCCGTCAACTGCACATACGGTTCACGTCCACGCTGTCGCGGCATGCTACCAGTGTTAAAGACTGCGATGGAGCTCCGTATGCCACGGCAAACTGGCTGACACTGACGGCGGCGGTGCACAAATGCTGCGCAGCTAGCGCCATTCGACGGCCAACACCGCGGTTCCTGGTGTGTCCGCTGTGCCGTGCGTGTGATCATTGCTTGTACAGCCCTCTCGCAGTGTCCGGAGCAAGTATGGTGGGTCTGACACACCGGTGTCAATGTGTTCTTTTTTCCATTTCCAGGAGTGTATTTTCGTCTTTCTAAGATGGGCGAACGCTGATTATGAATGTGGCACTACTAATTTGGTACTGAACGACTTCAGATGAGAATATTTTTGGGTTGGTGAGTAAAGAGTCGTTTACATGTGAGGAGTCATTTGTAACGGAATAATCAGTTGATGAGAGAATGATGCTGAGGACTAACATAACCACACTTAGCCACACTGTAACAAATTTGAAACAGAATCCTTTTTTTTTTTCCAACAATCTTCCGACTGATTCGATGCAGCGGGCCAGGAATTCCTCTCCTATGCCAACGTCTTCATCTCAGAGTAGCACTTGCAACCTACGTCTTTCATTAATTTTTAGATGTTTCCCGATCTTTGTTTTCCACAGCACTTTTTACCCCCTACAGCTCCTTCAAGTAGGTTGGAAGTTATTTCCTGATGTCTTAACAGATGTTATGTCACCCTGTCCCTTCTTCACGTCGGTGGTTCCCATAAATTTGTTTCTTCCCCGATTATGCGGAGAATCTGCTCATTGCTTAACGTACCAGTCAACAGAATTATCAACATTCTTCTGTAGCAACACGTTTCAGATGCTTCGATTCTCTGGTTTTCTCCCAGACTGTACACAATTACACCTACCTCTGCGTCTGTACTCCGCGAGTCACCTAATGGAGTGTGGTGGAGGAATACTTTCTGTATCACTGTCACTCCCTCCCTTTCACTATTCCTGTTGCGAACAGGCTGCAGGAAGAACAATTGTCCCACCAGCTGCGACTTAGCCGCGTATATGAACAGTGATCCAATAGTGCCAAACGTTTTTTATTCCAGCCTTTCATCACAATATCAATTCTTTTGACGATGACCGGTTTCAGACAGTAATGACCATTCTGAGATCTTGCCTACACCATGTCCTAAAGTGATAAGGCCGTAATACTGTGATCAGAGACTGGAATAAAAAAAACATTTGGGAACAATGGTTGGTAAAATCTCCGAGTGGGCTCGAGTATCTCTAAGGCTTGGGTAGCTCAGACGGTAGAGCATTTGCCTGCGAAAAACAAAGGTCCCGAGTTCGAGTCTCGGTCCGGCACACGGTTTTAATCTGCCAGGAAGTTTCATATCGGCGCACACTCCGCTGCCGAGTGAATATTTCATTCTGGAAACATCTGTAATTTTACCTCCATGGTCTTTCCGCGAGATACATGTAGCTCGAAGCACGATGATGGTTGAGTCTCCTAGGAACGTGCGATCTGGGAGCTAACCACACCGGGATGCAGAACGACTCTCTTGTAATCTTTGCCACTGCAGTCGGCTGGCGATCTCCCTGAGGCTTCGCCGATACTGACTGAACCCGTAACGAAACGCACAGCTCTTTTCTGTACCAATCCTATCCTGTGCGGATCCCCCACTGTAAAGTAGTACACATTCAATTGTTGGAAGGAGGAGGGTTTTTTAAGCAGCGTCATTTCCGTGTTGACTGCATTTCCTGAGCATTGCTCCTTTAGTGTCTGTCGTAGGCGCGATTAGTTTTGTTGTGCCTACATGGTTCGCTAGACAAACAATCAAACAACTCGTATTAATGAGATTACAATGAAATGAATATCCCTAGCTGCATACAAGCTTTGATATAAGTCCCCGGGGACAGTTGAAAATGTGTGCCCCGACCAGGACTCGAACCCGGGATCTCCTTACAGGGCAGACGCTCTATACATCTGAGTCACCGAGGACACAGAGGATACTGCGACTGCAGGGACTTATCACTGCCACGCCTCCCGTGAGACCCACATTCCCAACTTATTGTCCCGCACTATATTCATAGTGCGCTTGCGCATTATACTCATTACTCGCGGCTTTTTGGCGATTCCCGTAAGATTTCGGGCACTGTTTGTGCATCTCCACGGAAGAAGATGATCAAATGGCCGGTGAGCCTTAACTATATGCACTACTGGCCATGAAAATTGCTACACCAAGAAGAAATGCAGATGATAAACGGGTATTCATTGGACAAATATGTTATACTATAGCTGACATGTGATTACATTTTCACGCAATTTGGGTGCATAGATCCTGAGAAATCAGTACCCAGAACAACCACCTCTGGCCGTAATAACGGCCTTGATACGCCTGGGCATTGAGTCAAACAGAGCTTGGGTGGCGAGTACAGGTACAGCTGCCCATACAGCTTCAACACGATACCACAGTTCATCAAGAGTAGTGACTGGCGTATTGTGACGAGCCAGTTGCTCGGCCACCATTGACCAGGCATTTTCAATTGGTGAGAGATATGGAGAATGTGCTGGCCAGGGCAGCAGTCGAACATTTTTTGTATCCAGAAAGGCCAGTACAGGACCTGCAACATGCGGTCCTAAATTATCCTGTTGAAATGTAGGGTTTCGCAGAAATCGAATCAAGGGTAGTGAAACGGCTCGTAACACATCTCAAATGTAACGTCCACTGTTCAAAGGGCCGTCAATGCGAACAAGAGGTGACAGATACGTGTAACCAATGGCACCCCATGCCATCACGCCGGGGGATACGCCAGTATGGCGATGACGAATACACGCTTCCAAGGTGCGTTCACCGCGATGTCGCCAAACACGGATGCGACCATCATGATGCTGTAAATAGAACCTGGATTCATCCGAAAAAATGGCGTTTTGCCATTCGTGCACCCAGGTTCGTCGTTGAGTACACCATCGCAGGCGCTCCTGTCTGTGATGCAGCGTCAAGGGTAGCCGCAGCCATGGTCTCCGAGCTGATACTCCATGCAGCTGCAAACGTCGTCGAACTATTCGTGCAGATGGTTGTTGTCTTGCAAACGACCCCATGTGTTGACTCAGGGATCGAGACGTGGCTGCACGATCCGTTACAGCCATGCGGATAAGATGCCTGTCATGTCGACTGCTAGTGATACGAGGCCGTTGGGATCCAGCACGGCGTTCCGTATTACCCCCTGAACCCACTGATTCCATATTCTGCCAACAGTCATTGGATCTCGATAACGCGAGCAGCAATGTCGCGATACGATAAACCGCAATGGATCGAGATAAGCTGGTCGGAGGATAACAAAGAGACTGCGTGTTATGGACGGGACCGTCACTCGCCAGTGCAGCAATATAGTGTGAACAAACAGTGCAGAAGATCGTGCCCGCACGTTGACGTTTCCGAGGCCACCTTTTACGGGAGGCCGTGTAGAAAAGTGCCCCTGCTGACACAAAATATCCAAAGGCTGATTGGATGCGGCGGCCAAGGAGTAACGGGATTGGGAGGATCTGGGCGACGTGCAGCTGAGCCACCAAGGACACACAGGACAGTGCGACATGTCCGAAAGAACAGATACCATCTTCATACAGATAAGGCTTACCGGCCAATAATCGTCTTCAGTGCAGATGCACTCACACTGCCCGAACTCTTACGGGAATCAGTAGATTGACTGCCGCGAGTAATGAGTATGGTGGGCAGGGGTACAACTAAAGTAGTGTGTGGATAGAAAATTGGAAAGTGTGGGTCTCACAGCGAGTGTGCCAGAGATAAGTCACTGCAGTCGCACTATGGTCCGTGTCCTCACTGGCTCAGTCGGACAGTGCGTCTGGCGTGTAGCAGGAGGTACCGGGTTCGAGTGCCGGTCGGGGCACACATTTATCAACTGTCCCCGTTGTTACTTATCAACGCCTGTAAGCAGCTTAAGGTCTGGATTTCATCATAATTCCATTCATGGACTCTCTTCCTGCACGTCTTGCAGCGGTTTGCGCTGCAACAGGTGGTTACTCAGGTTTTTGACAGTCGATAACATTGATGTGACTCGACTGCGTACATTATTCAACTGCAGGTACACTCACTGGTGTCGTATGGTTCTTATTGTGGTATTGACTTGGTTGCATAACAGAGGCACATCAACTTGCAACTAATTTTGCAGTTACGTGCGACGTAACCTTTCGCTTTCAGACTTCTGTAGCACGTGGGTACACTTGCGACTCGTGCCGCATCAGCCAGTTGCCGGAAAATATCCAATATGAACAGTGCTTATATGGACACCGCTCCAGTGAGGAAAGACACGGGATAGCGATATGCATAAATTCGAATGACGGTAAAGATATAAAACGACAGTGCACTGACGGAGCTGTCATTTGCACTCATTGAAAAGATTTCAGACTTAATAATGGCCACACGACGTGAATTACCAGAGTTCGTAATTTTTTTCATAATGTGGGGCTACAGTCATAATATATTTCTTTAAAGTCAGTACCGCCATTAGACTGTTTTTTATTTGCAGTGTTACATTTATGCGATCATGATTTCGGCTTCAAAGTGCCATTACCAAGTGTTTTAAGTGTTATACAGTGCCTAAGATGTCCATCTTAGGTGGCAGTGCCACTTTGAAGTGGCACTTTGGAACCGAAATCATGATCGCGTAAATGTAACACTGCAAATAAAAAACAGCCTAATGGCTTTACTGACTTTAAAGTCACAAATTTTGAACGCGGAATGGTAGTTGTAGCTAGAGATGCATCGGACATTCCATTTGGTAAATAGTTAGGGAATTCCGCATTCCAAGATTCACTGTGTCGCGAATATGCCTAGAATACAATATTTAAGGCATTACCACGGATAACGAAGTGACCGACGGCCTTCACCTAACGACCGAAGGCAACGGCGCTGGCGTAGAGCTGTCAGTGCTAACAGACAAGCAACACACCGTACGACGAACGTTTCACTTCGGACAGTGTGACGAAATTTGTCGTTAATGGGGTGTGGCAGCAGATGCCTTTGCTAACAGCACGACATCGCCTGCACCGCCTCTGCTGGGCTCGTGACTGTATCGGTTGGACCATAGACGACTGGAAAACCGTGGCATGGTCAGATGAGTGCCGATTTCAGTTGGTGAGAACTGTTCGTGGCACAGACTCTTGGTAGCAGCGGATCCAAGTTGTCAACAATGCACTGTGCAACATGGTGGTGGTTCCATAATGGTGTGGGGTGTGTTTACGCGGTTCTGATTATGTTAGGCTACTTGGGGGACCACATACAGCCATTCATGGACTTCATGTTCCCAGACAACGGTGGAATTTTTATGGATGATATTGTCACCAGGCCACAGTTGTTAGCAGTGGTTCGAAGAACTTTCTGGACTGTTCGTGAAAATGATTTGGCCTCCCATATCGTCTGACATAAATTCCGTCGAACTTTACTGGGTTATAATCGAGAGCTCAGTTCGTGCACCAAATACTGTATCGGCAACACTTTCGCAGTTACGGACGGCTACAGAAACAACATAGCTCAGTATTTCTGCAGAGGACTTACAGGACTCGTTGAGTCCATATGACGTGGAGTTTCTGCACTAACTTGGGCAATAAATGAGAAACGCTGACTAGAATATCTTCTGCGTGATATGTCACTTATAAGAAAGGCAACTCATCGATAAATAAGAGTTGGCAATCATATTTCTGTCAATTTCTCGAGCATTCGCTCCCCCACGATATAGTGGCGTCTGATGGTATTATCTGCAAGACGCGTATTGCCGCTGCCACAGAGTTACTGTCAATTTATCACTATATATTTTGTCTGTTAGACTTTTAATTGTTAATTAATCCTCTTCAGTGTTACATCGAAATGTAGAAATTTAAAGTGAATAGGACAAGAACTTTGAAGTAAATCGGTCTGAGAAACTTTCTAACCTAACATCTCGAAACATAATTCACCGATTTACTTCAAAGTTCTTGGCTTCTTTGGTTTAAATTTCTACATTCAGATGAGACAATGCACAAAACTGATGAAAAACTAAATGCCTGACAGACGATATAGCCTATTACAATGAAATGAACACCCTCGTGCTAGCAGGAGATCCCGGGTTCGAGTCCCGGTCGGGGCTGAAGTACGAAAAATTTCATCATGGCAGGAATAAAGCTGTAGATTTGCATGAATTAAAAAAATTATAAAAATATAAAATCAGACGCCCTTATATACTGTACATATACATAGTTTTTGTGAATAAAGTATCGCAAATTTTTTAACTTATTACCAGACTCATAATACATGTTCAAAACGTAAATTAATTTAAAATGCGAACTGATAAAGGAAGACCTTTATCATTAATGTTGTGTACACAGTTCCGCATAGTCAGTGCGTACACAACTTCCCCACTAGAGCGCGCCCTGCTAAGCACAACAGCGCAGGCGCAGCGCTCGTCCATCTCCGCACTACGAGATGGCGCTGCCTTAGAGACGGACCAAATTCTGCTTCCACCGATCCGCATATTAGTATGTAACGCAGCCAATGAGATTGCTGCTAATGTAGAACCTTTCCTCCTCGCGGATCACACTCACGCAGTGATACATGAATGTGCGAGGTATTATAACGAGTGTACAGACCTCCGATTAGTCAGTCTGCATTTGTCTGCATCAGTCTGTACGAGTCTGCATTAGTCTGTACCAGTCAATAGTCAAGTTTCAGTCTGCGTCTAATAAGATTATCATATTCCTGTACTTAGCCATGAAGATAAATGTATAAACACATTTGTCAAGTACCAGAGATATGTGAGAATATGATTAACGTACCAAGACCAAAGGAACTTCAGATTGTCAATTGTAAATAGCATCCAGAATCAAGTTACGTAAGGTTTATGCTTGTTGCTATTTTAATAAATGTGTGTGAAAATTAATCAAGTTCTGTTTAAAGTTGGTCACCGTCAATCTGCTACTCTAAGCGTGCAAGTGGCATTTCTATCGTCTGACCTAACGACAGAAGGTAAACACGCCACAATAAGACCACGAGACATATTGCTGACACTCGCCTACTTCGTTAGAGCGACAAGTCAAATTATCTGATGGTGTGTGTACTGAAGGTCACACAGTACGCACACCACAGTTAATATTTTCATTGGGTATCAATTTACAGTTGAAGAGCTTGGTAAAATTACGTCTTAGGCAGATATTCGTATAAAGTAACACAATAACAAAGTATGGTCATCCTTTATTAGCACAACAATAAAGAGACGTTTAACTGTCTCTGTATAATATGTCACTGCTCGACGTAGTTCCATGCTAATGTGAACCATCGGTGTTCTTTTTGTAATCACATTGAGTTATGTTCCTGATGCAGATATTCGTATAAGGTAATACAATAACAAAATATGGTTCTTCTTTAATTATTAGCTCAAGGATAAAGAGACGTTTCACTATCTCCTAACTGTCTCAGTATAACATGTAGTTCCATGCCAATGTGAGAACCACCAGTCTTTTCTTTTTTTTTTTTTTTTTTTGAGTACATTGAGTTAAGCTCCTACTAAAAAAAAGCAAATATGTTGCATGTTTAGCAGTAGATTAACATGTACACTGCTTAATGTCTAAGTGTCAGTTTCTCAGCACAGTTGAAGTCATGACCGAAAACAGGCGCAGCTACGTGGTTTGTCTCGATATTCTGCACAGTACTGGAATCTTCTATTATCCCTCTTTCTCTGCACACTTATATTACTCTCCCCTTAATTCTGAAGACAGCTACAGTGTCTGCAATCAAGAGACAGTGTCTTCTTCGCCACAGGACTGCTCTCAGCCAATAACGAAATATGTGGCGGGGACGCCGTCCAATAGCGGGGTAGATCCCGTCTCCTGCTTGACTCCGTCAGCATTCTCGCTAATTCTCTCATCTCTTCGCCTTTCCGCTAGTACTATTCGCGCAGTGCTCGCACTGTTGTCTTCTCTCTTATTCTTATTCGTTGTCCCAATACTCGGACGCAGCGGGTGCAATATTGCTGAGACTGCTACTCCATCGCTGGTTGCTTTATTTCTGCGGTATTTTTTTCCAGCTGGAGATAACTCGTTTTGTCGTTGCAGAGCTACAGGGGTGTACGAAGGAAACACATGCTGCAGAACACAGCGGGTTTCATCGCAAGCCACAAAAAGATCAGCAGCCACCGCAATGCCGGTTAAAGGTTTCAATTCAGTTTCACCGTGTTTTATCTTTTATCACTATCCTAAATTCTTAAGAGAAACTAGCTTCTGATACGCGTAGAAAATACAAGCCTTAAATGAAATGTATGTTTGTGCTGAACTGGTATGCAGGGTGTTACAAAAAGGTACGGCCAAACTTTCAGGAAACATTCCTCACACACAAGTAAAGAAAGATGTTATGTGGACATGTGTCCGGAAACGCTTAATTTCCATATTGGAGCTCATTTCAGTTTCGTCAACATGTACTGTACTTCCTCGATTCACCGCCAGTTGGCCCAATTGAAGGAAGGTAATGTTGACTTCGGTGCTTGTGTTGGAATGCGACTCATTGCTCTACAGTACTAGCATCAAGCACATCAGTACGTAGCATCAACAGGTTAGTGTTCATCACGAACGTGGTTTTGCAGTCAGTGCAATGTTTACAAATGCGGAGTTGGCAGATGCCAATTTGATGTATGGTTTAGCACGGGGAAATAGCCGTGGCGCGGTACGTTTGTATCGAGACAGATTGTTAAGTGTTACTTAAGTAAATAAATTAGTGAAATCAAAGTGAACTAGAAATTAGAATATAAATGGAAAACTTGGTTTAGTTTAGAGAGTTACATACTGGCATTCAGCGGGCAGAACAGAAGAGACAATGACCATATGAAGTCAGCAAGTTCCACATAAGCGGGCGCTGTCGATTCAGCCGTCAGGGCATCGCCCGACCGGCTCACGTGTTTCTCAGTTGTCACATGTGATCAAAGGCCCTCGCCTACATTCCGAGAGCCAATGACCGACGTTAAGAAGATTCTTCGAGAAGCTTTTCAACGTGACGGAAGAGGCAATGACCGGCTCACGTGTTTCTCAGTCGTCACATGCGATCAGAGGCCCCCGCCTACATTCCAAGAGCCAATGACCGAGGTCAAGAAGATTCTTCGAGAAGCTTTTCAACGTGACAGAAGAGGCAATGGCCGTGAAGTCGTTCACCTCCAGTGAACTGAAGTGAATAAATACGCGAGACGCGGTGGGCCCGACAGAGGAAGACAGATGAAGACAGAGGAAGACAGATGAAGACAGAGGAAGACAGATGAAGACGGGGACGAAGACGAAGACGGAGACGGGAACGGAGACGAAGACGAGAGACTAAGGAAGAAAAGAAGAGTAGCAGTAGTGTTCAGTCAGTTTCGCTGCTGAAGACCGTCATGCAAGAAGAGACTGCATCATGCACAGACGCACCAAGTCCGCCGCTGTAATGGAATAGCAAGCAGCAGCCGCGGCGCCAGAAGACAGAAGTTAAAAGGTATTGGAAGTCTGATTTTTTACATACCCGGGTGACTCGTGAGGACGGGAAGGAGACGACCTCACATCAGTAGTCACCTGTGAGCTGGGATGAAGACCTGACAGCCGAAGACTGGCAAGCGGGAGTCCGTGGTTCGAGTTCGGGACACTGGCCTTCCCCCGCCGCGCCGCTCCGCTGGTCGACGCAGAACACACGCGGCCGCTTAGAGACGAGAAACACTGGGACGCCGCACCCAAGGTATCATCCGATGCACGATTTCGCTCGCAATAATTAAACGGGCCACCTCGCGCTGCGCGTCTCCCGTCAGCTGGGCGAGACGGCGACACGAGATTCACACCGCTACGCGTAATCAGACGCCGCCGCCGCCGCCGCCGCCGCTGCCGCAGCAGAAGATTCACAAACGACACAGCTGCCGCTCTCCGAACCAGAACATCCCGTAAGATACAGTTGTACAAATCTTCAATAAAAGTTATCTTATGTAAAAATGATGTTTCATTCGACCTCATACCCGAGCCAAGGAAGAACCCACCCTGCCCACATGTTGTTAAGAGAGAAAAGTTAATTTATTTAATATTTTTACCCTGACAGAATGCTTTAGAATGCTCATCCTGACAATTGACAGCATCCAATGAGAAAACCCAGTTACATTGAGTGACAGAAGTGTCACATTTAGTAACACAACTGTTACATTTGATGTCAGAAGCCGTTTAGTTGTTACAAGATTTCCAGAAAGAAGGTGTCCCGACAGGAAGACGTCCGAAGCAATTGATCGGCATCTTAGGGAGCACGTAACATTCCAGCCTATGACTCGCGACTGGGGAAGACCTAGAACGACGGGGACACCTGCAATGGACGAGGCAATTCTTCGTGCAGTTGACGATAACCCTAATGTCAGCGTCAGAGAAGTCGCTGCTGTACAAGGTAACGTTGACCACGTCACTGTATGCATAGTGCTACGGGAGTACCAGTTGTTTCCGTACCATGTACAGCGTGTGCAGGCACTATCAGCAGCTGATTGGCCTCCACGGGTACACTTCTGCGAATGGTTCATCGAACAATGTGTCAATCCTAATTTCAGTGCAAATGTTCTCTTTACGGATGAGGCTTCGTTCCAACGTGATCAAATTGTAAATTTTCACAATCGACATGCGTGGGCTGACGAGAATCCGCACGCAATTGTGCAATCACGTCATCAACACAGATTTTCTGTGAACGTTTGGCCAGGCATTGTTGGTGATGTCTTGATTGGGCCCCATGTTCTTCCACCTACGCTCAATGGAGCACGTTATCATGATTTCATACGGGATACTCTGCCTGTGCTGTTAGAACATGTGCCTTTACAAGTACGACACAACATGTGGTTCATGCACGATGGAGCTCCTGCACATTTCAGTCGAAGTGTTCGTACGCTTCTCAACAACAGATTCGGTGACCGATGGATTGGTAGAGGCGGACCAATTCCATGGCCTCCACGCTCTCCTGACCTCAACCCTCTTGACTTTCACTTATGGGGGCGTTTGAAAGCTCTTGTCTACGCAACCCCGGTAACAAATGTAGAGACTCTTCGTGCTCGTATTGTGGACGGCTATGATACAATACGCCATTCTCCAGGGCTGCATCAGCGCATCAGGGATTCCATGCGACGGAGGGTGGATGCATGTATCCTCGCTAATGGAGGACATTTTGAACATTTCCTGTAACAAAGTGTTTGAAGTCACGCTGGTACGTTCTGTTGCTGTGTGTTTCCATTCCATGATTAATGTGATTTGATGAGAAGTAATAAAATGAGCTCTAACATGGAATGTAAGCGTTTCCGGACACATGTCCACATAACATATTTTCTTTCTTTGTGTGTGAGGAATGTTTCCTGAAAGTTTGGCCGTACCTTTTTGTAACACCCTGTATAGACAAAACACAAAACTGGTGTACTACGTATGAGATTTTTGGCAAGTGGCGAAGACACGTATCGAAATTAGTGAGTGACGGTGACCGGAAAATCCAGAATGATTTTTCACTCTGCAGCCGATTCTGCACCGATTTGAAACTCTCAAGAAAATTACGACTACTGCCGTATATGGACTCGAACACCGAACCACCGTATTAGTTCTAATTGCTCTTATTTTCTCGTCGTCTCGTCGCATTCATTTCGCGAGCAATTTGTTGGAAGAAGTAATGTATTTGTCCAATTTCTTCGATTTTAGGGTCTTCGTATTTGAATTAGCTTAGCCAATGTTCTGCTAGGTGGAGCTCAGCATCCGAAATTGAATTATATAAATACATTCGTCTAAGATTTTCAGATGATAAACTGTTGATAATAGATTGTAAAATGATATAAATTACCTTAATACGATATAAAATTGCAGATATTTTCAATATCGTCAGTAGTGCCCCAGGGAAGTGTGGAATGACTGCTCATACTCTCTATACATGAATGGTCAGATGGATAAGGCAAACAGCAGTCTGTGGGTGTTTCCTGATGATTCTCTGGTGAACTAGAAGGTAGAGAGACTCAAGACGACTCGGACAAAATATCTACCTGGTCTGATGAATGATAGCTTGCTCTAAACGTAGAAAAGTGTAAGTTACACAGATGAATAGGAAAACCAATCCTATAAAGTTCGAATATAGCATGAGTAGTGTGCTGCTTCACACAATCGTATCCATTAAATACGAAGGTTGGAACTCAAACAGAGGCAACTACTTACTCGCAACCGACACAAAAGAGTCACATGTTTGCACCTGTTACTGTGCTTCAAAGTAGTCACCAGCGTTGTGTAGAACCCGTTGCCAGCGATGTGGAAGGCGTAGTATACCGTTAGCAGAGACTGTTCTGTTGGTGCAAATGGAGCCGTCTACTGCCTGTCGGATCTCTGGAACAGTTCTGAAGGGAATGCTTCGAAGTCAAAACTGAAACGCCAATCCAACGAATGACCTCATTATGGGTCGCCGCTAAAGTCTATCAGAGCCCCAGTATGGTGAAAGTTATGGTGATTCTCGTGTACGACTGTGATGGTGTTGTCCTAACGCATTACGTTCCTCCACGGCAGATCGTCAATGCACGGTAATTACTGTTCGTTTTTGGAGCATCACTAGCGACCAGCTTTGCGAAAGAATCGGCGACACTTTCTGCGCAACCCACCCATCATTTTGCACGACAATGCGCGGGCGCGTACAGCGCAAGCTGCTACTACTCAGTTCGGTCGATGGTACTGGGAAGTACTGTACCATTCAACATACTCCTCGGACTTAAGTCCTTCTGACTTTGATTTCATTCCGAAGATGAAGGAACCACTTCGTGGCATTCGCTTCAGAACTGTTCCAGAGTTCGGCAGAACAGACTCTGCTAACGGTATACTACGCCTTCCATATAGCTGGAAACAGATTCTGCACAACGCTGGTGACTACTTTGAAGGACTGTAACAGGTGCAAACATGTAACTCTTTTGTATCGGTTGCGAATAAATAGTTGCCACTATTCAAGCTCCAACCCTCGTATCTAGAGCCGGCCGCGGTGGTCTAGCGGTTCTAGGCGCGCAGTCCGGAACCGCGCGACTCCTCCGGTCGCAGGTTCGAATCCTGCCTCGGACATGGATGTGTGTAATATCCTTAGGTTAGTTAGGTTTAAGTAGTTCTAAGTTCTAGGGGACTGATGACCACAGTAGTTAAGTCCCATAGTGCTCAGAGCCATTTGAACCATTTGAACCTCGTATCTAGACATAACGCTGCAAATCCATATGAAGTGGAAAGAGATTGTAAGGATGGTGGGAGAGAAGGCGAATGGTCGATTCCATTATTGGGAGAATTTTAGGAAATCGTAGCTCAAATACTATGGGGACCTTTTATAGAGCACTGCTAGGGAGTCTGGGATCTCCGCACCTCGGACTAAATGAGACAATCGATATGATTCAGAGAGATGCTACTAGACACGTTACCGGTAGGTTCGATCAACGTCAAGTATTACGAAGATGCTCTATAAAATCAAACTAGAAATGCTGAAGGGAAGACTAAGTTCTTTTCGCAAACTACTATTGAGGAAATATAGGAAACTAACATTTGAGTCTGTCAGCAGAATGATTCTGCTGCTACCTACGGACCATTCGCGTAAGAACCACATGGAATGTAGTCGAATTAAATCAGGTGATGTTGAGGGAATTAAAATAGGAAATGAGACACAGTAGTACATACGTTTTGCTACTTGGGAAGCAAAGCAACTGATGAGGGTAGCAGTATGGTGAATATAAAATGTAGACTGGCGATAGCAAGGAAGTTGAGAAATTTATTAACATCGACTGTAAATTGAAGTGTCTGGAAGTCTTTATTGAAAGTATTTGTATGGAGTGTTGTCATGTATGGAAGTGAAACATGAAAGATAAACAAGTTAGACAAGAAAACAATAGATGTTTCTGAATGTGGTGCTACAGAAGAATGCTGAAGATTAGATGGGTAGATCACCTAACTAATGAGAAGATACTGAACAGAATTGGGGAAAAGAGGAATTTGTGGCACAACTTGAGTAGAAGAAGGGATCGTTTGGTAGGAAGTGTTCTGGGGCATCGAGGGATCACCAATTTACTATTGGAGAGCAGCGTGGACGGTAAAAATCGTAGAGGGAGACCAAGAGAAGAATACACTAAGCAGATTCAGAAGGATGTAGGTTGTAGTAGTTGCTCGGAGATGAACAAGCTTGCACAAGATAAAGTAGCATGGAGAACTGCATCAAAACAGCCTTTCGACAGTCGTTGTTTCCTCGTTCCATTTCCGAGTTGAACAGGATAGTAAATGTCTAGTAGTGCAAGGTTCCCTCCGTCATACGCCATACGGTACAAGGAGGGTATGTATGTAGTTGTAGTTGTAAATAATAACTATGGCGAGGGGGGAGACTCAAAGCATTAGCCAGGTTATTTCAGACCCACAGACTCACAGGCAGCTGCAATCGTGGGTCACTGACCTTTGTGGTTATTTACGGCGGGAAAACAATTACACGCAATGGCGTTCCGTCAAGCGGCAAATTGTATCCCGGCATATTACGAATTAAACATCCAATATCGGTCGTGAGTGTCTTTAGCGGAACAATTACTCTCCCTCTTTTTTTATTATTTTTTTTGCCCAGTGGAGGACCGGTAATTCTTTCGTCTCGGGCAGTTCGCCGATCGTCCATACAGCTGGGCTATCCACCCGGGGTGCCTTTAACAATTCCATTAGCCGTCCAGAATTCGTTTTTAATTTGCACCGCCGACGTGCGGTAATAAATTCATAAAGTATCGCCGTCCAGGAATCAACAAGCTGCAACGACAGTTCTTTTTTTTTCGCTCCCTCCATCCCTTTTTTTAATTTTTTTTCCCCGGGTTTGCTAGAGTTTGTGGGGTCGATTGGGAGCGTTCTAGCTATACCCCGCACAATAGCTGGAGGAAGGCTGGCGTTATTACTTTTTATTTATCGCCCCCAGCGTTTATTGAAATATGGACGGTGATACGGCAATAAATAAATCACGGCGAGCTGAGAATTTTTCTGGGCATAAATTGAGGAACATTAAATCTCATTTACGTCCGAGCATGACTTTTTTACGAGCATCCATAAATTAGCCGCGAATGTCCGTCCGAGCAGCAGTGATATACAAGTCCGTTACTCGCCATAAGCCAGCAAGCGGCAGACTTTTTTTATCACTGCCACAGTAAAAATTAGAGCCACCTCTATTTGCTTAGTGGTTGACACATTACACCTGTCGAAATATCAACAGAGACTATTTTCGTCATTGTGTTGCTAAACATATTTCAAATGTTTCTGCACAGTGTTAGCCGTATGGGATATTTAGTCTGCTGTCAGCTGTGAAAATGGTTACGTATGGATTTTTAGTAGCTGTCATTATTCATTTTGTAAAAAAATTTAAAAAATGATTTAAGTCAATGAAGTTTAGAATGTGAACTAGAAGTAATGCCAGAAGATTACAGTATTGAATGAGAATATTATATAAGCAGTTATGGAAATTGCTCTAGTTGTGTTGGGAAGCGATAGTAAGTGTGTAGATAAGTGTGTGGATGTCGGATGACCTTAAGAAGTTTTGATTTGGGAAAAGAAGAATTTATGCAAAAACCACGTATCAACTAAATCACCTCAAGATAGATAAAACTACCAAACAATACATGAGGAGATAAAAAGAGATTTAAATCAGAAAAGAACAAGCTGTGGGAACAGAATCGCATTGAAATTGAAAGATTAGCAGGTGGATCACAAACGGGAGGCGTGTGGAGGATATTTACTAGTGTGAAGATATAATCAGTAAGCTAAGCAGCAGATGCTTTAATTCCTTTAACGGCATGGAAAAACTACTGTACAGATCTATTATCTGACGGCAGATGCATGTACACAAAAGAGGGGGGAAGGCAATACTGAAGAAACTGTTCGAAATATGACCATTACGTTAGATGAAGTGAAGAACACATTAGCTTAAGTGCATAATGGACGATCACCTGATCCTGGGAATGTTCCTGTGGAGTTACGGAAAGCTGGGGTACAGCATTTGAATTATGGAATAATGCACTGTAAGAACAGAAGTTGTCAACAAAATGAAATACGATCATGATGGAAAAGATAGTTTGCGTTTTCAAGAAACTATAGAGGCATTAGTGTTAACTGCTTGATGATCCGCTTATTTGGCAAAATTACGTATGAGAAAATACCGAGTACGCTTAGTAGTAAGAGATCTTGTACAGACAACCTTCTTCTTTTACAACAGCTAATGAAGAAATTACAATTTTTGGCAGTGCGGAAGGGTTCACATTCACTACTGGCCATTAAAATTGCTACACCACAATGATGACGTGCAACAGACGCGAAATTTAACCGACAGAAAGAAGATGCTCTGATATGCAAATGATTAGCTTTTCAGAGCGTTCACACAACGTTGGCGTCGGTGGCGACACTTACAAGACAAACAGCAGTTGACCGGCGTTGCCTGGGTAAACGTTGTTGTGATGCCTCGTGTAACGAAGAGAAATGCGTACCATCACGTTTCCGACTTTGATAAAGGTCGGATTGTAGCCTATCGCGATTGCGGGTTATCGTATCGCGACATTGCTGCTCGCGTTGGTCGAGATTCAATGACTGTTAGCAGAATATGGAATCGGTGGGTTCAGGAGGGTAATACGGAACGCCGTGCTGGATCCCAACGGCCTCGTATCACTAGCAGTCGAGATGACAGGCATCTTATCCGCATGGTTGTAACGGATCGTGCAGCCACGTCTCGATCCCTGAGTCAACAAATGGGGACGTTTGCAAGACAGCAACCACCTGCACGAGCAGTTCGACGACGTTTGCAGCAGCAAGGACTATCAGCACGGAGACCATTGCTGCGGTTACCCTTGACGCTGCATCACAGACAGGAGCACCTGCGATGGTGTACTCAACGACGAACCTGGGTGCACGAATGGCAAAACGTCATTTTTTCGGATGAATCCAGGTTCTGTTTATAGCAGCATGATGGATGATGGTCGCATACGTGTTTGGCGACATCGCGATGAGCGCACATTGGAAGCGTGTATTCGTCATCACCATACTGGCGTATCACTCGGCGTGATGGTATGGGGTGCCATTGGTTACACTCTTGCCATTGGTTAAACTCTCGTTCGCATGGACGGCACTATGTACAGTGGGCGTTGCATTTTAGATGTGTTACGACCCGTGGCCCTACCCTTCATTCGATCCCTGCGAAACACTACATTTCAGTAGGATAATGCACGACCGCATGTTGCAGGTCCAGTACAGGCCCTTCTGGATACAGAAAATGTTCGACTGCTGCCCTGGCCAGCAGATTCTTCATATCTCTCACCAATTGAAAACGTCTGGTCAATGGTGGCCGAGCAACTGGCTCGTCACAATACGCCAGTCACTACTCTTGATGAACTGTGGTATCGTGTTGAAGCTGCATGGCCAGCTGTACCTGTACACGCCATCCAAGCTCTGTTTTTACTCAATGCCCAGGCGTATCAAGGCCGTTATTACGGCCAGAGGTGGTTGTTCTGGGTACTGATTTCTCAGGATCTATGCACCCAAATTGCGTGAAAATGTAATCACTTGTCAGTTTTAGTGTAAAATATTTCTCCAATGATTTACCCAGTTTCTAAGTGCAAGCACGATGTCGAAGAATTCTCCCACACATGGAGCCACCCCCTCCTTCAGCGTGACAATGCCAGACCACACACGAGAGCTTCGACATTCGCAACAATCCGACGCCTTGGGTTCACTGCCGTCGATCGTCCTCCATTCAGTCCCGACTTGGCCCCATACGATTTTCATCTGTTTCCAAAACTCGAAGAACACTTGCGAGGACTTGACTGTGATAGTGATGAAGCGGTGCAAGCATAGGTGAGATTGTGACTCCGTCTACAAAGTCAAACTGATGGTATCAACAAACTGGTGTCTCACTGAAAGAAATGTACTTGCCTCTGGGGTGACTACATTTAGAAATAAACATGTGGACGTGAAGAATACAGATGTAGAATGTTAATATCGTCTGTTTCCACTGACAAGCCTTAAGAATTTTCACATAAAATCTTCGGAGACTTTACTTTTCAGCAGAACCTTATGTCACGGTTCCTAGAACAAAACTGTGGGGAGCTTCGAAAGATAGATATATGGGTGACAATCTTTTATAGATTGTTATTGAAATGTACAGAGATAATAAGACACATGTTAAAACAGTGTCAAAATTATCAAAACCTATTAATGTCAGAAAATGAATTGGCAAGATTGCCGATGTCACTCATTTTGTTCAGTATATGTGTAGAAATAGCTCTCCAAAGATGGAAGGACATCTGTGGAGGAATGAGAATCATTGTTAATGACCGAGCGAGGTGGCGCAGTGGTTAGACACTAGACTCGTATTCGGGAGGACGGCGGTTCAATCCCGCGTCCGGCTATCCTGATTTAGGTTTTTCCGTGATTTCCCTAAATCACTCCAGGCAAATGCCGGGATGGTTCCTTTGAAAGGGCACGGCCGACTTCCTTCGCCATCCTTCCCTAATCCGATGAGTCCGATGACCTCGCTGTCTGGTCTCAAAAAATGGTTCAAATGGCTCTGAGCACTATGGGACAACTGCTGAGGTCATTAGTCCCCTAGAACTTAGAACTAGTTAAACCTAACTAACCTAAGGACATCACAAACATCCATGCCCGAGGCAGGATTCGAACCTGCGACCGTAGCGGTCTTGCTGTTCCAGACTGCAGCGCCTTTAACCGCACGGCCTGTCTGGTCTCCTTCCCCAAACAACCCAACCCATTGTTAATTATATACAGGTGCTTTCGATAAGTTTTGTCGATGATCATGCCTTTCTGGCACGGGATGAATACGATTTATCAGTTCCTGACATGAGGTTGATGTAAGGAATATGGCAGATGATGATGATGATGATGTTTGGTTTGTGGGGTGCTCAGCCGGACTACTGATGAGTCTAACAAAAACGAATATCTGGTAGAGAATAACGACACTAAATTTGAAGTTCAAATCGCTGACATCAATAAGACAAGTAGTAAATATCTGAGTACCTAGGAACATATATTGAACCCGAAAAGCAATAGATTGCACGAATACTTTTTGGTGGGACAACATCATTACTAATAGCAATACGAAAAGAGTGGGTAGGTTAACAGTTGAATCTGTCCTGTAGTATGGATCAAGACAACGAATTTTAAATGCTGGCCTCAAAAGAAGACTGATACCTGTCGAAGCGATTATTTACACGGGAGTGAAAGAGTATGATGAGTCGAAAGAATAACTACTGATGAAGTAAAAGCTGAAATGGGGGCAGATGAAACAGGTACAGATACCACTGAAAGGAGGTTATTAAAGTGTATGGGCACTTGTTGAGAATGCCTGATCAACTGTGGAAACCTGCTGAAGGACGTAAACAAGACAGAACACTACGTTCTTGGAAAGACCACACCAACGAAGTGGCCGAGCGAGGTGGCGCAGTGGCTACCACACTGGACTCGCATTTGGGAGGACGACGGTTCAGTCCCGCGTCCGGTCATCCTGATTCAGGTTTTCCTGGATTTCCGTAAAATCGTTTTGACAGGGCACGGCCTACTTCCCATACTTCCCTAATCCGATGAGACCGATGACCTCGCTGTTTGGTCTCTTGCCCCCGTATTAACCCTACCATCAACGAAATAGAAGGGCGCCGTGGTCTACGGAGGACGCCCAGAAACAGACAGATACCGCAAAAGGTAACAGAAATGCACCAAAATGTTTTTATTATCTGATCTTTATATTAATTAATCCCGTAACAACAATAAAAATGATAATAAATTGGTTAGAGAATTTTTTTAAACATTTTGCTATGAGAATGGAATAAAATGTAGCATATTTCTAGAACTATAATATATTTGTTTTGGACAGTCTGCTATGAGTGAAACAAGTATTTCCGAGTGTCATAAGCGTTTCGAAGAAGGTAGTAAAGTTGAAGATGACGAGCGCCTGGGCACCCCAGCACGTCGTAAGCGATGAAATCGCTGAACAGAAGGATATAAATAATTGTGCACTATTACCGTCTCTGTCAGGCGAGCCGCTGATGATGTCGCCACATCAACTGGTTCCTGCTACGATCTTTTTGGTTGTTTTGAGCACGCAACAAGTAACAGAAAATTTGTTTGTAAAATCGTTGAATTTCGAACAAAAGCAGAGATACGTAAAACATGGCCCATCTTTAGGCAATGCCTTTACAAACTGTTTCATTATCCCTAACGTTATATGTAGAGGTGGTAGGAGTATGTGTTTTGGATCTCCAAGGTTTTTGCGTAGAATGTTCTTCTCACCAGGCTTTAAAAACTCATTCACAGGCCAGTTCTTTGTGCACCACGGTTTATCCCTAGCTCTACTGTCCCATTCAGACAAGAAACATGGAAATTTTGTAAAGCCAACTTGCTGACCAAGGAGCATGTATGTTACTTTTAGATCGCCACATACCATCCAAACATGAGCAAAATATTCTATTTTATTTAGCACCATTTCAAGGTTTTCATAGCTTTCTTTCATATGTACAGAATGTCCAACATGTATAGAAGCATACACGTTACCAATGTGTAATAAAACAGGCTTTAAACTAGTTTTGGATGAATCAATAAACAGCCTCCAGTCTTCCTTTTAGTATTCAATACCAGACTCATTCATCAGACCATGAATGTCTGCGCAGTACATTAAATCACCTTCTTGTTGAAAAAACTTGGAAAATTGCTGCTCTCTCTTTCTCTACATGTATATGCTTGTTCCAACTGCCAATAAGTTCTTTTCTTTTAATCTAGAGCCAAGCAATTCAGCATTTTCTTTCGTTAAGCCCAGGTCCCTAACCAAATCGTTAAGTTCGGTGTGAGTAAACAATCTGGGCTCTAGACTTTCTGTATTAAATGGAATTCATCATCATTTGGTTCATGTAAATCAGATTGTACATCAGGAAATACTTCTGTTGGAATAGAATTTAAACCATCTGGTGGTTCAGTAACCGGCAAATCTACACCATGCCCCACTTGTCGGATGACGGATGGAAGGTTAGGGTAGCTTATTATCTTCTTTTTCGAATTGTGACCAGTAATATCAACACTGCAAAAGTAGCAATCATCAGAATGATTTCTTGGCTCACTTCATTTCATAAAACAGCAAATATAGACTTTTTTCTCCTTTTTGGGCCATTTTCTCAGATCTTCAACGCAGACATAACATACCTTACATGCGCCCAAGAAATATCTTGATCACCAAGTTTAGATCCAAATTATGATAGATAAACGTTTTTCACAAAGTCTCTAATGTTTCTTTGGTGTTTTTTAATCACAAATTCACCACAAATATAACAAAAACTGTCAGCAGAGCTTTTACAATCACGATTAGACATTGTACTGAGCACATGTACAGGAAATGGGAAAGTGAGGTTAGGTTGACAGTAAACAAAACACCATCTGTTAACACAAAGATAGAATCGACCTTTTCTTTCCAGCAAATGTTTTTCAGCAGTGCTACCAACGTCATCTACATCCATTACACCTCCTTTTAAAATTACTTTAGCTATATAAAAGCTGTTAAATTCCTTAAATAATCGTTTAATTTAATAAATTTAACTGTAAAGTGTGAAGAAATTGTGGATGATACAGTTTTTTAAGTATTATATTTGGATTTCCCTCCCCAAAAACCATAAGAATAAGGTATTTTAAGGAGTAAAGTTTTTCCATCGTTTGTCTGTCAGACAGTACTAAAGTTCAGCAATTCCAAGACAGTTCATTTCCGATTCAGTAGTTCTTACCAAATCAGTTTTAAATTGTTTACGATTCATAATTGCTGAGGTTGTGTTTGCGAGGTTCATCTTGTATGTAACAGTGAACCAAATGGGTCACAACCAAAGCCAACCTTCCACTCCTAGTCCTAACTACTTGTCCTACTAAATTTTTGACAAATATTTTGCTAACACTATAGGCCTGAAACACTTACGAACTAGGGACGAACATCAGGAATGTCCTGCATAGGTCACTGCAGACAGCAAGCGCTGTCCATGCAGCTGGTGCACATTTTATCCACTACCTCTCAGCAAATCTGCGAACCTCGAATCACAGCGGAGGTCACCTTTGTTCAAACAATTTTTCGCCCACAAGATACGTGCCATCTGCTTCCAGAACGATGGTTCCGTAGTAACAAGATTTTAATAATCGTAATGCACAAGATAAAGCGATAAAGCTGCCGACATCATTCCTGATATGGCTGGGACTTCCTTGCAACAAAAATGGATAACAAGCATGGTGTCAACATGTTTGTTAGTTTCAGTTATTTTCAGCGATATATCGCGATTGTCAGTGGATAAAACTTGCAAGTAGGTCATCTTCAGGGTACGCCATCAGAGAATTGCCGAGGAAATATCGCAGTTTTGAACACAAATATGAATTTTTCTAGATAGTCTCGCAGTAAATCGAGGCCAATAAACGAGGTGTGACAGGGAATTAATGATACTGACAGTACTGCGAGCGATCTGGCAACGCTGTGTTGTTCTAATTGTGTAGACCAGTGTGTTGTTCCCTACCAGATTTTCAGTCCGAGTTTCAGCAACTTACAGTAATCACGTGATTCTCGAGAGCACCCACCAGTGAAGTTCGTTTTTGTTATGTGTTAGGAAAATGGAACAGCGGAATTTAGAGCAACGTTGTGCCTTGAAATTTTGTGTCGAACTTGGGAAATCTCTGAATGCGGCCTTTGAAGAGTTCAAATAGTCATATGGGGGACATTCCTTATCTAGAGCACAAGTTTTTCGCTGGAAGAAATAATTTTGGGAAGGCAAAGATAACGAGTGAAGATGAGCTTCGTTCTGGGAGACCTTCAAAAACTGAAGAAAGACCGACGTTTAACAATAAGGATGATGTGTAAGGTGTTAAACAAAAACGCTTTCACCGTACATCAAATTTTCACGGAAGTTGCCCACATGGGAATGATTTCTGTCCAGACGGCGCCGAGTAACCTCACAAATGAGTAGAATGACAATCGAAGAAACGTGTGCGTTGATCTTGATGGGATTCCCAATAACTATGAATGGTCCAGTCGTGTGATTGCAGGTAATGATGAACCCAGGATTTTTGAGTTCGATCTTAGACCAAGCGGCAGAGTGGCACACTGAGACGTGTCTTAGACGGAAAAAAAAGCTCGAATGAGCAAATTAAAGATCAATTGGATGCTGATTTGCTGTTTCGACGGTAGAGGTATTGTGCATAAAGAACCTGTTCCTCTAGGGTAAACCACGCGGCATACAAAGATGTCCTCGAAGGCCTCAGGAAAAGCGGTGAGTCGAGCGAGAACGGACAATGCAGAAAAGCGGGGATTACGGAAGTGTCCAATTCCACCCGTTTGCTTTGACCCATGGTGTCATCAATATGGCCGAAATGGTTATTCTAAGAGTTTCCAATATGGCGCCTCTAGTGTCACTACATACACACGGCAACAAACACGAAAATACGTATAAATAAGATAATAACATCTCCCTTAAAAAAAAAAAAATCAAACTAACGAGACATACGTGGGAAATTGAGGGCGGGGGGGGGGGGGGGGGGGTAGGGGACGGTAGGGAGTGTCAAGCTAAATATAACAGTAAAAAAACCTATGTAGCTCAACCGCAGCTGACGATATCAAAACACCAATACCTACATACAAAACTATGAAAATTGGAATCGGTCATTTCCCTAGACCTGTATTGGTCAATCATAATTATTGATACGAAAAAACCAACACCTACAATTATGAAAAACAAAATCAAAATCACAACACCTCAAAACTCCAAAAGTCAAACATCCCTACGTAAAGTAAAACACGTTCAATACGCAATAAATACTCGAAACATTATAACTCGTGAAAAACAGACCCAAAAAAACTATTACTTATCACCGACAAGCGGACGCTGCATCGTTTAAATGCCCCATGTCATATGGCCTCTTCCATCACGGAATCTTTGACCTCAAAAAAAAACGTCCCTGTTGTCCCACAGCACCTCTGTTTACCTGATATGCGCCCTTGTGACCTTTTCTTTTGCCAAAATTTAAAGCTGTCTTAAAAGGACGTCATTTTGGGACTTTGCAGAACATTCTGAAGAATGTGATCGACATGTTAAAGGACCTACCAGTTCTATCCTTTCAGCTCTGTTACCAAGACTGGGAGTAACGAAACCGCCGTTGTACGAGGTGCATTCAAGTTCTAAGGCCTCCAATTTTTTTTCTAATTAACTACTCACCCGAAATCGATGAAACTGGCGTTGCTTCTCGACGTAATCGCCCTGCAGACGTACACATTTTTCACAAAGTTGACGCCACGATTCCCTGGCAGCGGCGAAGGCTTCTTTAGGAGTCTCTTTTGACCACTGGAAAATCGCTGAGGCAATAGCAGTACGGCTGGTGAATGTGCGGCCACAGAGAGTGTCTTTCATTGTTGGAAAAAGTCAAAAGTCACTAGGAGCCAGGTCAGGTGAGTAGGGAGCATGATGAATCACTTCAAAGTTGTTATCACGAAGAAACTGTTGCGTAACATTAGCTCGATGTGCGGGTGCGTTGTCTCGGTGAAACAGCACACGCGCAGCCCTTCCCGGACGTTTTTGTTGCAGTGCAGGAAGGAATTTGTTCTTCAAGACATTTTCGTAGGATGCACCTGTTACTGTAGTGCCCTTTGGAACGCATTGGGTAAGGATTACCCCCACGCTGTCCCAGAACATTGACAACCATAATTTTTTCAGCACTGGCGGTTACCCGAAATTTTTTTGGTGGCGGTAAATCTGTGTGCTTCCATTGAGCTGACTGGCGCTTTGTTTCTGGATTGAAAAATGGCATCCACGTCTCATCCATTGTCACAACCGACGAAAAGAAAGTCCCATTCATGCTGTCGTTGCACATCAACATGTTGTTGTTGTTGTTGTTGTGGTCTTCAGTCCTTGCTTGGCAAAATGCCACACGGGCAGCCATGTGGTCGTCCGTCACATTCGTGGCACTCACCTAGATGACACTTTTCACATTTTCAGGTCGTCATGCAGGATTGTGTGCACAGAACCCACAGAAATGCCAACTCTGAAGGTGATCTGTTCAACAGTCATTCGGCGATCCCCCAAAACAATTCTCTCCACTTTCTCGATCATGTCGTCAGACCTGATTGTGCGAGCCCGAGGTTGTTTCGGTTTGTTGTCACACGATGTTCTGCCTTCATTTAACTGTCGCACCCACGAACGCACTTTGGACACATCCATAACTCCATCACCACATGTCTCCTTCAATTGTCGATGAATTTCAATTGGTTTCACACCACGCAAATTCAGAAAACGAATGATTGCACGCTGTTCAAGTAAGGAAAACGTCGCCATTTTAAGTATTTAAAACAGTTCTCATTCTCGCCGCTGGCGGTAAAATTCCATCTGCTGTACGGTGCTGCCATCTCTAGGATGTATTGACAATGAACGCGGCCTCATTTTAAAACAATGCGCATGTTTCTCTCTATCTCTTTCCAGTCCGGAGAAAAAAAATCGGAGGCCTTAGAACTTGAATGCACCTCGTATAGCAGCTGAAGGGAACTCCTTTGATGGAGAAAATATTGTTGTTTTAAAAAAAATGATAAAAAATGTGGCAGGTAAGAAATCAGTCTTAATAAGTTGCTCACACACCATGTATAAATTACATACATCAGACAGGCCAGCCAAATTGTGCCTGATTAATCTTCATGTAGCCTGCAACAATTTCTTCTCCTGAGTCACCCTTTTGTACTCAAAACAGCACTCACACCTAACTTCCTCAATGATTTCTTGGATATATTACAGTCTCTATGTTCTCTTATCATATTAACTCCTACAGATACAGTTTATGTGATTGCTCTAAGCTTGTGGTTATAGCTTGATGCCAATGCCTACCAATTTCAATTGTATATTACAGCATTGAGGATGGTCACTAAGTAACTGAAAATCGATTTTGCTGACAATAAAACAACAAGATATGGCCAATGCTAATTTTCCTTCCAGTTCTATCCTACAGCTCCTGTCGCGTCCCGGCACAGGTCCCGGATACCAATATAGAGTTGGTCGAGCCTGCGTGGCGCAATCGGGACGTTGACGACAATTATGGGTTGGCGGTTCCCTTTAACTAGTCTTTATTACAGAGATGAGAGGGAGTAGAATCTCCTGGACTGTCTAAGGGCGCGTAGGAGGTGTAGATACCTTATACAATACTTCCAATAGGTAGCGGGTACAATGGGTGAATTGGCAGCACTGAAAACAGTAAGGTGAGATTTCTCCTTTAACGTAATTTATTAAATTAATATCACAAAGAACATGTGAGGTGTCAGACCCTTCCTCTTACTCTGTATACTTCTATAGATTCAGCCAGAATCTCCACTTTACTCCTCGTTTAAACAAAGGACCCTGATACTATCCACAGGAGACAAGCACCAGCTAGTGGCTTGTTCCTTCTATTGTTGAAACTAGCTGTAGAGGCTACTTGAGACAGAGACAAACTGTCCCTGTTCAAAACTATTCCACGGTAAAAACTTCTACTTAACTGACAGTTGTAGTTGACTCCACCAGAGCATCCCCGTCTTCTCGTAGTTGCAGTTACTATAAACTCATCAGTAGCGGCTGCTACCTTCTCGATGCTGCCGGGCCTTGGGCGCTGCTTGTACCCTCTTCGACTTCTGCGACGACTCTGCTTCTTGCTGCTCGTGGATGCCCTTAAATACCCATTGTGAAGGTCTGCCCTGCTCGGACACAGCCCTCGCATGCGCTTTCTCTAACTTATTTTTCGGTCTTCCCGGACGTTTCGTCGCTGTGGACCTACATTGGTTTCGATATGTCGGGCCGAGTCCCGGACGGAAAGTTCCTTCTCACCCTCGAAGGTCCGGGAGACGCGCTGTTCGTATCCTCGACGTGTTTACTAGCTCAGGCTATTTGTACTGTGTGACACTTTCCCTTCCGTGTCTGCGGTACTGCGCGGCGTCCGCGTAAGAAATACTGGCTGAACCTTTACATTATGAATACCTATGTCATTTTGTCAATTAAATCCTCTGGGGACCTGACACTCCCTCTTCCATCGTGAGAGATATCCCCTAAGTTCTTAACACAGGCCCTATCACCTGTCCATTCTTCTTTTCAGTGGTTTCGACATATTCCTTTCCTCGCCGATTCTGCAGACAATCCCCTTATTTATTCCCTTATCTGTCCACTTACATTTCTTCATCTTTCAATATGACAGTGTAGTCCATGCTTCGCTTCGATACATGCTGTTCTCCAGACTTGCATTATCACAATTTTTCCCTCAATGTAAAGCCTATAAATGTTAGACCGACCAGGAACGCCCTCTTTTTCCTTGCTAGTATGATTTTCAGGCCCTTCCTGCTTCGTCTGTAAACTGTTATTTTCCTTCCAGGGTACGAAAATTCCTTCACTTTATCCATTTTGCAGACACCAGTTTTGACGGTTAGTGTATCTTTAATCTCATTCTGTAGTTTTGTCTACCTTCAGTTTATTCAGAAGCCATATTCTGTGCTCACTAAACTCTTCACCCCGTTCAACATATCGTATACGTGAACTACGGTATTCTTAACCCTGACGGTATTTATTATTACTGGTAAATTTCCTTAACAACAGGTGCTCATTTTGCAATTGGCGTGCTGTATCAGGAGACAAAATAAGCTATGAAGCTAGTATCTTGCAAAAAAAAGAAAACGTAAAGGTACTCTAAAGAACCGAGGCATATACCAAATCAAAATAACATTTAAAATTGGCATTTTACTATACTTACCGATCTATACTTTCAGAGAAAAATGCCGACGGCGAGATGTCGCTGAAACTATTTTTTGATACCACTTGTTTGCATCGAGATACAATCACTGATCACATATTCTTTTTCAGTAAATAGTGATGAATTTCTGTAAGCTAAGCAACTCAAATAGAAAGTGTTAGTAAAACGACACCACTAGGACTTTGGCATCAACTGAATATTTTGGGATTATCCACGATCGTAGCCAATAGCAGTAACAATTTGTGTTAGGGTGTGGAATCATGAGATCGATTAACGCCAATGGACACAGTAAGTGGTTGCGTAACGTGAGAGGACAATTGGGCACCAGCTGGGGACAGTGGTCTAGTTCAAGCAGCGACAGAGTGAGGGAGAGTCGCGGGGAGTTTTATGTACCGAGGTTGGCCGCACTGGGGCGCGGGGTGGCCAGAGATTTACAGCCCCGGCGAGTAAGGACCGCAGCTGTTGCGGGCACACTCCTCGGGGATTCGCCCAGTTGCTGCTGCTGCTGCTGCTGCTGCTGCTGGACAGCGGACGCTGTGGCGAGTTAGTGAGTTGCTACACGCGGCGGACACGTGGAGCGCCTTGAGGGACAAACGTTGCGAAATGACTTTTCATTTACATTGAAACTACTTTCTCTAAATATGAGTGTGTCTATACTTAAATTGCAGAATGACTGAGAAGATGAACCTTCTACGTTATTTGAGTCTGAAACAGCTGAGTAAAACTGAACGTACTGAGCCTAATTTCACTTTACTTTTTCTTATCATGTCAACACTGACCCACAATATTCTAGCGTAACGCAATGTGACTGCTCGAAAAAATTACAACCTGACTTCAGATAATTAATTCAAAAGACTAAAAAGAAATCTTAACAATAACCTATACTTAAGCACTTACCTCACAAAAATCTTCATTACGCGAACTACTGCCAGCTAAATAAAATATTCTAGCTACTAAAGGCACTAACTAATAATAGGCATGTGGTTAGCAAAGAAAAGATTTTGTTGCAAACCAAATAATGTATTTTTTACCTTAATATTGCGACATCCAGTTCAGACACGAATATAAATCGTCACTGACATCTAGTACAAAGGTATATACTCATGAATAATATTCAATCTCCAAGTGTAAGATGTAAAGATCGTTAGCCTACGCTAACACTTCAGACTTCTACCCTCCATCAATGCTAACTTCTCACATCTAATCCATCGCTGCTGGCTGTTCACCTCCAACTGCCCAACAATACTTCCATCACTGCTGGCGACTAACTTCCAACTGCCCAACACCACTGGCGATTAGCTTCCAACAACGAGTCCAACCAGCCACAGAGTCTCTTACAAAGAAAGCGCAGTCAGAGATCCAACGCAAAGCTCTACACAGCGCTCCCAACACAGAAGCAGCCCACTTAAGCAATCCTGTTGTTGCTATAATGCTGCTTTTTGCTATGATGCTTTTTCATAGTAATTATATAAATTGTCTTTCATGACAGCTGAGGTTGCTACGGAAACATCAACACAAGAGACACTTGAGATTTCTTTATAGCAGTGTAGACTCGGTCTCATTAATGTAGGATAACAGAAACTATTATAACCTGAGCCCCACAACTTTCTCATGGTAGGAGAATGACAGCGCAATGTCAACTATTTCAATAACTAGTTAAATCACTATGAGGGATTCAGAATGACTAGGACAGAATTTTTATTGGATGCAAGGAAGCACCATTTTTACAAAACTTATCAACCACCAGTTTCTTTTTTTTAAAACTCAGTATATCGTTCTATTATAGAGCATGGTTGAAACTTAGAATATAAAATTTAACAGTTAAATTTAACAATCTTTACGCTCGCAAGGTTTTATTGTCAGCCAGTCGCAGAACATCCTAAAAGATATTTGAACTGTTTGCTAAGTGTTTGCTGGACAACAATGCATCTGTCCCACTTAATTTTCTTTTGTGTTCAGTCTGTTTTGTGGCAAGATTAGAAGCTGTTGTAGTACTATTTTGTTGGTACATCATTATTAAGATTTTAGAAGGTGGAGAATATTCTGAAACAGTTCAGGAGGTGAAAAGTGCGAGACAAAGCACTAGTCGTAAACGTCGAAAGAGTGAGGTGAACACGATTGCACTCTCAAGTGACAATCTGAATATGAATTGTAACCATATTGCAACAACAACGAAAACAACATGCAAAGTAGGATGTTCGTGTTTCAGTGACCTACATTTTAGAAATGGGTTGTGTATCAATAAAATAAAAGTTGAACAAAATAATTTCTTACTACCATTTCTGCAGACAAATTAGATCTATGATGGCCAGTAACTATACACACGATGGAAATAATTTAAACGACGCTAGGCGTCTCAAAAGTATTAAATGAGTTTGGAACGATTTCTGGCTTGTGCTTTAATGACTGAATACAGTGGTCGCAGCTATTTGAACCAGTCACGCTAATTATACAGGGTGTCCCAGCTATCTTGTCCACCCAAAATATCTCTGGAACAATAACAGCTATTGGAAAACGACTTCCACCGGTATCAATGTAGGGCTGGGGCCCATGAATGTACATATTTGGAAACATTCTAAAACGAAAGCATATGTGATTTTTAACACAAACTTATGTTTTTTTTAAATGGACCTCCTATATTTTTTCTTCAACAATCCATAGCATGACAAAGCACATACACAATGGCGTTGATTGCATCGCAATATTCCCATTACATCCCGAGATATTGAGACGCGAAGTTGACGCTTGAAACACCCGACATGCGCTGCTAGCGCACGTCCTGAGGCTCAGGTGTGAACCCCATGCTGCCCGTAATCGCAGCAGACCGTATTATTCGTTTCGGACCTCTTGATAAGTATGGAGGTGTGATTACACATGTCAATCACATCGCGATTACGGGCAGCATGGGGTTCACGCCTGAGCCTCAGGACGTGCGCTAGCAGCGCATGTCGGGTGTTTCAAGCGTCAACTTCGCGTCTCAATATCTCGGGATGTAATGGGAATATTGCGATGCAATCAACGCCATTGTGTATGTGCTTTGTCATGCTATGGGTTGTTGAAGAAAAAATATAGGAGATCGATTTAAAAAAACATAAGTTTATGTTAAAAAACACATATGCTTTCGTTTTAGAATGTTTCCAGAAATGTACATTCATGGGCCCCAGCCCTACACTGATACCGGTGAAAGTCGTTTTCCAATAGCTGTTATTGTTCCAGAGATATTTTGGGTTGACAAGATAGCTGGGACACCCTGTATATCCAACACACCATTGTGAAATCACTTGAAATGGAACGAGTAATAGGAAGGCTGAGACTATGGTATACGACTAGACTTCTTGGAAAGGTATCACACTTTCAGAGGAAACTGCGGGCGTTTGGGATCTCCAGCAGGTCGGATTAGAGAAGATATCGAAGAAATAGGGACTGATTTGTTACCAGTTGGTTCTGTTAGTAAGAGCGTCTTTCAGTAATCACTCGGCTGTGACACTGAAGTGTCAAAGGAACTAGGGGCTCCCGCGATCACGTAGAAGTAACGCAACACGACGTGGCATGGACTCCACTGACGACTGAAGTAGTGCTAGAGGGAATTGTCGCCATGAATCCTGCAGGGCTGTCCATAAATCCGAAGGATTACGAGGGGATGGAAATCTCTTCTCAACAGCACGTTGCAAGACATCCAAGATATGCTGAATAATGTTCATATCTGGGGAGTTTGGTGGCCAAAGGAAGTGTTTGAACTCAGAATAGTGTTCCCGCTGCCACTCTGCAGCAATTCTGGAGGTGAGGAGTATCGCATTGTCCTTCTGGAATTGCCCGTCAGAATGCACATAAATGGATGCAGGTGATGAGACAGGATGCTTACGTTCGTGTCACCTGTCAGAATCGTATCTAGACGTATCAGGGGGTCCCATATCACTCTACCTGCACACTACCCACACCATTACAGAGCGTCCACGAACTTGAACAGTTCCTTGTTGACATGCTGGGTCCATGAATTCATGATGTTGTCTCCATACCTGTACACGTTCATCCGCTCGATGCAGTTTGAAACGAAACGCGCCCGACCAGGCAATATGTTTCCAGGCCGTGCTTAGTGGCCACGCGGTCTTAGGCACCATGTCACGGATTCCGCGGCCCCTCCCGCCGGAGGTTCGAGTCCTCCCTCGGGCATTAAGCCTAAGGAACGATGACCTCAGGAGTTCGGTCTCTTAGGAATTCACACAAACACGTTACCATTCATCAACAGTTCAGTGTCGGTGTTGACGGGCGAAGGCAGGGCGTAAACCTTTGTGTCTTCCTGTCATCAAGGGTAAACGAGTGGGCCTTCGAAAGTCTATATCGATGATGTTTCGTTGAATGGTTCCCACGCTGAAATCTGCAGAAATTTGCGAGAGGGTTGCACTTCGGTCACGTTGAACGTTTCTCTTCAGTCGTCGTTCGTTCAGTTCTTGCAGGATCTTTTTCCGGACGCGTCAATGTCGGAGGTTTGATGTTTTAGAATTCCTGATATTCACGGTACAGTCGCGAAATGGTCGTAGGAGGAAATCCCCACTTCACCGCTACCTTGGAGATTCTGTGTCCCATCGCTCGTGCGCCCACTATAGCACCATGTTCAAATTCACTTAAATCTTGATAACCTGTCATTGTAGCAGCAGTAATTGATCTAACATCTGCGCCAGACACTTGTTGCCTTTATATAGGCGTTGCCGGCCGCAGCGCCGTATTCTACCTGTTTACGTATCTCTGTATTTGAATAGGCATGCCTATACCAATTTCTTTGACGCTTCAGTGTGGATCAGTATCATTGGAGAGGAGAGGCCAAGCATTTCGTTAAATGTTATTTTGCGTTTATGAAAGTCTGCGAAACTGTTCTACTGCGTCGATATTTCATGCCGAGTATGGAGTAAAAGGGAAAAACAAGAGACGTCAGAGTTCTTAAGGAATGCCAGTAACCTTTTTTACTTCACTCAGCTTACGAGGAGGTAGCAGAGGAATGGTCAGTATTTAGGGACATGAGAGGAACGGTCATTTGAAGCAAAAAAATGTCCAGTGAACTTCGGCCCTAAAACACGTACGTAAAGCGTTGTGAGTCCTTGTTCGTCCTGGATACTGTGAAACGTATCTCTTCTACTGGTCAGGTTCTCATATTTCTTTGGGTATACATAACCACGTTTACCAGAATCTCTTACTTCGAATTATCGTTCCTCTCATATTCCTAAATATTTACCATTCCTCCTGAGACACGCTGCTTACGAAAAGATTTTATTTGCAGTGCTCTAATTCAAAACTGACTTCAGCATTAGCAGGTACGAGGTGTTTTAAATGAACAACGCTAATGTTTGTTATTCGGTAATAATTTTATTTATTTGTATACTTCAGTGTTATCCATTATAAAACAATCCATATTATTTAATTACTCCAGTGCTTGTTCTAGTCCTCAAAACACTTCTGGAGCTGAACCTTTCCCAACCGACAGCCGTTTAAAATTTTCTTTAGCACAGAAAGGAAGTTAAGCGGGACCATTTCTGGCGATAACGGTTCCTGGAGCAGCATTATAGTAGACTGCTTTGCGAAAAATTCACAAATCAACGAGATATGAGGCGTTCTCGTGTTGCTAAAGTTATTAATTTCTCTGTTGCAAACCCCTAAAATTTTTTTCCTCTTTTTCGGATTGCGACACGAAAACGGTGCTATTAATTTCTCTGTTGAAAATACGTACAGTTTTTTCTTCTTTTTCGGATTGCGACACGAAAACGGCGCTGAACTTGTAAGTAGTATTGCCTATTGATCGTCTGACCTTGTGAAAAGAACTATGCTGCACTGTGTCGTTCAAACTGAGGAAAACAGTGAGCATAACCTCCACATCTGTCCGCATTTTTCGAGCTGTTTTCGATCTTGGCGATCCAGAGCCCTTCCAATGAGACGACTGAGCCTTGGTTTCGATGTCGTATCAATGGGTTCGCGTTTCATCACTGGTCATGACTCGTCGTAGTAGTTCTGTTTCGTTATTGACGTCATCTGGCGACTATTAAACCGCTTTCATTCAGCGCTGGTTTCGTTCGAAGATCGTCGAGCTTGGAATGAATTTTTCTGTCACACTTTTCATACCCAAAACATCCGAAAAGGTTCATGGCGTGAACCGTTTGACGTGCCAACATCATCAGTCTTCTCTGATTGTGATTGGGCGGGTGTTCGCGACTATTTCTTCGAATTTTTGCACGATTTCATAGGATGATAGCGTCTTGCGACGCACACAGCCCTCATCGGCTTCAACATCACGGCTTTCTTTGAAACGCTTACACCTCTCTCAAACCTCTCTTTTTACTCGTAGCAGACTCAATGAAAGAAGTATATAATATTTCTAAAATTTTGCATCATTTTATTCAACTCTTACAATAAAATATAATAAAAATTCTTTGCTTCATTTTACACAAAAGTAATTCTATCCGGCCTCGCGTTGCTGTGTCTCGGTCTGATTCAGTAGAAATGAAAGAAGAGAGATAGAACAGCTTTCTGGAATCCATAGGAGATGGATAAACGACCTAGCCCCCTTCTCCCCTCTGTCTGGATCATCTTCTCCTGGTTCCCTCTCTTTATCTCCTCCTCCTTCCCCGCCTCTGTCTCTCTCTCTCTCTTTCTCTGTCTCCTCCACGCCATCTCTCTCTCTCTCCATTCTTCTCCCCCCCCCCTTTCTCCCTCCTGCCCCATCTCTCGGTCCATCTCCTCCTTTCCTTTCTCTATGTTCTACATCTATATCTAAGTGATTAACTCTGGTATCCACAACAAAGGGCCTAGCAGTGTGTTCAATGAACCACCTTCAACCTGTCTCTCTACCGTTCCACTCCCGAACGGCACGCGGGAAAAACGAGTACTTACATTTTTCTGTGCGAGACCTGATTTCTCTTATTTTATTGTGATGATCATTTCTTCCTGTGTAGGTGGGTGGCAACAGAATGTTTTCGCAATCGGAGGAGAAAACTGGTGATTAAAATTTCATAAGAAGATCCCGTCGCGACGAAAAACGCCTTTATTTTAATGATTGCCACTCCAATTCACGTGTCATATCTGTGTCACTATCTCCCCTATTTCGCGATAATACAAAACGAGCTGCCCTTCTTTGTACCTTTTCGACGTCATCCGTCAGTCCCACCTGATACGGATCCCACACGGCACAGCAACACTCCAGAATAGGGCGGACGAGTCTCTTTCGTAGACCTGTTGTACCTTCTAAGCGTTCTGCCAATGAATCGCAGTCTTTGGCTTGCTCTACCAACATTACCTATGTGATCGTTCCAATTTAGGTTATTTCTAATTGTAATCCCTAAGTATTTAGTTGAATTTACAGCCTTCAGATTTGTGTGACTTATCACGTAATCGAAATTTAGCGGATTTTCTTTAGTACTCATGCGAAGAACTTCACACTTTTCCTTATTCAGGGTCAACTCCCACTTTTCGCACCATACAGATATCTTTTTGCAATTCGTTTTGGTCATCTGATGACTTTACAAGACGGTAAATGACAGCATCATCTGCAAACAATCTAAGACGGCTACTCAGATTGTCTCCTATGTCGTTCATATAGATCAGGAACAATAGAGGGTCTATAACACTTCCTTGGCAAACTCCAGATATTACTTCTGTCTTAGTCGATGACTTTCCGTCTATTACTACGAACTGTGACCTTTCTGACAGGAAATCATGAATCCAGTCGCACAACTGAGGCCAATTTCTATAGGCACGTAGTGTGGTTAGAAGACGCTTGTGAGGAACGGTGTCGAAAGTCTCCTGGAAATCTAAAAATATGGAATCAATTTGACATCCGCTGTCGATAGCATTCATTATTTCATGAGTATAAAAAGCTAATTGTGTTTCGCTAGGCCAATATTTTCTGAATCCGTGCTATGTGTCAATAAATAATTTTCTTCGAGGTACTTCATAATGTTCTGACACAGTATATGTTCCAAAACCCTATTGCAAATCGACGTTAGTGGTGTGGGTCTGTAAGTCAGTGGATTACTCCTACTTTCGTTTTTGGGTATTGATGTAACTTGAGCAATTTTCCAGTCTTTAGGTACGGATCTTTCAGTGAGCGAGTGGTTGTATATAATTGCTAAATACGGAGCTATTGTACGAGCCTATTCTGAGAGGAACCTGACTCGAATGCAGTCTGTACCAGAAACCTTGGCTTTTTTAAGTGATTCAAGCTACTTTGCTGCACCGAGGATATCTACTTCTAAGTTTCTTGTCTTGGAAGTTGTTCTTGATTGGAATTCAGGATTATTTAATTCATCTTCTTTGGCGAAGGACTTTAAAACTTTGTTTAATAACTCTGCTTTAGTGGCACTGTCATCAGTGACTTCACCGTTGTTACCGCTCAGTGAAGGTATTCATTGCGTCTTGCCACTGGTGTGCTTTATGTATGACCAGAATCTCTTTGGGTTTTCTGCCGGATTTCGCGACAGAATTTCGTTGTGGAAATTACTAAAAGCATCTCCCATTGAAGTACGCGCTATATTTCTAACTTCTGCAAAACTTTTTATCAGCTTTGTTTTTAAACTTTGCGTTTCTTTTTGATGAGTTGTGTGTTAAGGTATTCAGCCTAGCAGCAACTGCCTTGTGGTCGTTAATCCCTGTATTCTTCACGATACTATTTGTCCAGGATTATTTGTCGCTAAGAGATCAAGTATGCTTTCGCAACCATTTACGCTTCAAGTCGGTTCATGAACTAATTATTCTAAATAATTTTCTTTCCGCACCTCTCTTCGTTTCCTCTTTCTCCCCACCCCTCTCAGACTTTGATCCTCGTTTATTTTTGTTGCAGATTCCCATTCTTTAGTAGTATTCTAATCTTAAACCGATAAGACAGAAATACAGCTTTACTGGTTTCTATAAATACCGTTTATGCTGAAGAAAAGAAAACAGCACTTTGCTGTTTATCGAACTTATGTTAAAATATAATGAGAAAGTAATACATGTGTATATATGTATATGGATTTTCATGAGACCATACATGGGAGTTGCGATTGTTGAACATTACTTCGAGGGTGAAAGTCCACTCAACAATGCAAAGTCGGCAGTCAGCGTTCTCTGCTGCAAAAGCCATACGGCATAGTCGTTCCAAATTGGAAAATCAGTGGGTAGACGGTCCTGCACTTGAATGAAATTTTCACTCTGCAGTGCCCTGATACGAAACATCCTGCCAGATTAAAACTGTGTGCCGGAGCGAGGCTCGAACTCGGGACCTTTGCCTTTCGGGGGCAAGTGCTCTACCATCTGAGCTAACCAAGCACGACTCACGACCCGTCCTCACAGCTGTAATTCCGCCAGTAGCTCGTCCCATACCTTCCTAATTTCACAGTTGGTGGAGCACTTGCCCGCGAAAGGCAAAGGTCGCGAGTTCGAGTCTCGGTGCTCCACACAGTTTTAATCTGCCAGGAAGTTTCAGGTCCTGTACTTTACACAACTTGTATGGATGACGATGATCATCACACAGAATTCTCCAAACACTGCTAAAACTAGCATTTAGAGCATGGGCAACGGAGCGTACGCTATCTGAAGCATTGTTGTTGTAGCACTCACTCCTCGGAACCAGGGCTGCGTACACTCCGTGATCAACCTCGAGCATGGACATCTCCCTGTAACGTACCCTTTACGTGGAGACAGCGATCCACAGCAGCAATTGCTCTCTGATTTGGATTTAGTCTGTTTGGACAACGTTCTGGGTACAAACGCAGTGCTCCGTCCATTGTTGCTGCAGCACCAGAAGCCAACTGCATGTCTGCAGTTCATTCCACCTGCAAAAGTTCCTGTCCCACGCGTGATAACACAAACATTGTTATTACATTTGCTAGTGCATACCATTGTTCCATAACGTATTATCTTACCTTCTTGATTACGAACTGCGTTGAGATGGAAGCAAAGTACACGAACGGCGGCTCATTTCTGGTACACAGCACCGAATGAAGACAACGGGAACAAGTGCAGAGTTACCTCGTTCGGACACAGGTACCAACGAGAACAAAAGTCACTACTCATCCAACTTACAGACTCATACCGCCGGTTGTCGCGCCACCAGGCAGGTCGATGACTTTTGGAGGTCACCAACAGTCGTAAATATGCGTCAGCGACCCCATGTTCGAATATGTAGAGTCATTCCCTTTTTGACAGCTAAATGGCTCTGGGCACTATGGTACTTAACTTCTCAGGTCATCAGTCCCCCAGAACTTAGAACTAATTAAACCTAACTAACCTAAGGACGCCACACACATCCATACCCGAGGCAGAATTCGAACCTGCGACCGTAGCGGTCGCTCGGTTCCAGACTATAGCGCCTATAACCGCTCGGCCACTCCGGCCGGCTTTGACAGCTAAAACAGTTTAAATATCTAATGTGCGTGACTCTGTCTACACGCTTCCCAGATATTTTTACCAACACCACAACAATTAAACTACGAGAATCTGACCAAACTGCAAAATTCCACTCACTTTTTGAAACTCACTTCCCATTACTTTTCCTAATGAGTGAGAACAGTGGACATCATAGGCGTTTCCATCGTGGCAGCAGCTTGTTCTGCAAACTCCAGGTGCCTACGGACCGCTGGGAACGCGGGTCAGGAATCTGCCGGGGAGGTGCAGGTAATTTTATGCGGCGCTGTTGGCGACAATGGCCCGGAATGCGTCTGCAGCGATTTACAGCCCCGGAGGCCTATTCTGGCTGGCTCTGCCGCAGAAGGGAAATTCCCTCTCGCCGCCGCCACGAGGGCTGCCGCCGTACAGAATACTCCACTCTCCAGAGTGCGACGGGGTTAGAGAGAGAGAGAGAGAGAGAGAGAGAGAGAGAGAGCAGGTGCGGTTAGAAGAGGGAGGGGACTGTACAGTGTTGGGGGGCAGGAGAGAAGCGCGTGTAAACGGTCCCACGCGCCACGCAAGTGGATATACAGTGTGTTAACTGTAATTTATCAGAATAAGTCGGACAGCTTCCACCGCTAGCCATTTGTTTTGAGTTGCAGCAAACATTACCTAGCTGACAGTACAGTATGAAGCGTCCGCAGCTCGTGGTTTTGCGGTAGCGTTCTCGCTTCCCGTGTACGGGGTCCTGGGTTCGATTCCCGGCGGGGTTAGGGATCTTTCCCTGCCTCGAGATGACTGGGTGTTGTTGTGTCACCTTCATTATCATCATTCATCCTCATTACGGTCGGAGGAAGGCAATGGAAAATCACCCCCGCTAGGACCTTGCCTAGTACGGCAGTGCGGGTCTCCCGCATCGTCCCCCGCGCTCCTCAGAGTAAGCGTCCTTATTATCATCACAGTATGAAGTAGCCGTTTTTATCTACTGCTTTACACATTTTTTGTTGCTCGCTGTTCTGAGTGTGTTACGTGCATCCTAAATTGTTCCACTTCATATATATATATATATATGAGAGAGAGCACTGTGATAGTTAGAGCCCCTTAGCTCCCATGGGAGTGCGGAAGTAGGTCAAAAAAGTATTCTCCACCACCAAACCACCAACTTGTCACAACAGTTGTGTTGTGCTACTAGCATGGACTACAGGGGCTACACATGCAGTGGTCACAGCTGAGCAGAGAGGAGAGCAGTAGATGGATAGTAAGGTAGACAGAAAAGAGAGGAGACGGAGATGGATGGACAGAAAGAGAAGAAAGTGATGGAGAGAGGGGAGGAGGAGGGAGGGTGAAGAAAGTCATGATTAGAGGGGAGGAGGGGATGGGAGGAGGAGGTGATGGGGGAGGAAGGGAGGGAGTATGAAATAGAGGGAATGGGAAGAAGGAGATAGCCATATAGAGACGGGAAGAAGTTTGTTGTTCCGGTAATATGAGTACACATTGCAGGTGCTATACATGCAGATCAGCATGGCTGAGCAGAGAGACAGGGAGAGGAGATGGTTAGTAAGGGGGATGATGAAGGGGACAGAGGGAAGGGAGGAGGAGGAGTAAGAGGAAGAGGAGGAGATAGCCACTTAGAGTGTGGAGGGGTAGGACATGGGGAGGTTCAAGAAGAGGATGGATAGGGAGAGAGGGAGAGAAACAGATGTAGAAAGGGAAACGGGTGGAGGAAAAAAAAGACAAAAAGGTTGAAGTTGTCCTGTAATACCTCATCATATTTGCTGAAGATAGCAATGTCATCCGCGAATGTTATTGGTATTCTTTCACTCTGAAATTAATTCCCTTTCTGCACCTTTCATTTATTTCCGTCACTGCGCCTTTGTTGAGAGTGAACATATAGGGTCGAAAGATTGGATCACCGTCTTATGCCGTTTATAATCCGAGCACTTTGTTTTTATTCTTCCATTCCTATTTTTCCTTCTTGCTGCTTGTCCATGTTGTATATTACCACTCTCTTCCTACCACCTAGACCTATTTTCCCAATAATTCCTTATCAACACTTTATTTTCATTTTGAGACTTCCAACATTGCCCACACTTACAAGTTTTCTAACGCGTTTGTAGATCTACAAATCCAGTGAAAATATCTTGATTTTTCTCAGGTCTTGCGTCTGTTATCGAGAACCTACACATACCATCGCGGAAAACTTCTGAAGAGCCCAGTATTCATACCAAATACCTCCCCACGTAGGGGTTTTACCGTGCGGAAATTTACTGGCAACAAGATCAAAGATATTTGAGCCGTTGCGCTCGTTACTGGCGCGCCAGTCTCTTGGATGCCCATTATCGATCCTTCGATGTTTCTTACCTTTGCTTGCCTTGTTGTTTTCCGCATTCGCGGGGCGAGGGGCAGTTGACGTTTGCTCGGGCTACCTGCTGAGACCCCGCGAGGTACGAGGTGGAAGAAACTACGTATATGTGGAGTTGGTTGTGCGCCGCCTGCCCGTTCACCATGGAGGATATGTGTTGGCTGCCTGCCTGTCTGCTCTCCTGATTTTGCTCGCCGTGCCTTGCGACCACCTAGCTTGGGTTACTGCCTGGTGTATCCTACACGAGCCAAACCGTACGTCCAGCAGAAGTTAAGCAACCTTGTGCTTCTTTAAACAATAGGAGCAAATGTATAAGACCTTTTGTAACCAATTTTGGTGGCCTCGTAAGTGTGGCCTTCGCGTTTACACTGCGTTTGGGGAGAGCTAATCCCTTTAAATTTAAATAGTTGGAGTTCCCTGTCCCTTATAATCTTTTGGGTGTTTTATTTGAATTTTCTCTTTGGGATTCCTTCCTTGTGCTTGGTTAAACGTTTACTTGTGTAGCGGGAAGTGACTCCTGGTTAAAACTCGGAGAAGGTGTTTGATGTTACTGCCGCTTCCGGCATTTGTCTTTTCAATTAAGTGATGTCATCCCTTCGAGCGACCTGGTGTCACTCCTCGTTAATTAATGCTGGTTTATGTGTACTTAATTTTGAATTGGCCGTTTGAATTAATATTTTGGAGCGCAGTATAGCAGTAAGGCAACCTCATTGTATACCACCTTGTGCCCCTGTCTGGTACCTTAATTTTCAGTGGCACGAGTTAGCTCCGCTACCGGTTTTACTGATGTGCTCCCTTCAAAATCTTGTCTTGTGTAAGTTTGCCCCATGTGTGTCTGGAAACACAGAGATGAGCTTTAGTGTCACTTCAGTGCTAGTCAGCTAATGGGATCTTCATTTTGGCTTGGCTTCCACTGAAGAGTTTCAGTGGAGCGTAGTGTGTTAATTTGTTATTCATTTAATTACTGTAAGTTTGTTTATTTAATGGGGAGCAAGACATTTAAAGACTATTGGTATTAACTCCCCTAGTTGCGGGGTGTTGCTAATTCGTTCCAAATGGACTACTACTTATTCAATGGCAAGGCTGTTGATTAGTTGGTTACTGTGAGTACAAATTCGCGCTATTTATTTGTTACCGAAATTATTGAAGTGTCTGTGTCGTGATTCATTCACTAGCTACGCGTTTGAGCTAAATTGATATAAACCTTACATGGCCTCCTTAAAATCTGTTGCCAGCAGAAACCCTTAAGACAACTAACTTTTGTCACTGCTTATGTTAACCTTTACTGGGAGCAGTATGTCATGTAGTCAAATTTTGTCTTAAAATGTGAATTTCTCTGACGTAATAAACGAGTGATAAAAGAAAAAAGCAAAGGGGCCTGGTCCTTCCCATTGTGTCCGGTTTGTAACACGTATCAATATTGTTAAGCAATTCAAAATTGTGAGAAAGGTGAATAAATGTGCTGTGCAATGATTATTTTATTTTGTACAGAAACAGCCTCCTAACGACTCAGTAACTTTTATATCGCCGATCACAAAAAGTAAGTTAAAATTTTTACAGAGATTTTCCACTTTATTGGGCGCGGTGGATGTTCCCATCCGGTTTGCACTGGGCTGTCGTTCCCACGCGCATTTTTTAATTAACTTTGCGCTCGGCTCGTTTCTGCCGGCGGCAGCTGCTTCATTCATTATATAATTCTCTCCAACATCAACCCTTTTTTTCTCTGATTTTCTTAACATTTGCTCACAGAAAGAGACTGTTTTATCTTACAAACGACGTCTTCAGAAATTGGAGTTTATCTTATACAGGGTGTTACAAAAAGGTATGGCCAAACTTTCAGGAAACATTCCCCACACACAAAGAAAGAAAATATGTTATGTGGACATGTGTCCGAAAACGCTTACTTTACATGTTAGAGCTCATTTTATTACTTCTCTTCAAATCACATTAATCATGGAATGGAAACACACAGCAACAGAAAGTACCAGCGTGACTTCAAACACTTTGTTACAGGAAATGTTCAAAATGTCCTCCGTTAGCGCGGATACATGCATCCTCCCTCCGTCGCACGGAATCCCTAATGCGCTGATGCAGCCCTGGAGAATGGCGTATTGTATCACAGCCGTCCACAATACGAGCACGAAGAGTCTCTACATTTGGTACCGGGGTTGCGTAGACAAGAGCTTTCAAATGCCCACATAAATGAAAGTCAAGAGGGTTGAGGTCAGGAGAGCGTGGAGGCCATGGAATCGGTCCGCCTCTACCAATCCATCGGTCACAGAATCTGTTGTTGAGAAGCGTACGAACACTTCGACTGAAATGTGCAGGAGCTCCATGGTGCATGAACCACATGTTGTGTCGTACTTGTAAAGGCACATGTTCTAGCAGCACAGGTAAAGTGTCCCGTATGAAATCTTGGCGGTGAATCGAGGAAGTACAGTACATACTGACGAAACTAAAATGAGCTCTAACATGGAAATTAAGCGTTTCCGGACACATGTCCACATAACATCTTTTCTTTATTTGTGTGTGAGGAATGTTTCCTGAAAGTTTGGCCCTTCCTTTTTGTAACACCCTGTATATAAAAAAATTAAAAGTTCGAACATGCATACCAGCCTCAAGAGCATGAATGCCGGAGCACGAAAACAACAGAAATAGCAGGGAAATATAAAGCATTTACTTACACACCAAGTTCTCGTGCTAAAAGGTAGAACCACCTGAAATTAAAAAGTCTGCAATGGAGATCTTCAGCACCGGCCACGTATGCCACTATTATGTGTTGTGACGTCATATTATAAGACTACTACACACATCAAAAAATGTTTTGCATCACCCCAGTTCCGAAAACTCCTGAAGATAGACGTTGACTGTGGATATTGTATCACAGACACAGTCCCTTTGACTGCTCAGTAATGTCACTAAACCTGCCCAAAGACGTAAACAATCATGCATGAGCAGCGCCTATTAGACGGAGGAGCTCACACAGACTATCAGTTCCAGTCATTCCACCAGGAAGGAGGTACACGACTCGTGTTTTCTGTAGTTCAACCATGCCTATGCGGTCAATACCGCGGTTAGATCGCGTCCGCATTGCTGTGCGACGAAGGGCTCTCAACAAGGAAAGTGTCCAGGCGACTCGTAGTGAACCAATGCAATGTTGTTTGGACATGGAGGAGATGGAAAGAGACCCGAACTGTCGATAACATGCTACGCTCCACTACTGACGGATTATGGCTCGGAGGAACACTGACAGCAGCGCCACCATGTTGAATAATGCTTTTCGTGCAGCCACAGGACGTCGTGTTACGACTCAAACTGTGCGCAATACGCTGCACGATGCGCGATTACACTGCCGAGGCCGGACGGTGTGGCCGAGCGGTTCTAGGCGCTGCTGCTACGGTCGCAGGTTCGCATCCTGCCTCGGGCATGGATGTGTGTTATGTCCGTACGTTAGTTAGGATTAGGCAGTTCTAAGACTAGGGGACTGATCACCTCAGAAGATAAGTCCCATAGAGCTCACAATGGAACCTTCCCATCGCACCCCCCTCAGATTTAGTTATAAGTTGGCACAGTAGATAGGCCTTATAAACTGAACACAGATCAATCGAGAAAATAGGAAGAAGTTGTGTGGAACTATGAAAAAAGTAAGCAGAATATACAAACTGAGTAGTCCATGCAGAACATAGGCAAGGATTGTTTGAATTCAGGAGCGCCGTGGTCCCGTGGTTAGCGTGCGCAGCTGCGGAATGAGAGGTCCTTGGTTCAAGTCTTCCTTCGGGTGAAAAGTTTACTTTCTTTATTTTCGCAAAGTTATGATCTGTCCGTCGTCCATTGGCGTCTCTGTCCACTGTAATACGTTTAGTGTCTGTGTTTTGCTACCGCACCTCAAAACCGTGCGATTAGTAGACGAAAGGACGTGCCTTTCCAATGGGAACCGAAAACATTTGATCGCAAGGTCATAGGTCAACCGATTCCTCCACAGGAAAACACGTCTGATATATTCTATACGACACTGGTGGCGGCATGTGCGTTACGTGACAGGAATATGTTGTCAACCTTCTACCTTTCCAAATTTAGGTTTTCTTGTGGATGTGATAATCACTCCCAAAAAAGTGATGAAAACATAAGCGTTTGTCACATAAACTGGAAATAAGGCTTGAACCAAGGACCCCTCGTTCCGCAGCAGCTCACGCTAACCACGGGACCACGGCACTCCTGAGCCTGCTCTTTCCTTGTTGTTGCCTATCTTGCGCATGGGCTACTCAGTTTGTATATTTTGCTTAGTTTTTCATAGTTCCACACAACTTATTCCTGTTTTCTCGGCCGGCCGAAGTGGCCGTGCGGTTAAAGGCGCTGTAGTCTGGAACCGCAAGACCGCTACGGTCGCAGGCTCGAATCCTGCCTCGGGCATGGATGTTTGTGATGTCCTTAGCTTAATTAGGTTTAACTAGTTCTAAGTTCTAGGGGACTAATGACCTCAGCAGTTGAGTCCCATAGTGCTCAGAGCCATTTGAACCAACCTGTTTTCTCGATTGATCTGTGTTCAGTTTTTCAAGGCCTATCCACTGTGCCAACTTATAACTAAATCTGAGGGGGGTGCGATGGGGAGGTTCCCTTGTCAGAGCCATTTGAACCATTTTTGAAACTTCGACTGCTTAGTCGAAACAATCTTGTCAACGAGTGGGCAGGCACGTACAGTCCCAATCTCTCCTCACGCTACTTCCACATTTTTGCAACGCTGAAGGAAGACATTGTGACCGACGAAGAAATGAACGCTTGGGTACAATAATGGTTCCTTAGGCAACCGCGCACGTGTTTCCATTAAGGCATTAACCGTCTCGTCCTACAGTGTGATAAATTTCCTAACAGTTACGGTGATTACTTTTGAAATAATAAATGGTTTATTTACTTCTTTGAATCTGTCACTTTTACATTTGATTGCCCGTTATGCTTTCAGATTTATTGAGTTGAAGTTTAATGTGTAGGTAAACGTGAATGAATACTAATCAACGACTTGTCTTAGAAGGAAGCTTAAAAAAATTAAACCTGCGTTTACAGCATTTGTAGATATAATGACCGATTTTGAAACTATTGACATGAATACGATCTTTTAAAATCTTAAAATAGTTGAAGGAAAATACGGAGAACACAAGATTATCTACAGATTGTACAGCAAACAGACCGCAGTTATAAGAGTCAAAATATATGAAAGGGAAGCAATGGTTGAGAAGCGGTGTGATAGGGCACTTGCCTGTCTGCATCTTATTAACTTCTGTACTGAACAACCTGTGGAAGAAACCAAGGAGAGATCTGGAAAGGGATTTATTGTCCAGGGACAAGGAAGAAAAACACCTGGTAGCGGCAGTTGAACACAATGGATAGCTTTTTGCAAAGAGTTTGTAAAATGAAAATCAACAAAACTGATGCAATGTTTATGGAATTTAGTCGAATTAAGATGATGCTGCAGGAATTACATTAGGAAATTAGGTCCTAAAAGTAGCAGATGACTTTTGCTATTCTGCCACTAAGGTAACTGATGCTAGCCGAAGTAGAGGGGATGTATAACGTACACAGACAGTATGAAATAGACGGTTTCCGAAATACAGATTTTTAAACATCTAATATAAATTTTGATGTTAGTAAGTCTTTTCTGAAGGTATTAATATTATGGATTGCCTTGTACCAAATCTCAAAGTGCACATAAAGTAGATGCGACGAGAAGAAAAGTGAAATTGTTAAAATGTGTTTTATACGTAAGACTGTTGAAGACTGGATTAGTAGATCGAGTGACTAAGGAGGTGGTTCTGAGAAAAGCTAGCCTGGAAAGACACAATAGTTTCGTTGTACTGAACAACAATATCAACAACATTGCCAGAATTCTAAACATGACTTTAAGAATTTCCTTACTTTAGTGAAAAATCGGTCACTAGGGTACTTGCACTCGTCCACATTTTAAAATATACTCTAGAAGAAACAGAACAACGGACAAAACGCTTTAGGCTTCGAGTCTTAGAACGGCCTAACAACAAACATTTTTAACTTTCAATTCTCCTACATTAAAAATGTTGAGGCTTCGTTGTGCACTTGTATTGCCTGTTGGCTTTCGTATCGTAATCTTCGATCGATACTTGTTCCAATTTTTTCCGTCACGTATCGGTAGAACGAATGACAATCACTGTGCGATACACCAACAGAAATGTTACGGTACATAATAATGTCGTCGCTGTTTTTGTTCACAGTCTTTGCTTTTTTATTTATTATTTTAATGTACGAATTATTACCGATGTGGAAATGACACAGCAGATGTAAAACAAGTGGAAGAAATGATTTGATTTGCAGTTAACATGATTAAATTATTGCGGAAAATTCTAATAATTTTGTCACTAACAAACCTGACTGTGCCAGCATGAAACGTTCTTATACATACCTGTCTCTTAGTTGAACACTGCGCGAAGTGGAAAAATTCCCGCAAGTTACTCCCAGCTGAATGATCTCCCAGCGATATCACAATTTCTTTATATAGAAATATTTTTCCAATCTTTGTAAATTTTAACGTACTGCATCTTAACCGATACTGCAAGTTTCCTTGCCGAATGTCGTAACTGCTAGGTAGCAGGCCATACAACAGCCACAACAACAGCAAAAAAGTCCCCAGAATTAATGAATTCCTACCCGTAACTTCTTGTTACGTATACAAATGAGTTTTATCACCCATTTTGTCTCATCTAGGTATGCTATCCTGTGGGAAAAATAGCATAGTGTTACTTACTAAAAAGTAGGTTCCTATGTCTTGGTTATTATAGAAGTTCTGATGCATTATTTGTTTCATAAGGCCTTCGTCGTTGTTCGTCTAGGTACAGAGATTACAAATTTCTGTAAAGGATCTAAAGTAATTTTAGATGAAAAAGTTAGGTACTTCACCTCTATATGACTAGCTAGTCGGTTCCTTACATGGGTGTCCCAAGCAGAATGATCGTTGTTGAGGAATATGACAGGAACGATCATTGAAAGCAAAAAAGCGTAGCAAATATGTGCTCTACTCAGGAACTAGGAGCCCTTCTCAATCTTCTATATTCTGAAACAAATGTCTTCTACCGCTAGCTCTTTGGTTTCCGTATTTTGGGAGCAGTTAGTATAAACGAGAACAAGAAAAAAAATATGCATGGAATCTAAAGTTCATTCGTTAAGAGCTATGGGAACCGTGAAACACATCTCTTCCGCTGAGGAAGAGTTCATACCTGTCAAGGTATGCATTTTAGAGCCCATGTTTGCTAGACATATTTCCTTCGGTTGATCGTTTCTTCATGGTCCAATCACATTAATGTTAACACTGCATGTGTTCGATGTCCGCTCACAGACGGCAGCTGGCAACATAGCAGTGGAGAGTATTTAAAGCGTGTCGGGGGAGGGGGGATGGGATGCGGAAAGCTGTACAGAACAGTACAGGATCTACCAAAGACGCGCTGAACCTGAACACACCAGGAGTATGCAGTATACCATGCGAATGCGAAAAGCAATACATTGGGCAAACACAGCGCTGCATTTCTAAACGCTGCAAAGAACTTATCAGATGTGTGCGACTAGGCCACACAGAAAAATCAGCCATAGCAGAACACAGCATCAAGGTACTGTGCCGAGCATCTGGCTTTTGGGAAATCGTTATCAAAGAATCCATAGAAATAAGAATTCACGAGAATCTGGTCAACAGAGACGAGGGATACCAACTCAGCGCAGCATGGAACCCTGCGATAGCGGCAATCCGTCGGGAGCGCGCCCGTTAATGTCCTCCGCCGCGGACGCAGACAAAATGCTTGCACCGAGAACCGAACGCGGCCGCCGGGGGCGCCCGCCTTCCCCGCCACCGCGCGCACACCGCTGGTCCACCGCAGCCACCCGAGGTCTAGTGCAGGGGGGCGACCGCCCATATAAATAGCCCGCTCTCCGCGAATCTCGACACTTGGCCAGAAGATGGGTAGTATGACACTTCCCGAAACGTCGCGAGATATCAACGCTACCACCCGGCTGGAGACCCGAGAAACCTTCATCAATAGTTTACGCCGGGAGAGCCTACAGTCACATGTACAGTCGCTGTCTAAATCTGGAAACGAAGCGATTTATTTGACATCCTAAAGGGGGTGATGATTGGCTTTCGGGCCAAGGGCATAAGCACTTTCGAAATGACAGTTTATAAACGGCCCGGGTGCGCACGTGCTTGAAGTCTACTGTGCATACCAAATTGGAGCTATCCAAAACTGATGCTGAGGCAAATGTGGTGCACCACAGGGATGAACTACGGTTGCGGAGATGTGTGGGGGAGAATAGATGTGCGGCTGTTGAGCAGTTGGCCGCCCAGGTGAACGAAGGAACTACCACCGCTGCATCCTCAACTTGAGCGAACGTTGCTGCATACAAGTATTCCCAGTAGGTCTCATGGGCCCATGCTGACTGCTGCTCACCTGCGACGAAGGCTGTAATTTGCACGCCAGTAGCGAAACTGGACGTCCACTGAGTGCAAACAGGTGGTCGTTTCAGGTGAAGAGCATTTTATGCTCCACCGTACGGAGCGGTGTAGGCATGCACAGCGTGAAGCGTCTAAACGGAAACATCCTGCAATAATCGCCGAAAAGTTCGAGGATTGGGAAGAGAGCGTTATGGTCAGGGGTATGTTTTCATGGCATTCTGTGGACTGCGTACTGTAAGACATTCGGTACACACACCATCAGATAATTTGACATGTCGCTCTTACGAAGTAGGCGAATGTCAGCAATATGTTTCCTGGTCTTATTGTGGCGTGTTTATCTTCTGCCGTTAGGTCAGACGATAGAAATGCCACTTGCACGCTTAGAGTAGCAGATTGACGGTGACCAACTTTAAACAGAACTTGATTAATTTTCACACACATTTATCAAATAATAAAAAGCGTAGACATTACGTAACTTGATTCTGGATGCTGTTTACAGTTGACAATCTGAAGTTCCTTTGGTCTTGGTACGTTAATCTTATTCTCACATATCTCTGATACTTGACAAACTGTCTTCACATTTATCTTCATGGCTATGTACAGGAATATTGTAATCTTATTAGGCGCAGACTGAAACTTGGCCACAGCCTAATGCAGACTGATTGATCGGAGGTCTGTCCACTCGTTATAATACCTCGAGCGTTCAGGTATCACTGCGCGAGTGTGATCCGCGAGGAGGAAAGGTTCTATGTTAGCAGCAATCTCATTGGCTGCGTTACATATTAAGACGCAGATCGGCGGAAACAGAATTTGGTCCGTCTCTCAGGCAGCGCCATCTCGTAGTGCGGAGACGGACGAGCGCTGCGCCTGCGCTGTTGTGCTTAGTGGGGTGCGCTCTAGTGGGAAAGTTGTGTACGCGCTGACTACGTGGAACTATGTACACAACACATTCCCTGGGTGATCTCGTATTCTGGAATGGACAGTGGATAAACAGGAATATGCGTTTATTTTTGGTGACCACAGCCATCCTCTGAATGATGGCTGAGCTGTGGATGGCTCACGTTCATCCCATTAACTGTTTGTCATCTTCTATTACGGTAGTGCCCCCTTCTTTTCTTATTCCATTTACTGGCGTCACGAACTTCCTGTCTTACTTGCCCATGAGTGGCAGCAGCAGCGCGTATCGATAAGCGCACTGTCGTACCATCTCTGGAGCGACCGATGGTATTTCCGGATCGTTGTGCGTTGGGTAGTCAGTGAGTGGGAGACGCACCAGCAGTGCAGTCGCGACGGAGCAGCAGCCGCGGACAGACCAGCGGTCCAGTCGGTCAGTTGGTGTGGAGCCGCTGGCGGCGTGCACGTGCGGTTGGAGTCTGACGAAGTTCGTCGCCCACCGATCTTTGACATGAAAGTTGAGTCCTCACTTAACTTACTATGGAGCCTCAACTGTTTACATTTCTTCGTTTGATCCAGACTGTCTCTTTTCGGACATTCCCACGAAGAACAACGTGTGTGTATTTAAATCGGCTAAGATTCCAGCCGTCTTCCTGTGAAATTTAATTTATTCCCTGTTATTGAAGTTCACCAGCGGTATCTCCTGCCTTGTGGCCGTAGACGTTCCGGTTACCTGCCCTGGTCGCTGACGTAATTTTTGGCAGTGTATTTACTTCGTCATGTTGTTGCTGTCCAGCGTGGCGTGTAGTTCGGAGCTGAGGTGTTGTTGGTCGTTGTGGGCGCTAATATTGTGTGTGTCATGTATTGAAACCTTATGGTCGTTTTGATGGTTACGTGGAGCGGAACTGATTTGGTTGATTGGTCGGTCGGCTCTCTGTCGGTTGTGTTGCCTCCAGATTAATAAGTCGTTGGACAGGCTGCCTGTCTCACCCAAACGGCCGTTAGTATTACAACCCAAGGCCGACTCTTGAAAACTTCTGAGCGCCATTCCTTGTATGTTACGTAGTAATTTCCCTGTTTGGATTTTAGTTATTTGGTTGATGTGTGGCTTTCAGCCGAGTATAAAAATCTCTTAAATTAATGTCCTTGTCTTGCCCTTAAGGCATGAGATTGTTATTCTTTCTTTTATATGAAATGTTTTAAGATACGGCCTTCTGCCTTTTGATTGTAACTCCTCTTCTTGCTTAATATGACACTTCCAGCCTAGTTCCATTACAATTAAATTTGCTAAGGCCTTCAGCCGATTAGATTGAAGATTTACGAAATATTCTTGGGTGGAACCTCCAGAATAAACTTGTATTTCAATTTTGCTTAAGCATTGCGTCTTGGATTTTGAATGTGGCCTTCAGCCGATCTAAAGTTAATCAAAGGAGGTCGATTAAAGTTCTGAGTGTTTTGCATCCGTGCTGTAATATTGTGTGTTGATAAATAAACTTTGTATGTTGAGTGCAACTGACAGGAACTCATTTTGGGCCCTTTCCACAACTTAATACGCTCTCTCCTGCTACATCAGGCATTGCAATGTCATCTACTAGAAAGTGTACGTGCGTTGATGGAAGGGTACCAGGATGTGTTTACCGTACTCTTCTGGCCACCAAACTCTGTGGATTAAGACCCAATCGAGAATCTGTGCGACCACCTCTAACGGGCTGGTCGTGTTGTCGATCCACCACCTAGAAACCTAGCCCATCTTGTTGCGGCAATGCAGCCTGCAAGGCTCCACATCCCTGTTTTTACCTTCCACAGCCTCCCTGACTCCGTTCCAGAACGTATCTCAGGTGTTCGCGATGCAAAATAGGGTCATGCAGGCTTTTAAGGAGTGTATCATGTCCTCGAATATTCACCATTAATCCTCATACACTTCGTTACAAGACATTCTGGCCTCACTGAGCGAGGTAGGGCAGTGGTTAGCACATTGGACTCGCATTCCGAACGGTTCAAACCCGCGTCCGGCCATCCTGATTTAGGTTTTCCTTGATTTTCCTACATCGCTTCAGGCAAATGCCGGGATGGTTCCTTAGAAAGGACACGGCCGACATCCTTCCCCATCCGTCCCTAATCCAATGGGACCGACGACCTTCCACTTTTCCGGCCGCTGTGGCCGAGCGGTTCTAGTCGCGTCAGTGCGGAACCACGAGGCTGTTACGGTCGCAGGTTCGAATCCTGCCTCGGGCATGGATGTGTGTGATGTCCTTAGGTTAGTTAGGTTTACGTACTACTAAGACTATGGGACAGATGACCTCAGATGTCAAGTCCCATAGTGCTTAGAGCCATCTGAACTGCCGGCCGGGGTGGCCGAGCGGTTCTAGGCGCTTCAATCTGGAACCGCGCGACCGCTACAGTCGCAGGTTCGAATCCTGCCTCGGGCATGGATGTGTGCGATGTCCTTAGTTAGGTTTAAGTAGTTCTAAGTTCTAGGGGACTGATGACCTCCGAAGTTAAGTCCCGTAGTGCTCAGAGCCATTTGAACCATGTTTGAACCATCTGAACCATTTTGGACCTCGCACTTTGGCCCCCTTCCCCAAATCAACCAACCAACTATTCTGACCAGTTTCTGGCAAGTGACCAGCCTGCCTGATTCAGACATCTTGATTGCCAATTTTCTACCCAAAATGAGCTGTATTTTCGGATGGCCATTAGAGACAAGTGGTTGGTCATTTCACGCCACGGTATCTTCTTCCCTAATGCCCGACAGCTGGTTGCGTTTCACGCAGCTGGAGCGACACTCGGCGCATGCAAAACAAAGCTTGCACAGCGTGCAGGTGTAGGCGGTACGCCCACGCAACGCGCCGCACACTTCATAACGCGGCCGACATTGCGTAGCTGCGCGCTCAGTAAACCTGTCTGGCCGCGCAGTAAACACGCATTACGACCGCCCTCTGCTGGCAGCCGCTATACGCAGTTCTCGCGCATGCGTGCACGGCACCTACCCTCTAAAGGGATCCCAATTGACGCTGCAAAAATCTTGCGGCCAGACTGCTGTAGCCATGGGTACTTTGTAATTATTAACAGAAAATTATCATCCTTTTATACTTGTAGCTTATCTATCGAAATTTTATGACGGATATGTAACTAGGAAATATGCATCTGCCTTGAGTAAACACCATTTTCCTTGTTTTACTACTCATACTTATTACGTAGAAGTTGCTCCAACTTCACAGCGTTTTATTTATTAATTGTTGAACAATATAGAAGAAATTTAATCATTATGATATTTGCCGATATTTGAGATTATAGTATTTGCATTACCGTAATTATCGACTTCAATATTAGCATGAAGCATAAATTTATAGCTCATTTATACCTACTGGTCTCCACAAGCAGAGCTATAATTATTTACTTCCAGCATGTCATCAGTAGTTAAGAAGCGTTTTTTTATAACACAATTTCACAGTTTTTTTACGCAGAATATGACATAACCGATTTCTTTTATTTTCTTTCTGTTGCACTAATCTCATTACATTATTTTCTTTTGTACGCAAAGATTAGTTATTTTCCTCTTTGACTAGCGTCTTTTAGGATACAATACGGGCTTAAGAAAATTGATAAGGAACTGTTGAAATATGTGCTGATTGTGACTAGGTTTTGTAAAATGTTGACAGGGGAGGTGAAGCAGGCTATGTATGTAAATGTGTGTACTTACTATTCGTAGCTCTCGTGTTTTCGTTCTTGCACAGGGAGTACAGGGAGTCTGAGTGTCTGATACTCATTTGTTGCGTTATCTTGTTTTGGGTGTTCTGGACGGGACTGCCCGTGTGTGTGTGTGTGTTATATGGCTTGCTCTTTTGATAATTCCTTTAGAACTGACAATACAGTTCCACTGCATAGTGCTGTGTATTCATTCGTTCATCACGTCTTTTCTTCCCGCTATGGCTTTTTGTATATGGTACTGAAACAGAGGATGACAGACTAAACGCCGAAAAACTAAATGTCTTTTTCCAAAGCTGTTTCACAGAGGAAGACTGCACTGTAGTTCCTTCTCTAGATTATCGCACAGATGACAAAATAGTAGATATCGAAATAGACGACAGAGGGATAGAGAAACAATTAAAATCACTCAAAAGAGGAAAGGCCGCTGGACCTGATGGGATACCAGTTCGATTTTACACAGAGAACGCGAAGGAACTTGCCCCCCTTCTTGCAGCGCTGTACCGTAGGTCTCTAGAAGAGCGTAGCGTTCCAAAGGATTGGAAAAGGGCACAGGTCATCCCCGTTTTCAAGAACGGACGTCGAACAGATGTGCAGAACTATAGACCTATATCTCTAACGTCGATCGGTTGTAGAATTTTGGAACACGTATTATGTTCGAGTATAATGACTTTTCTGGAGACTAGAAATCTACTCTGTAGGAATCAGCATGGGTTTCGAAAAAGACGGTCGTGAGAAACCCAGCTCGCGCTATTCGTCCACGAGACTCAGAGGGCCATAGACACGGGTTACCAGGTAGATGCCGTGTTTCTTGACTTCCGCAAGGCGTTCGATACAGTTCCCCACAGTCGTTTAATGAACAAAGCAAGAGCATAAGGACTATCAGACCAATTGTGTGATTGGATTGAAGAGTTCCTAGATAACAGAACGCAGCATGTCATTCTCAACGGAGAGAAGTCTTCCGAAGTAAGAGTGATTTCAGGTGTGCCGCAGGGGAGTGTCATAGGACCGTTGCTATTCACAATATACATAAATGACCTGGTGGATGACATCGGAAGTTCACTGAGGCTTTTTGCAGATGATGCTGTGGTGTATCGAGAGGCTGTAACAATGCAAAATTGTACTGAAATGCAGGAGGATCTGCAACGAATTGACGCATGGTGCACGGAATGGCAATTGAATCTCAATGTAGACAAGTGTAATGTGCTGCGAATACATAGAAAGATAGATCCCTTATCATTTAGCTACAAAATAGCAGGTCAGCAACTGGAAGCAGTTAATTCCATTAATTATCTGGGAGTACCCATTAGGAGTGATTTAAAATGGAATGATCATATAAAGTTGGTCGTCGGTAAAGCAGATGCCAGACTGAGATTCATTGCAAGAATGCTAAGGAAATGCAATCCGAAAATAAAGGAAGTAGGTTACAGCACGCTTGTTCGCCCACTGCTTGAATACTGCTCAGCAATGTGCGATCCGTAAAAGGTAGGGTTGATGGAGGAGATAGAGAAGATCCAACGGAGAGCAGCGCGCTTCGTTACAGGATCATTTAGTAATCGCGAAAGCGTTACGGAGATGATAGATAAACTCCAGTGGAAGACACTGCAAGAGAGACGCTCAGTAGCTCGGTACGGGCTTCTGTTGATGTTTCGAGAACACACCTTCACCGAAGAGTCAAGCAGTATATTTCTCCCTCCTACTATATCTCGCGAAAAGACCATGAGGATAAGATCAGAGAAATTAGAGCCCACACAGAAGCATACCGACAATCCTCCTTTCCACGAACAGTACGAGACTGGAATAGAAGGGAGAACCGATAGAGGTACTCAGGGTACCCTCCGCCACACACCGTCAGGTGGCTTGCGGAGTATGGATGTAGATGTAGATGTAATATTCACCTGTTGTACACTGAGATGATAACAGCCATGTAATACCTCTTAATAACGTGTCGGACCTCGTTTAGCCAGGCGTAGTGCAGCAAGCAGTCGTGTGGTGGACTCAACAAGTCCTTGGAAGTTCCCTGACGAAATATTGATCCACACTGCCTCTATAGCCGTCCACAATTGCAGAGGTATTGCCGGTACAGGATTTTGTGCACGAACTGACCTGAATGTACGCCGAAATATATCTCAATAGGCGTCAACCTCTTCATCCTCTTCAGTTACTCATGATACGAAACGGCGTATTACTACTGCCTGCCATGCAGTTTCCGCTGAAATGCTAGAACTTATGCAGCAGTCGTTGCATGGTAGACTTCAAGCTTATACTGACCCTGGTGGTGGTCATTGTGAGCACATTCTTTGAGGGTACATGGGTTCTTCACGTGTCAGACCTCACAGAGGTACAGCACTCACCTCTGTTTGTCTTTCGTTTGTCCTCGGCAATGTCCCATTCGACAGCACGGCACCTCCGGAGACTTCCTATGATGTGTGTAGGGCTGCACATAGGCACCCATGTAAAACTAATATTTGTTTGTGCTACAGTATGGAACGAACAACTGTTGGTGTTTATAATATTCAAACTAGGGTACGTCGTAAATTACTTGCACTAGACTCCTATAACAAACATACTGACGTTCTAATTTTGTCTGCTTTGATTGTGGGTACCGTCAACAGCCATTGTTCCATTGAAACATTTGTACGTTTCTAAAATACATAGTCGTTTAAAACTCGTAAAACTCCACGTATGGGCTGCATAGGCGGGCTCCCGCCTACCGTTTCAGTTTGTGAAATCCTCGTATCAGTGGTGTCATCCATTATCTACATACAGGTTTATTACAAATGATTGAAGCGATTTCACAGCTCTACAATAACTTTATTATTTGAGATATTTTCACAATGCTTTGCACACACATACAACAACTCAAAAAGTTTTTTTTAGGCATTCACAAATGTTCGATATGTGCCCCTTTAGTGATTCGGCAGACATCAAGCCGATAATAAAGTTCCTCCCACACTCGGCGCAGCATGTCCCCATCAATGAGATCGAAAGCATCGTTGATGCGAGCTCGCAGTTCTGGCACGTTTCTTGGTAGAGGAGGTTTAAACACTGAATCTTTCACATAACCCCAAAGAAAGAAATCGCATGGGGTTAAGTCGGGAGAGCGTGGAGGCCATGACATGAATTGCTGATCGTGATCTCCACCACGACCGATCCATAGGTTTTCCAATCTCCTGTTTAAGAAATGCCGAACATCATGATGGAAGTGCGGTGGAGCACCATCCTGTTGAAAGATGAAGTCGACGCTGTCGGTCTCCAGTTGTGGCACGAGCCAATTTTCCAGCATGTCCAGATACACGTGTCCTGTAAGGTTTTTTTCGCAGAAGTAAAAGGGGCCGTAAACTTTAAACCGTGAGATTGCACAAAACACGTTAATTTTGGTGAATTGCGAATTTGCTGCACGAATGCGTGAGGATTCTCTACCGCCCAGATTCGCATATTGTGTCTGTTCACTTCACCATTAAGAAAAAATGTTGCTTCATCACTGAAAACAAGTTTCGCACTGAACGCATCCTCTTCCATGAGCCGTTGCAACCGCGCCGAAAGTTCAAAGCGTTTCACTTTGTCATCGGGTGTCAGGGCTTGTAGCAATTGTAAACGGCTTCTGCTTTAGCCTTTTCCGTAATATTTTCCAAACCGTCGGCTGTGGTACGTTTAGCTCCCTGCTTGCTTTATTCGTAGACTTCCGCGGGCTATGCGTGAAACTTGCCCGCACGCGTTCAACCGTTTCTTCGCTCACTGCAGGCCGACCCGTTGATTTCCCCTTACAGAGGCATCCAGAAGCTTTAAACTGTGCATACCATCGCCGAATGGAGTTAGCAGTTGGTGGATCTTTGTTGAACTTCGTCCTGAAGTGTCGTTGCACTGTTATGACTGACTGATGTGAGTGCATTTCAAGCACGACATACGCTTTCTCGGCTCCTGTCGCCATTTTGTCTCACTGCGCTCTCGAGCGCTCTGGCGGCAGAAACCTGAAGTGCGGCTTCAGCCGAACAAAACCTTATGAGTTTTTCTACGTATCTGTAGTGTGTCGTGACCATAGGTCAATGAATGGAGCTACAGTGAATTTATGAAATCGCTTCAATCATTTGTAATAGCCCTGTATTTGCGGTGCAAGTATTAGGTGATTGACCCTGTCTAGTTCTAATAGGAAGAGCAATTCCAATCAAATATATCTTAAAAGATATCGCCCTGTAATCTAATGAAAATTCACGAGAAACAACGAATCACGGAATTGACAGCTTGAATGCAGCTATATAGTTCAAATAGAAGGAACAATATAGCTCATGTAGAAACAACACTACCAAAAAAAATCATAAAAACAGGTCGAACTACACAGCCAACTATAACAAACGAAAAATAACGATATGTTGAATCGACACAGTGACAATATAAAAAATAAATCCTAAAACAAATCGTGCTATCTTCGGAAAAAATGCTAAATATTGGTTAGAACGAGGATTGTATATGTGACTACTTGTCCTTTAGCTCGGAGCACTGTAAGCTTTGCTCTTAGATTCCTACCTAACCTCTTGCTCGGAAAACGGAGATATTCGCAGTAAACATATATTTTACATGAGTTACTAAGACAATCACAGGTGACATTTAGTAGTTGTTGTTGTGGTCTTCAGTCCGGAGACTGGTTTGATGCAGCTCTCCATGCTACTCTATCCCGTGCAAGTTTCTTCATCTCTGCATAAGTACTGCCGCCTTCATCATACTCAATCTGCTTTCTGTATTCATCTCTTGATCTCCCTCTACAACTTTTACCGCCACCCCGACATGTTACTCCCTCCACCCCATCCCCCGCCCCCCACCACCCTAGACTTCCCACGACACTAAACTAGTGATCCTTTGATGTCTCAGAATATGACCTACCAACCGATCCCTTCTTTTAATCAAATTGCGCCATAAATTCCTTGTCCCCCCAAATTTTTTTCAGTGCCTCCTCATTAATTATGTAATATACGCATCTAACCTTCAACATTCACCTGGAGCACCACACACCCAAAGCTTCTACTCTCTATTTATCTAAACTAATTATCGTCCGTGTTTCACTTCCATACATGACATACACACAAAACATTATCATTAAATATGGAAGGATCAACACAAAAACCTGTATAAAAGTAAAATGTGAAGCGCTATACTCTGTAGTCTTACCTTCCCGCACATCACTATTAAAATTCTCATTCTGTGCACAAATTTTGGAATCTTTGAGAGGAGTAAGAATAGAAAGGAAGAACTTTTTTACTTATCTTGATTGTATCGTTATTGTTGCTGGCTCACAATCTTGTTGTCTAGGAATACATTCTTACCGCTGAAAATTTTTATTTGACGTTGCGGGTTCTTGAAGACGAAATAACTGATGAAGAGTCACCTAGTGCTATCAATATGTTTTTATTTTATCCCATTCTTCTAAATTACACCGACTTTATAATTTACACACTCAAAAAACCATAATTACATTGACAATCTTATAAAAACGTCTACTTCTATCTGAACTACTTTCATTTTTCGGTACCCACAATTTCTAAAGAGTTTAAAAATCAAAATAGTTTAAAACTTTCTGGACAAGAGAAGAATCATTATCAAATTATAGCACAATTTCATAAATAAATCCAGAAACAAATTTAATAATTAGCATTTTATGGTGTAATCAATAATGTGAATTTTAAGTATGCCAGAAATTTTGTAATTTTAATTATTTTTAAGAGAAGAGTAATTTTAAGTGTTAGTACATATCTATTTTAACACATTAATTTGTTTAGCCTGAAATATAATACATTGTATACAAAAAATATGAATTCTTTTAATATAACAGCCGAGATCATTTTAACCTATGCAAGAATCGATAGTATACATGGCATAGGTTAATTCTGTGAAAAGAAGGCAATGTCAGAGGAGGGTTACTCGTTATAACTCCAAATAACTACAAAGAAGACTTCCTAGCATGTAAATCTATATTGGATGTTAACAAATTTCTCTTCTTCAGAAATGCTTTCCTTGCCATTGCCAGTCTACGTTTTATATCCTGTCTACTTCGGGCAACAAAATAGCTGATGGTAGTCAAACATCAAAACTCAAAAAATGGTTCAAATGGCTCTGAGCACTATGCGACCTAACTTCTGAGGTCATCAGTCCTCTAGAACTTAGAACTACTTAAAACTAACTAACCTAAGGACATCACACCCATCCATGCCCAGGCAGGATTCGAACCTGCGACCTTAGCGGTCGCGCGGTTCCAGACTGAAGCGCATAGAACCGCTCGGCCACTCCGGCCGGCCTTCTTTTAGTGTCACGTTTCCTAATCTAATTCCCTCAGCATCACCTAATTTAATTCGACTACATTCCGATATCCTTGTTTTGCTTTTGTTGATGTTCATCTTATGTCCTCCTTTCAAGACAATGTCTATTCTATTCAACCGCTCTTTCAAGTCCTTCGCGGTTTCTGGCAGTATAACAGTGTCGTCGGCAAAGCTCAAAGTCTTTATTTCTTTTTCCCCAACTTTAATTCCTACCCACGGGCGTAAAATCTAGCGAGGTCACGTGCAGCTTAGGCACGCCCACTGCTTATTACACCTACGACGTCCTAGGGCCGCCCCACGCACGTACACTGCCACGAGAGCCATCCGGGAGCAGCTAACTTGCGCTCCCGCGGATACGTCACTGCAGACGCACCGGGCTGTACCGGCGACTCTCCAATTAACGCGGCGGCGCGCTAATGCGCTTTTCAGCGCCGCGCGGCCCTCCACTAACAAAGACGGACGGCGCCTGAGGACGCGAATGTCGCCGCGCCCGAAACGTCTTTATGCAGGGCCGCTCGTTAGCGACGCGACGCGTCCGCCGCATCGATTGCCGAGTACGGCGGGTGCGTCCCGCACTTGTTTCGGCTGGCACGCTGCGGCGTCTTCAGCAACGCGGACTCCTCTCGTAGCGGCGAGGAGCGCGGGCCATGTGCTGGTGTACCGGAAGGAGGCTTGCCGTGTTCAGCGCGAATCCATAGCTGACAGTTATTCGCTACAAAAGGTGAACATCGTCGGGTTTATTGAAAATACAGGGTGTTACAAAAAGGTACGGCCAAACTTACAGAAAACATTCCTCACACACAAATAAAGAAGAGATGTTATGTGGACATGCGTCCGAAAACGCTTAATTTCCATGTTAGAGCTCATTTTAGTTTCGTCAGTATGTACTGTACTTCCTCGATTCACCGCCAGTTGGCCCAACTGAAGGAAGGTAATGTTGACTTCGGTGCTTGTGTTGACATGCGACTCATTGCTCTACAGTACTAGCATCAAGCACATCAGTACGTAGCATCAACAGGTTAGTGTTCATCACGAACGTGGTTTTGCAGTCAGTGCAAAGTTTACAAATGCGGAGTTGGCAGATGCCTATTTGATGTATGGATTAGCACGGGGCAATAGCCGTGGAGCGGTACGTTTCTGTCGAGACAGATTTGCATAACGAAGGTGTCCCGACAGGAAGACGTTCGAAGCAATTGATCGGCGTCTTAGGGCGCACGGAACATTCCAGCCTATGACTCGCGACTGGGGAAGACCTAGAACGACGAGGACACCTGCAATGGACGAGGCAATTCTTCGTGCAGTTGACGATAACCGTAATGTCAGCGTCAGAGAAGTTGCTGCTGTACAAGGTAATGTTGACCACGTCACTGTATGGAGAGTGCTACGGGAAAACCAGTTGTTTCCGTACCATGTACAGCGCGTGCAGGCACTATCAGCAGCTGATTGGCCTCCACGGGTACACTTCTGCGAGTAGTTCATCGAACAATGTGTCAATCCTAATTGCAGTGCAAATGTTCTCTTTACGGATGAGGCTTCATTCCAACGTGATCAAATTGTAAATTTTCACAATCAACATGCGTGGGCTGACGAGAATCCGCACACAATTGTGCAATCACGTCATCAACGCAGATTTTCTGTGAACGTTTGGGCAGGCATTGTTGGTGATGTCTTGATTGGGCCCCATGTTCTTCCACCTACGCTCAATGGAGCACGTTATCATGATTTCATACGGGATACTCTACCTGTGCTGCTAGAACATGTGCCTTTACAAGTACGACACAACATGTGGTTCATGCACCATGGAGCTCCTGCACATTTCAGTCGAAGTGTTCGTACGCTTCTCAACAACAAATTCGGTGACCGATGGATTGGTAGAGGCGGACCAATTCCATGGCCTCCACGCTCTCCTGACCTCAATCCTCTTGGCTTTCATTTATGGGGGCATTTGAAAGCTCTTGTCTACGCAACTCCGGTACCAAATGTAGAGACTCTTCGTGCTCGTATTATGGACGGCTGTGATACAATACGCCATTCTCCAGGGCTGCATCAGCGCATCAGGGATTCCATGCGACGGAGGGTGGATGCATGTATGCTCGCTAACGGAGGAAACATTTCCTGTAACAAAGTGTTTGAAGTCACGCTGGTACGTTCTGTTGCTGTGTGTTTCCAATCCATGATTAATGTGATTTGAAGAGAAGTAATAAAATGAGTTCTAACATGGAAAGTAAGCGTTTCCGACACATGTCCACATAACATATTTTCTTTCTTTGTGTGTGAGGAATGTTTCCTGAAAGTTGGCCGTACCTTTTTGTAACACCCTGTATATTATTACTATAACAACCAACTCTGTCATTTGCTGATTCTAAGATCGTTCGTTATAACCTTAGACTATAATTTCTTTTAATATGTCATTGACAGAGAGTCGAGAATTATCCACTGTTTCGTCGTTACAGATTTTTAAAATTGTCATATTGCTTTCTGCATGTACACGCTTACAACTTGTAAATCATTTGCTTCTGACCATAATCTATGTTGACATGGCAAAGGCTACCGAAATTTGCACTGATTAAATTACCCTTCTTAAATTCATTGACCCATAAATGTACAAGTATAACAGAATCTCGATCATTCCTTGAATAACTGCCGGCCGCGTTGGCCGAGCGGTTCTAGGCGCTTCAGTCCGGAACCACGCGGGTGCTACGGTCGCAGGTTCGAATCCTGCCTCGAGCGTGGATGTGTGTGATGTCTTTAGGTTAGTTAGGGGACTAGTGACCTCAGATGTCCAGTCCCATAGAGCTTAGAGCCATTTGAACCTTGATTAACTGATTGCATAAAACATTACTTCAAGCAACAATGAAATGGGTTTAGGGACTCCTTAATTCACTGTAATATTGTTTACTGGTGTAAGTATTCCATTGGTCGCTGGAAAAGTTATATAAGTCACACTTCATAAACAAAACAAATGTATTGTCCTGCTTGGTTCGTAAATATGATTAAAAATACACTACAGTGGAAAAAAGGTGCAACGCTTTGAAGGACAATATTATTTCATTGACAAGCAATGTGACGGTAGCTTATCATTGCAGGAGTATATAATTACAAATTTAGATCGAATGAAAGACATAATAGAAGATGCCAAAACAATCGAATCATTACAATGAGTATCACTCTCTGCCAACGACGCAGGCGTCTATTGTCGTACGTATATGTTTATAAATGTGCAGAATGACACACTGCGATATATTCTCACAGGCATCTTGCCCATTCTGTTGCAGTCTAGCAGTTGTTCGTGCCCGCCCTGAAGAACGAGTAAGTTCCCCCGTCAACATGCCCCATACGTATTCAATTCTTGAGAGATCCAGTGATCTTGCTCGCCAGGGAAGTTAAACCACACCACTTTCCTGTCGTAGAAACGGCAGTAGCACGCGGACAATGCCTGTGCAATCTGCCGACCGGGGTGACCGAGCGGTTCTAGGCGCTACAGTCTGGAACTGCGCGACTGCTACGGTCGCAGGTTCGAATCCTGCCTCGGGCATGAATGTGTTTTATATCCTTAGGTTAGTTAGGTTTAAGTAGTTATGAGTTCTAGGGGACTGATGACCTCAGAAGTTAAGTCCCGTAGTGCTCAGAGCCATTTGAACCATTGAACCATTTGAACCTGTGCAGTCTGCCGGGCACTGCTTACTGTATCCTGCAGAAACCCGAAATCTGACAGTGAGCTATAACTGATGGACGTCAACACCAAGAAGTCTGGGATGGAACCTTTGTGTCGTGGGCACATGCAATCTGGAACAGGCATCTGACCAGGTCTACGCCGTACAGAAGATACCTATTACTGAATAATTTATAAGATCGTGGCCTCATGACTGAATGAAAGGAACCGTTGTACATAATATCCTCAAATTAATTATGTGAAGATAATGACTATTCCACAGGACTTTTGATGTTTGCGTAATTTCCGCTGTTCGTCAACTACTTTTTGTTCCTGATTTCGGATATTCTGTTAGTTTTTTCAATATCGTGCAGATTTTTTACAAATCAAGTAAATTCATTTGTAATTTAAAGGTACATTCCATAGAGATAGATTTCGTTGCAAGTAAGGGAAATTTTGCTTCAGTAAGATTGAGTAGATAGCCACACTTTATATAAGCATCTGGCAGTTAGGCAAGAAAATTTCGTTCCTTTTTGACACGTTACAGCGTGGTGAGGTTACATTTGTGCTGTTAGGTGCGGTTTTGAAGTTTCTTGGAAATGAGTCTCCGCAAGTGTTTGAATAACCCGAACGTACACGGTAGCTAAGAAAGGACAGGACAGTAAAAGTTTTGTGAAAATGTGTGCTAAACATTCTTTGATATAAACGTTGGTCGTCAACACAGAAGCTGTACACTGCACCTGGTATGCTGTACGTGCACTGAGGGACTGAGACTCCGGAAAAGTGGGAAGTAGAAGTCACTGGCTTCTGCAGTTCCAGTGGATTCGAGGTCAGAATGACTTCACTGGTGAGTAAACTACATGTTCAAGGTTTTGGAGGTCAGTAGGACCTTGCAATATTACTTCTCCCCACACCATAATGTCTGGCCACCAAATCAGCCATGTTCCTCAACGTCGCTTGGGTACGTTGCGTGTTTCCACGTATCGCCATGTAGCTGTAGATCCAGTATTGTCCAACGTGGTCGATTTGGTCGTCCAGATGTTATGGAGTGAGGAGCACAATGCTGCATGGGCGTACCGTCGTCCAAATCTTCCAACATGGTATAGTCACCAGTCAGCGTTATTGTAACACTACTGATTCCACATGTGCGTCTTTTAATTTTGTGGATGACAGTGTACGTCCGCATCGAATACACAGGTGGAGGAGCTGTTGGAACGAGAGGGTATTCGGCAAATGAACACCACTACCCATTCCCCCGACTTAAATCCAATCGATCGCTTATGGGGTGCATTGGGGAGACGTATTGCAGCACTTCCACATTCACCAACGACCATTCTAACAGTTGTCAACCGTGCTGCTGGTGGAATGAAACGCCTTACCAACCTTGTGGACAGCACGAGAGCACATTTCAGAGCATGCGTTACAGTTCATCGTGATCACATACCTTCATAAGATCCATGTTCCGCCTTGTGTAACGCCCAGGATACCACAATGAACAGCGATGACTTCATTGTAGTTACTGTCTTTGAGTAAAATCGTCATTATTGTTCGTCTCATTGTGTATTTCTTTCAGGTACCTACTGTACAATGCTGTGGCAGTTCTTTTTGTGTACGGTCCAAGTTTCATTGGGCTACGTTAGCTGGCAGTGACACACCGTGCGAAAATTGCGGAAGCCACCTGATGGTGTGTGGAGGAGGGTACTTCTGGTACACTAATACGAGCGCCGTAGGTGATGACGCTGGTGCTACAGGTTTCTTGTGACGGCTGCTGGAAGCTAACTCTAAAAAAAAGACCAACGTGCACTGGTCGGTCGATACGTTGATATACAATCAAGCCTGCGGTGTAGCAACACCGCAGGCCGCGGTGGTCTAGCGGTTCTGGCGCTGCAGTCCGGAACCGCGCGACTGCTACGGTCGCAGGTTCGAATCCTGCCTCGGGCATGGGTGTGTGTGATGTCCTTAGGTTAGTTAGGTTTAGGTGGTTCTAAGTTCTAGGGGACTTATGTTGAGTCCCATAGTGCTCAGAGCCATTTTGTAGCAGCACCGACCCCAACGAAGGCCTCGGCGCTTGTTCGTGATGTCACGTCAGCTGGGCACAGAGAACGCCAGGTCTGTTGGAGGTATACTCATAATGGTGGAGTCTCCCTCCCTGACACAGGAAAATGTGAAACTATTGGCGGTAGTTGACCAACACACATTGTTCTGAGAGATTTCTGCAATCAATTAATTGTGCAATTCATTACACTTCCTAACAAATAGTGTACTCCTGAACTTAAATTTCCACCTGTTTTAAGGATTGACATACAAAAACAACTTCTTGGTCCAGCAGCACCAGAATTCGTGCTTCTTTACCTTATTTGTAAATCTGAGGAAGTTGCGTTTGTACTGGGTTGCTTTTACAAGAAACTGTGAACATACTGGTGCTCTTCTTTAGGTATCTTGGTTGACTATGGGGTGAGGAGCACTGAATGTTAATGAAATGTCTTGCGATTGTACGAGTTGGGGGAGCGGGTGGAGGACAGAAGAAGAGGCAAAAGAGAGATACTTGTTTTATCAAATAAACTTTTTTATCTTATACAGTTTCTCCTTTCAGTTGCAAGAGGGGAATATTTATCTTTTCTAATGTGCATGTTTGAAAAAGTTTAAGCTCAGCAGTATTTAAGATGTATGAAGCTATTTTGTTTCCTGTTTAGAATTCGTTTCGTTGAAAACGACTGTAATCTAATGACTGGCAACAGTTGGACATTTACACATGTAAATTAGTTCACATTTCCAGTGACGATGTCAAAGGAAAATAAATAAATAAAAGAAACGAGTTCATTGTAAGGGGGTTGGGGTAAGTTTCGATAGCAAAATGGATCAAGTAAATATAGTTACTTGAATGCAAAATTTCCGAAGCTTGCAATGGGGCAAAGCATCTTCTCATATTGATCTACGTTTGTTTCGACAGGATTCAGTAATACAGAACTATGAACCTCATTTGTAGCTTTACGATAGTAAGAAAATCTTTCATCTAAATAAAACTGCAGAATCCAAAACCATACCAAACAGTTTGTCCAAAAATAAGAGATTTATAGTGATAAGAACGCGCAGGCGTTTCTGCCTGCAACAGACCTGGCGTTCGCCGTGCCTAGCTGACGTGACGTCACGAACAAGCGCCGAAGCCTTCCTTTGAGTCGGTGTTGGGTGTAGTCGGTAAGCTGTGCCTGCTGGCCGGCGTTGTGTCGCCTGTAGTTCTGAAATGCGGCAACCCGCCAGACACGGCTGTGTTGCCACATATCTGTAGTTGCAGACGACGGGCTAGGCTAAAGCACTTCGGACTTCTCATATACGGGTGTTTTGGAGTGGACAGGTGATCGTTTACAACATCTCAGTTAATATGGACAATCATTGCGGCGTAATTGGACGTTAAATTCACGATTTTCCGTTCAGGACCGTTTGTATGCAACGGAATAAAAACAACATACGTTTTGCCAGATGTGTTCCGCCTCAATTTATTAAACATTATCAGTGGCCTGAAATACATAGACATTACCATTTGTACACAGCACTTTCAACTTACATAATTTGCTATTGTTTACGTAAGTTACAAATAGATCTGGCACAGGCAGCTGTTGGTCAGTACAATTTTTATTACTTTCTGTGTTCATTGCTGCTCTACTGTTGCCCTTGGCGTACTATTGATAAAACTGTTGATCTGGCTTTAGCACCAAAAAACTTTCTCAGCATAGGATGCAAACTTCACAAAGTGTCTCATGTTGACTGTTATGTAGTGTATGCCAACTGTGGAATGTGTTTTGCGGCCGGCCGGAGTGGGCTAGCGGTTATAGGCGCTACAGTCTGGAACCGCACGACCGCTACGGTCGCAGGTTCGAATCCTGCCTCGGGCATGGATGTGTGTGGTGTCCTTAGGTTAGTTAGGTTTAAGTAGTTCTAAGTTCTAGGGGACGTATGACCACAGCAGTTGAGTCCCATAGTGCTCAGAGCCATTTGAACCATTTTTGTGTTTTTCGATGTGTTGTGTCATTTTTTTTACTTTGTATGGGTGTGTGTATGTGTGTCTGGGGGGGGGGGGGAGTGATTTGTATGGCCAGGCTTAGTAGTGAGTTATTGTTTATGTGTGTTGGGTTGTTTATCAGTTACCTGCTTTCTGCTATGGCTATTTGAATGCGATAGTTTTCTTGTACTGGGATGAGACCTTTGTTGCAGTTGTTTATTCTGTAATTTTCATTTCATGTTCTCCTTTTTTGGAGTGATGAATACACTGTTTTAATGTTCAGAATATATGCGGTAATACGTGTCAAATTTCAAATTTTTATATATCCTTCACATGCTGCGCTAATATTCTATCTTGTAATTGAAAAACACACCGCATACAACATACACTGCAGATCTGTTTGTAGCTTACATGCACGATAGGAGACTGTGTAAACTGAAAGTGCTATGCGAATTTCAGGCCACTTGTGATGATACTTTAATAAACTGAGCCGAAACGAAACTGACAAAACAAATACTGCCTTTTGCACTTGCACACAGACGGTCCTCACGTAAAATGATCAATATGGCGTTAGTAACAACTGGCCTTTCAGAGCTCTTTGTCGTGTCTGACACAACTGAAATATCTTCAGTGCGACTAAAATTTTTTATTTCTTCTCCACGAATTTAATTTCCTTTCGAATTTCCTTCTTGAAATGCTTTATTGCTTGCTCAACATAGACATGAAACAACATGGTGGATATGCTTCTCACCCACTGCTTACCTTTCATGTCCCTCGAACCTTGTAACTGCAGTTTGGTTGAAACTTGACTGTGAAACTACAGAGCGATGTGGCGCAGTGGTTAGCGTACTGGACTCGCATTCGGGAGGACGACAGTTCAGACCCGTGTCCAGCCGTCCAAATTTAGGTTTTCCATGATTTCCCTAAATCGCTGCAGGCAAATGCCAGGGTGGTTCCTTTGAAAGAGCCTTCCGCATTCTTGATACAATCCGAGAATGTGCTCCGTCTCTAATGATCTCGATTTCGACGGAACGTTAAACCCAATCTTCCTTCCTTGTACTGTATTGTGTTGTATGTTAACCGGGGCCCTAGAAACGACGGAGAGGCTCCGTCCCCGCCGCAGCCGCAGTGGCTCACAATCCCACGACGACTACCGCAGTCCACTTCACCCCTCCGCCGCCCCACACCGAACCCAGGGTTATTGTGCGGTTCAGCCCCCAGTGGACCCCCTAGGGAACGTCTCACACCAGACGAGTGTAACCCCTATGTTTGCGTGGTAGAGTAATGGTGGTGTACGCGTACGTGGAGAACTATTTTACGCAGCGATCGCCGACATAGTGTAACTGAGGCGGAATAAGGGGAACCAGCCCGCATTCGCCGAGGCAGATAGATAACCGCCTAAAAACCATCCACAGACTGGACGGTTCACCGGACCTCGACACACATCCGACGGCCGGATTCGTGCCGGGGACCGGGCGCTCCTTCCGGCCCGGAAAGCCGTGCGTTAGATCGCACGGCCAACTGGGCGGGCTATCTTCCTTCCTTACCTGAATGTGAAACTAATATTCTGAAAACAGACAGGCCTTGATATACATCAACGGGGACAGTTGAAAATTAGTGCCCCGACCGGAACTCGAACCTGCTTACATTGCAGACCCTCTATCCATCTGGGTCACCGAGGGCACAGAGAATAGTGCGACTGCAGGGACTTATCCCTTGCACGCTCCTCGTGAGACCCACATTCCCAACTTAATGTCCACACACTCCATTCGTAGTGCCCCCGTTCATTACACTCATTACTCGCAGCAGACAGTGTTACCGAGTCCCGTAAGAGTTCGGCCAATACGTGAAGAACATATACCATCTTCATATATGTGGCCCATGTATTCTGATGTAGAATACCCCTGCTACTGATTTTTTAAACACGAACATGAACTGTTGAAATTACTTCCGATATGTGAGATGGCGATTACTCTAAACTTAATCTGACTACATGTAAATGAAATCGAATACAAAGGATGCCTGTAAACGGTACACGGAATGGCATTCACATAAAATAGTCAAGGCATTTTAGCTTATTGTCGCGTTCTAAATCTGGGTGCATTAAGTAAACGCATCTAGTGAGATATATTTCCCTTAATAATTATTTTTGGCTGCTCTGTGGAATGAGAATTTTTCTATCGTTCCAAAACCTACAGCTGACTGTCCACACAATTGTCCAAGGCAAGACAATACTGTAATCTTACGATTTGCATTCACACAATGAGGATAAATTTAGTGAAACGTTTGGAAATGAGGCAAAATTTTGTTCAAATTTAACGTGTGTTTCGATTCTTTAATAGCTCAAGAACGGATCACATAAACTTAAAGATTATTTTCTTTCTTTCGCATTGTTATTATTTATTTTTTGCTTTACTAATAAAGTAATTTTAACTGAAATGGTAGGGTGAGTAATAACTAGAATTCTAAACTCGTGACTGATAATTTGCCCTGGATACCAAGAGAGATACTGTGTGTAGAACAAAATGCAATAGATACACTACAGTAATTACGCGGCTAGCGTTCGACTTTTCGACTGTCTCTCTTCTCTCTCTCCCTCTCTCTCTTCTCTCTCCCTCTTTCTCTTTCTCTCTCTCTCTCTTTCTCTCTCTCTCTCTCTCTCTCTCTCTCTCTCTTTCTCTCTCTTTCCCTCCCTCACCACGCCCCCCCCCTCCAGCAGCAGAGTCTCTCTGTCTTCCGGCCTCTGCTACTAATCTGAAGGTGACCCAAAGCAGTAAAGGGCTTTTGTGCTTTTTAAACGCTTCTGTTTCGCGCCCTCGTGTGGTGAGATTATTGGGAGAGGTTGAGGGTTCTATATTAACATATGCGTGAACAATGTCATAACGAGTCCCCTAAGACCCCCACGTTTAGCAACGTTCTTGGCGTCACCCATGCGCCTTTGCTAAAAATGTTGCTCTCAGAAACCATAGTCGGTTCAGCCTTGTGGTTGATACAACGCCTGTGGCCTAGATACCTCGTTCGACACCTGTTCGCTGCGATTTGCCTACCTTCAAACCTACGCAACAGAATGGGAGACACTTACTGGGTTTCGGAAACGTGACCGTTTAACATTGTTGTGCCGTGTACAACCTCCGGTAGCCAAACCCTGACATATCACTCAGGTGTTCAGGCATCCAAAGACGCTCACAGTGGCAAACATTCCAAACAAAAGCACCATCTCTCACATATTCATTTCATGGTTTCTGTACAGGTTGTAGATAATTTTTCGCTCCTGTATATTGTCTTTTCCACCTTTAAAATACCAAAAAATCTAGTACACTGTGAATTCCATGAGCAGATGGTCAGTATGGGTGCCGAGGCAAGCCAGACGCCGCGCGACGACTGGAGTCCACAGTCTGCTCTCTCTGGACGGGGACCACCCCCCGTCCCTCCGGCTCTCCTCGTACCAACAGCGGCCATATTTCTGCGGCCCGACTCCGCTCTCCTTATTTTATTTTCCGCTGGAACGGCGCCCTTCATCAGCGCCGACATCGGCTGGCGCGGCTTGCCAGCCGGCGCGTTTAGCCGCTGTTTAATTACGGGGAAAAGTGGCCGCCGGCGCTCGGGCCAAGCGCGACCCACCGGCTGGACATGTGCCCGCTCCTTCCTTACAGTCTCATTCATTCCGTCCGGTCGTCGTCGCACCGTAGTGCTGCCAGTCAAGTCACTGTGGCCGTCTCACACACACACCTGTCAGGCCGGCTGGAAGTGACTCAGGTGCCGACAGTCCTTTGGAGTACCAGAAGTCAAGTTCAATTTAGACCTGAGGTTTTCTCGACGTGTGAAATGTTCAAGAAGCCAGCTGACGTCTCGACAATCGTCGATATTTCGACAGGAGCACACACTGCCATTGTCAAGGCGAAACTGCAGCAAACAAGCGCTACACCAGGGAATTTAAAAGCTCTGTTTGTCGAGAAACTCCTGAAACATAACACACAGGCGCACACACTCACTCACACACACACACACACACACACACACACACACACACTGCAAACACTCATGCTATCACAAACCAAAGATCATCGATGTCATAAATTACCGATAGTGAAATTATTAATGAATGGCTGAGATAACATTAACTCTGTCCTCTCTTTTTTACCCACTCAGAATTTAAACAAAAGCCGCAATCTCTTTTTATAATGTTGCTTGCAAATTTAACTTCAACTGCTTCCTTAATAACACAATTGTAGTAGCTGAAAGTGGATGGCAGTTTCTCAGTGTTGTTATATTCCACAGTATGACTGGTGCCAAGACAGAAAGACTAGCAAGAGTCTTAATTCTTAGGTTTTTGCCACGCGTAAGGTCCCCAAAGAAGGGGATCTTCTTCGTCCGATTTTAAGTAACGATGGTGCTCCGACATATCGTGTAGCAAAACACTTCGTCACTCTGTTGAGCCTAGTAGTTGGTCGGTGTGAGCATCACATTGACAACCCGGCGGAACTCTTACGTCGATTGGAGGAAATGTGTTTGACTGATTCTGGTATCCCAGTAAGTTTAGATGTGGTCTCTCTCTTCGCTTGCGTTAGTCTGTCTGATTCGTTACGGTTGATTGAGATTAGGGGTGATGTTGAATTAACTTCCACACTCTGAATTCAATGACTAGAACTACGAAGAGAGCGATGGAGTTACGGTGGGAAGACCGTTGGCACCTATTATTGCCAATTTGTTATGGAAGACTTCAAGGAACATGCCTTGGAGGCCGTTTTGAAACCCATCTTTTTTTTTTTTTTTTTTTTTTTTTTGAGAGAGATGTAGTACGATACTTTCGCTGGTTTGCCTCATGGAAGTCAGAATTTGGATGACTTTATAGAATAGCTGAATTGATTCCTCCGGAATATCTTTTTCGCGATGGAGATGGAAAAGAATGGGGTTTCCCATTCCGTAAAGTGTTCGTTACCTACCGTGGGACATGCCTTATAGAAAGCCTAGTATCACTCACTTGTAGGTACAGGCAGAAAGTTGCCACCATTAGACTCAACATGAAGGAGTATCTCGTACCTTGATTCACAGGGCCCCTCGGACTCAGATGAGTTAGCCCACCTCTAAATCACCTTTCGTCACAATGGAGATAGTGACAAACACAAATGGCGTTCGCAACGCTATTGACCAGCTGCGCACGCGTTGAGTTACGACACTATCGAGGTGGCAGCAAAATATGCGGCCTTTTATCCTTACGCAGGGATTATTTCGAACAAGGTCGGTCGTATTTTGCGGAAATAGGATGCAAAATGTGTTTTTCGACCACCATCTATGATCATCGTCCTTTTAAACTCCGGAAAGGATTATCTTCGTTTGTCTAAAGCGGGTGCCTACCGTATTCTTTGATGATGTGCCATGTAATAAACTGGTCAGACTATCAGGACTGTGGAGGACAGCTGTACTGAGGATAAGCGATACATGCGCTTACAACAGACCAGTAAATCATTCATTGTCGATCTTTGTCCAGGCACTTATGGAATATAACAACACGGATATCCTGCCGTGCACTTCCAGATACAGGGGTAATATTAGCAACTAAGGCTATAAACGGTGAAGGTTGTTTTTGTTTAAATTCTTCATGGGACACTGCTCTCTCCGTTGTCGAAAACAGAGGGACAGATTTAAGACAACCTCACCCTCTGAGTATTAATTTCGCTATCGATAACTTCTGACGTCGGTCATCTTTCGTTTGTGATGGCCTTAGTGTTTACTGTGAGTGTTGTGTGTGTGTGTGTGTTTGTGTGTGTGTGTGTGTGTGTGTGTGTGTGTGTGTGTGTGTGTGTTTTATCTTTCCGGAGTTTCTCTACAAACCGACTTTTTAAATTCCCTTGTGCTGCAGTTTTGCCTTGAAAATGGTAGGGTATCAAAGACCTCACCGCGCTACATCCCCCCACGATATTTGAACATGCTCTGTTACATGATCTCATGTTAATTCTTTATGAAAATCGTATGTTTTAAGAGTATCTACCATTGCCATCTTTAAGAGAGTACCTAACTGCTGATGAAGTAAAGAAACCGAACATATAAAATGTGTTTCCGTCCACAGCGACAAGAAGGTAATACTGACACCAACGATGGATCGTCACTTACAGTGTTTCGTTTCCGTTCCTACGAATAATGACGGACTTGCTCATATGCAGCCTCTCAGAACCTGCAATGACACACCCATACACTATGTGATCAAAAGTATCCGGACACATGGCTGAAAATGACTTAGAAGGTCTTGACGCCCTCCATCGGTAATGCTGGAACTGAATATGGTGTTTGTCCACTCTTAGCCTTGATCACAGCTTCCACTCTCGCAGGCATACGTTCCATCGGGTGCTGGAAGGTTTCCTGGGGAATGGCAGCCCATTCTTCATGGAGTGCTGCACTGAGGAGAGGTATCGATGTCGGTCGGTGAGGCGTGGCACGAAATCAGGGTTCCAAATCATTCCAAAGGTTTGTATAGCATTCAGGTAAGGACTCTGTGCAGGCAATTACAGGGATGTTACTGTCGTGTAACCACTCCGTCACAGGTCGTTCATTATGAACACTTGTCGATCATGTTGAAAGATGCAATCGCCTTCCCCGAATTGCTCTTCAACTGTGGAAAGCGAGAAGGTGCTTAAAACATCAATGGAGACCAGTGCTGTGATAGTACCACGCAAAACAACAAGGGGTGCAAGCCCCCTCCATGAAAACCACCACCACCACCACACCATAACACCACCGCCTGCGAATTTTACTGTTGCCACTACACACGCTGGCAGATGACGTCCACCGGGCATTCGCCATATCCTCGCCCTGCCATCGGATCGCCATATTGTGTACCATGATTCGTCACTCCACACACCGTTTTCCCATTGTTCAATCGTCCAATGTTTGCGCCCCTTACACCAAGCGAGCCGTCGTTTGGCATTTACTGGCGTGATGTGTGGCTTAAGAGCAGCCGCTGAGCATTAAATCCAAGTTTTCTGATTCCCGCCTAACTGTCATAGTACTTGCAGTGGATCCTTGTAAGTAGGCTGTTTAGGTTTTTATATTGGTAACGCCACGTAGCGCTCTGTATGAAAATCACTGGCTGTGCTGTGTGCAGTCTGTGGCTGGTTGCCATTGTTGTAATATTCGCTATTGTAGTGTTGGGCAGTGCGATGTGAACAGCGCGTAGCGCTGCGCAGTTGGAGGTGAGCCGCCAGCAGTGGTGGATGTGGGGAGAGAGAGACGGCGGAGTTTTGAGAGCGGATGATTTGGACGTGTGTCCATCAGAGACAGTAAATTTGTAAGACTGGATGTCATGAACTGCTATATATATTATGACTTTTGAACACTATTAAGGTAAATACATTGTTTGTTCTATATGAAAATCTTTCATTTGGTAACCTATGCATATCAGTAGTTAGTGCCTTCAGTAGATAGAATCTCTTATTTAGCTGACAGTATTGGCGGTCGCTGTATTGCAGTAGTTCGAGTAACGACAATTTTTATGAGGTAAGTGATTCAAGAAAGGTATAGGTTATTGTTAGTCAGGGCCATTCTTTTGTAGAGATTATTGAAAGTCATTTGCGCTAAAAATATTGTGTGTCAGTTTAGTGTTGATCAGAATAAGTAAAGAGTGAAATGTCTGAGTACGTTCAGTTCTGCTCAGCTGTTCGAAAATCAAATAACGTAAAGGGTTTATCAGCGCAATCATTCATAAATTTTTCTAAGGGGAGGTTTCATCCTGATGCAGTTTGGAATTCGAGTCCGATGGTCTGGATAAATGTCTGCCTATTAACGTTACGACCCTCTTCAACTGTCTCTGTCAGTCAACAGAAGATATCAGTCTCTACACTTTGGTGGTGTACGTGACCCTCCACGTTTCCACTTCACCATCACATCGGAAACAGTGGACCTAGGTATGTTTAGGAGTGTGAAAATCTCGCGTGCGTACATACATACGACACAAGTGACACCCAATCACCTGACCACGTTCGAAGTCCGTGAGTTCTGCGGAGCGCCCCATTCTGCTCTCTCACCATGTCTAATGACTACTGAAGTCGCTGATATTACCTGGCAGTAGGTGGCAGTACAATGCACCTAATATGAAAAACATATGGTTGACGGAGTGTCCGGATACTTTTGGTCACATAGTGTACAAACACTACATTGTCGCACAAATAAATGAAAAGCAGGTCAAGCACCCGAGTTCCGATAAAGATTTTCAGGAGAAAACTGATCGAAGAAGCATGCCGTTGGATGCTATACTGGAAGACTTCGTGATTTCGTGACTGCGTGCAAGGACTAGGCTTTAGATCTCTGGACATTTGGCGTTAATGGTCTATGGCAGCAGACGACTGACGTCAGTGCCTTTGCTAACAGCATGGCGCCGCTTGCAGTACCTCTCGTGGGTTCGTGACCATATCGCTTATATCTTACACGACTGGAAAACAGTGGCCCGGTCAGATGAGACCAGATCTCAGTCGGTAAGAGCTGATGGCGCAGACCCCACGAAGCCATGGACCCAAGTTGCCAACAAGGCACTGTGCAAGCTGGTTGTGGCTCCATAATGGTGTAGGCTGTGTTCACATACAACAGATTGGGTCCGCCCAGTGTTCGGCTATTCGCCAACCATTGCAGGTATTCTTCGACTGCTTTGAAGAACCAGTGAGTGACTTGGCCAGCCATATCGTCAGACATGAACCCCTTCGAGCATTTAAGAGACATAATCAAGAGGTCAGTTCGTGCACAAAATCCTGCTCCGACAACATTTCAGCACTTATCGGCGGCTATAGAGCCAGCATAGCTCAATATTTCTACAGGGGACTTTCAGCGACTTGTTGTATCCTATGTCACGTCGATTTTTGCAGCACCTCGGGCAATAGGAGTTCCGACATGGTAGTAGGAGATATCCCATGACCCTTTGGCATCATTGCGTTTTTTACTTTATGCCCACTCGAAGTGAGGACTTTACGTTAGAATTTATATCATACAGGGCAACCTTCTTCGGACCATATCCGCGTACGTTGTGAATTCTGCACGCACTGGAACCAGGGCAGTACCAATTTCGTTACTCCGATACTATTATTTTATCAAAATCCAGTCATTACTGTCCTAGAATATTGAGAGAGGCCATGGAAATACAAAAGTACAAAACAGCTTTAAGAGAGAAGGAGGGTTGAAATTTGACCATTGTTGCCCTTGGTACAAACAGTACTAACTCCATAACAGTCCCCGACCCTAGGCAGCTGTTTATGGCCCCGGAAGGGGACCTTGCGTTGATACTTATAAACTGGTCTGATAAGCTTGTTAAAGTTAGAAAGCTCTCTGTGACTTTTTATAGCGTTTCACGATGTCTTCAGCACTAGGAGACGGATCATTCTACGTCTACGTCTACGTGATTACTCTCCTATTCACAATAAAGTGCCTGGCATGGGCTTCAACGAACCACCTTCAAACTGTCTCTCTACCGTTCCACTCTCGAACAGCACGCGGGAGAAACCAGCATTTACATTTTTCTGTGGGAGATGATTTCTCTTATTTTATCGTGATGATCATTTCTCCCTATGTAGGTGGGTGCCAACAGGATGTTTACGCAATCGGACGAGAAAACTGGTGACCGAAATTTCATGAGAAGATCCCGTCGGAACAAAAAACGCCTTTGTTTTAATGATTGTCACTCCAATTTATGTATCATGTCTGTGACACTGTCTCCCCTATTTCGCGATAATACAAAACGAGCTGCCCTTCTTTGTACTTTTTCGACGTCATCCCTCAGTTCCCACGTGATGCGGGTCCCACACCGCACAGCAATACTCCAGAATAGGGCGGACAAGCGTGATGTAAGCAGTCTCTTTAGTAGGCTTGTTGCACCTTCTAAGTGTTCTGCAAATGAATCGCAGTCTTTGGTTTGCTCTGCCCACAATATTTTCTTCGTGATCGTTCCAATTTAGATTATTTGTAGCTGTAATCCCTTAGTATTTAGTTGAATTTACAGCCCTCAGATTTGTGTGGTTTATCGCGTAATCGAAATTTAGCTGATTTCTTTTAGTACTGATGTGAATAACTTCACACTTTTCTTTATTCAGGATCAATTGCCACTTTTCGCACCATACAGATATCTTATCTAAATCATTTTGCAAGTCGTTTTGATCATCTGATGACTTAACAAGACGGTAAATGACAGGATCATCTGCAAACAATCTGAGACGGCTTCTCAGATTGTCTCCCATGTCGTTAATATAGATCAGGAACAATGGAGGGCCCATAACACTTCCTTGGGGAACGCCGGATATTACTTCTATTTTACTCGATGACTTTCCGTCTATTAATACGAACTGTGACCTTTCTGAGAGGAAATCACGAATCCAGTCGCACAACTGAGGCGATGTCCCATAGGCACGCAGTTTGGTTAGAAGACGCTTGTGAGGAACGGTGTCGAAAGTCTTATGGAAATCTAAAAATATGGAATCAATTTGACACCCCCTGTCGATAGCACTCATCACTTTGTTAGTATGAAAAGCTAGTTGTGTTTCGCAAGACCGATATTTTCTGAAGCCGTGCAGACTATGTGTCAATAAACTGTTTCCTTCAAGGTACTTCATAACGATCGAATACAGTATATGTTCCAAAACCCTATTGGTAAATCGACGTTAGTGATAAAGGCCTGTAATTCCGCAGATTACTGCTACTTACCTTTTTGGGTATTGGTGTGACTTGACCAATTTTCCATTCTTTAGGTACGGATGTTTCTGTGAGTGAGTGGTTGTATATAATTGCTAAATATGAAGCTATTTTATCAGCATACTCTGAGAGGAACCTGACTGGTATACAATCTGGACCGGAGGCCTTGCCTTTATTAAGTAAGCTGCTTCTTTACTCCGAGGATGTCTACTACATGTTTCTCATCTTGGCAGTTGTTCTTGATTGGAATTCAGGAATATTTACTTCGTCGTCTTTGGTAGATTACGTACAGAAATAAGATTTGTAAGGTGGCATTATGCTCATGTAACAAAATTCGCTAAGAATTTGCAGTTATTGAAGCAATACGAACCTCTCCGAAAAGTAGAGTGTGGAATTGACACTTGTATTAAGATGGGATACAAATCTAGCAACATTGATATTGTTGGACATAAAACACTCTTTGCGGGACATTCACAACTGTTGCTAAAATTTTTCATGGGAAATAAATCCAATCCAGCTGTACTTGACATATCCTTTATTTACCTAAAATTGTAGACACAAACCCGGGTATCATGATATAAATCCCATTTTGACGCGCTACAAAAATAAGTAAATAAATAAATAAATAAGTAAAATGAGAGAGAGAGTGAGAGAAATCAAGCAAGAAAAAAGGGGAACTAAAGGGATTCTTCGGAAGATTAATTAACATTGAAAGAGCCAATGCAAGTATGAATATCAACTCATACCTTGGTTGCGCACGAGGGAGTCGAGCTGGTCATCTAAAAAAATCCAGTAGATGTATCAAGTAGCGTGCGAAATTCCGTGTGGGCGAGGCATGAAAAGGTTCTCTGAGTCAACCAGTGCCACACCGGGAAATCAGGACCCAACCGAAAAAGCAGGGACGTAACAGGCAAACAAGCACACATCGCCTGGCTACACTATGAACCAATTGTGAACGACTACACGTGTGGCGTGGGCTTAAGGTATTAAAATGAAGGCGTAGAAGCGGTAGAATTCCAATTTGTGAACCTCAAAAGCAGCTTACCGCGTAAGTGCTCAGCCCGTCGCATATCGTTGACGCCCAGCGAGAATGGTCAACGGAGTGCTTCGCGAACAGCAATGAGTCTCCTATGCACACGTGTATGTGAGAGTGTAGCCATCAGGGGAACTGACAGCGAGGGCGGGAGGACCACCGAATAAATGGGAATGCGGCCGCGTTTTACCTAAGATTTCTCCTGTACAGCACTAGTGCGACTATCTCGTGCTCAATCGAGGTATGATCTGATATCCGCATTTCTCTGCACCCTTTCAATGTTAATCAGTCTTACGAAGAATCGCTCTTAATTTTCCTTGTATTTTTGTAGTGCACGAAGATGAGATTTACATCCAGAAACGTAGCTCCTGTGACCATTTGATACAAATAAAAGATTTGTCAAGTGCAGCTGGACTGGATTTAATCATCGCGGGAAAAATACTCTTAGAATTTGCAGTGCGCAGCCTTTTAAAACTTACGCTGTAGAATAAAAAATTCTTAGTAGTAGTCACCAAATTCTAAGCAGCAGATGATGGTAAGAGTTATTTACGAAACGATGGATTATTAAAATTTTTAACTTCTAAACAGAATGGAATATTTATCTTTAAGTATTTTTATGTAAATTGAAGGTGGAGGGGGGAGAAGGGAAAGGAAAAGCAAGAGACTATTCACGTCAGATTTTATGTATAGTGTAAAATGTACAGAAATATAAAAAAATAATAAGTATTGACATAATTTTACACAAAAGAAGACAAAAAATTGGACACTTCAAGTGCATTTGGTGTAGCTCTCATAAGGTCTTGGTGCAGGTGGTTGGTGAAGAGGAACACTGAAGGAAATGGCTGTTAGTCTGCTGAACGCCACACTGGCCGAGAACTGAGTCCAAAGAGAAACCCCAAGTCCGCAGACTGGTCTTGAATCTCGTTGTGTTTGATCGTAATCTATTGAGAGACCTCCATACTGACCAGTTCGCCGAATGTCCAGGAGGAAGTTCTTCCTTTGGAGCCATCCACTCTCCCAAATACCGACATTTCTCCCGCCATCTCGAGATACTTGCCGCATGTGGATTCTCGATGAGAGCCTCAGTAATTGTCAAGAAACACCCTTTTTTGAATTCAGCCTAGGATGTGCGGGCTGACGACCATACAGTGTATGTGCTTCCTTCGTTGTGGCCTTACTTTTCTCATATCTCGCAGCTACCTCACGTCTGATTTCAGGAGGTGCTGTGCCAGCGAGGCAATGGAGTTTGTCCACAGGAGTAGGTCTTAAGCATCCCTTGATAATCCGGCAAGACTCATTTAGAGCCATATCTACGTTCCTGGCATGACTGGTCTTGTAGCATAACGGACATGCATATTCTTCAGTGGAATAACATAGAGCAAGCGTGCAATTTTTCCCTCCTCTGAAACCTGTTAGCTGTGGGATTAGAAGAGGCTGGGGACTTTTACGTGGAATCAGCGGCGACGAGTGAAAATAAGTGCAGGACCGGGTTTCGAAATCATAATCTCCTACTTACAAGGCAAGTGTGACAACCACTGCCCCATCCGGACACAGCGTTCATTGCAACTGCGCCTATGTTGGCACGCCTCTCGGCCGATCCACACCCCCACGCAGAACACATCTTGCCGCAGTCCGCATCGATGTCCTCAGTGCACGCTACTTAGACATTTCCACAGGTGGTCGGACATAATCGTGCATTCGCACTGAATGTTGTGGATTCGTTGACCATCAAGACGAATCAGTTATATGAATGCGTGGTATTCGTTCTTCCGGAAATGTCCCAAAGAACAGACACCAGGCACTCATATAATTTAATGTTTTAATATGCTTAACCAAACATGTACACTCAAGCGCTTACCATTTCGTATCATCTAAGTCTCCCTCAAGCAGCTTACAACAAAAATTATAATACCGGTATCCAGCAGTGCTGCTATAAACAAGATTTGTGTAGGCGCAGCGAGTTTCCGAAGCCACTGTGTATCCCCTTGTAGATAAACTGCAAAACTAGTAAATTAAAAATGAATTGAGAACTTTAAAACGAACTGAACCAGGTCTGTGCTAGCTCAGTGCAAGTTTCGAGTCCAGCACGGCCCCACCATTGTTCACCACTGTCTACATCATTGAAACGCCTGGTTAAATCCGCAGGACAGAACAGGTAGTTGGAATCGTGGAAAGGGGCCAAAAATGAGCGGCTCTCAGTTACACTCGAACACGTATAGCTATATTTAGTTGCCCAAACATTACAGTGCAAATTTCCGACCTTAACTATCGACTGAATATGTCACACAATCTTATGGCTTAAGGGCACAACCTCTTTAATTTTTAAAACGGCTGAAGGCCCATGATTTACAACATAACTAAAATAAATTTTCAAATGGCAGAAAGGACAAAGCTTTATCCTTAAATAATTTTAAAAAAGGAGGCTGAAGGCCCAAAGAATCTAAGACTTAACAATAAGGAATTTTACTTTTAAAACGGCATTTTTTAAATGAGGCAGAAGGCCCAAACAATCTAAGATTTAACAAGTAAGGAATCTAAATTTTAAGACGGCTGAAGGCTCATCATTGAAACACAACTACAAGGCAGAAGGCCCAAAGCTTTATCCAAAAAATATTTTAAATGAGACTGAAGGCCCAAACAATGCAAGACTTGACAAGTAAGGAACTTAAGATTTTAAAGTGGATGAAGGCCCATTATTTAAAACCCAACTAAAAGCATACAAATTCAAACCATCGGCTATAAGCCATTAAAGTACACAATCAAACACCAACAAGAAAAGGCAGTACAGCCAGCGGCTCTCAGAAGTTAACGTTCTCTTCGGGGAGACAGGTAGTCTGCCCAACTACATCCAATCCGCCAGCAACCCAACTAAGAGACAGTCAACGGACCCACCACCAAGACGCTTTCCACCCGACCGGTACACAAGGAACTCCAAAGCCAAAACGTAAAATGCGTAGCCGCCCACCACCAAGTTTGCATAAGCTGTCAAAACTACACATACTTGTTGGACAGCGACAACTCGGTGAGGAAAGGACACTGTCTGAATTTTACGTCTGCAGTCAGTGAGGTAACCGGAACGCTATCGGCCACGAGGTAGAAAATTCCGCTGGTGCACTTGGGCCTCAAATAACCAAAATACAGTTAAACTCCATCGGATGATGGTCAAACCTTCGCCAACACGGACACTCGCTCTTGCTCACGGGAATACCCCCAACAGCCAACCATGAAAACCGACGGTACAATGTGAATACACTGGCTTTGGTGGTTAAATTACCACTCAACTTTGATGTCCTGCGTTGGTGAGCCACGAAACGCGTAGCAATCGGAACAGCTCCCACACAATCCGACACTGCGTAGAGACCGCCAGCGGGCCCGGCCCTCTGAGCCGCGCGGAGATTTCCTGGCTGATCCACACCAACCGATCGACTGCGGCACACCGGCTAGCCGGAAACTATAAGCACCAGACCAAAGATAGTGCAAGGTGTGAATATCGATACACACCGCTGCTGCCACACGTATAAAGAGGAAGAACCACGGCATAACAGCAATAACCGAGTGAAGCCAAACGCAGAGTAACAGACAAGGTTTAAACCAGCGCATAACCCGGGACCAGCACGGCTCAATCATACTTCACAAGCCACCTAACTGTATTTGATGGAGGGAACTTCTTGTACCACTAACCAATCCCCCTTCCGTGTTCCTCTCGCGAATAGAGCGTGAGAAGAATGCTTGTTGGTAAGCCTCTGTATTGGCCCCAATTCCTCTAATTTTCTCGTCGTGGTCATTTCGCGAAATGTCTGTGGAAGGAAGGAATATGTTGAAACTTCCTGGCAGATTGAAACGGTGTGACGGCCCGAGACTCGAACTCGGGACCTTTGCCTTTCGCGGGCAAGTGCTCTACCAACTGAGCTACCCAAGCACGACTCACGCCCCGTCCTCACAGCTTTATCTCTGCCATTATCTCGTGTCCTACCTTATGAGGACGGGGCGTGAGTCATGCTTGGATAGCTCAGATGGTAGAGCACTTGCCCGCGAAAGGCAAAGGTCCCGAGTTCGAGTCTCGGTCTGGCACACAGTTTTAATCTGCAAGGAAGTTTCATATCAGCGCACACTCCGCTGCAGAGTATAAATCTCATTCTGGAAAGGAATATGTTGTCCAACTCCTCCAGGAAAGTGCGTTTTCGAAAGTTCAACAGTAAACCTCTTCATGATCCATGACGCCTCTCTTGAAGCGTCTGCTGCTGGAGTTTGTTGAGCATCCCGCTGAAGGTATCGCGCGGACTAAACAATCACGTGAGGAAATACGCTGCTTTTAGTTGGAATCTCTCTGTCTCTTCAAAAATGGTTCAATTGGCTCTGAGCACAACGGGACTTAACATCTGAGGTCATCAGTCCCCTAGAACTTAGAACTGCATAAACCTAACTAACCTAACGCCATCACACACACATCCATACCTGCGGCAGGAGTCGAACCTTCGGCGGTAGCGGTCACGCGGTTCCAGACCGAAGTACCTAGAACCACTCGGTGACAACGGCTGGTTCTGTCTCTTCCATCAGTCCTACCTGGTAAGGATCCAATGCTGATGAACAATATTGAAGAATCGGTCGAACAGAGAAAATCCCTGACCCCGCTGGGAATCGAACCCGCGAACCCGCGACCACGAGCTGCGGACTCAGCTATCAGTCGTCCTTTTTAAATGTTATTGACAGAGCTAGATTTCAGCTAGAAACTAGCCATTCTCAATGCACTCAATGCACATTGAGAGTGGCTAGTTTCTAGCTGAAATCTAGCTCTGTCAATAAAATTTAAAAAAGACGACTGTAAGCTGAAATTTATTATTTACAAGTCAATATAACAGTCGGTGAGTGCAACAGACTTCTGAATGGAAGGTAACGTGGTGTTACATTTTCCCACTTTCAGGGACAACTGCCAGAACCTGCACCAGACATCAATCCTTTGTCGGTCAGTCTGCAGATCGGTTTGTTTTCTTGCGTTGCTACTTTCTTATAGGCAGAAGCATTATCTGTGAACCATCTCAAAGAACTTCCGACGCTTTTTACTACATCATTTACATACAATACTGCGGATGACATAACAAAACTGATCGGCAAGAGTTACGCCGAACTTAATGCTGTTGCCTTTGCTGATGATATCATGGTACAGGGTGAAACAGAAGAGGAAGTTATGACTAGATTCAGTGTACCGAAAACGAAGTTCCAGGAGTACGACTTTCACATCAGCCATATCAAGACAGTGGTCATAGCAGTCAACAGAGTTAGGCATCCCAAAACCATCAGCTGGAGTGTGTGACAGTGTTTCGTTCCTCCGAAGAGTAATCTGCAGGGATAATCTGATTAGACAGGAAATTACCAACAGAGTGAAAGAGTGTGCTGAATTACAGTTGATCCAGCAAACTCTATTCGTGCCTAGGTCTCCTTTCGCAATCTATCCCCTCCTCCTCACTTGCGTAAATTATCAAATTCACTAACACACTTGACACTGCCTGCAGCAGACGTTTAGTATGGCACATACATGTCTAGTGATATAAGCCAACTGACTAAGATTGAAGTCGCTGGCAATATGTAACAGTATGGTAGTGGGCAAATAAGCGCACAGGGCAGCGAATACCTGATTCGGCAAATAAAATAGTTAACACCTAAAATTAAAAGACAATAAAACTAATAAAAGTAGGAAAAAGGGGAGAAGGTGCAGGGAGGCTGTAAGGTCATGTGGCATGTAAAAAGCGAGCAGGCTCAGTAAAACAGTGTTAATTATTCGTATATGCGGGCATAAAGCAGCACGAGACGAACTTGTAAATAAATAGAGAACAGTGCCATATAAGACATGTTAATATGAGTAAAACAGGCATAAACACGTATTATCAGCACATAACTGACTTGAAAGAACTGATACTTATGAGGAGTGTAACAGATTAAAATGCAAGCAAAAACGGTGGGGGCAGATGGAGAGCAGGTTGTTATAATCTGTCAAGTAGCATATGATAGAAGGTAGCCCTGAATGGTAACATACACTATGTAAACAAATTGAAATCGGTTGTAAGTAGCATTCTGTGGAAACAAAAGCGAATTACATTGTAAACTGTTGAAAAAGTGAATGATTATAGTGAATGATGACGTGTACACTAGAAAAAAACGAGATACTTGGAAAGGGTGTAAAAGATTAAATTACGAAGTGTTATATCCTAGCCAGTAATGCCACCCGAGCCCGCTGCCAAAAGGTTGGCAGCATCAAAGTCCGGACGTCGTACGCATAAGCAGCGCCAGCGAGACAGGAAATCGCCGCAAGTCTGCGCGCGCCACCGCTGGCTTCTGGCTTCTTAAGCGCTGGAGTCGCGAGCGCTAGGACAGTTCTGTATTCGCCGCTCAGTTGTATACTCGCCACCGAATTGTGTACTTGCTAGTCAGTTGTGTGTTCATCGCAGCAGAGTTGTTGTTTGTCGTCAGCCGATGCTGACCTAGCCGCTCCGACTCGAACTAGGCAGATCTCTGTAGACACGGAGTTCACTACTGTGTTTCTGTATCTTCATTAATAAAGATAAGTACCGACTTTTATTTAATCAGAGTGTTTGGGTTTTCATCTTTCTGTTCACTGTTCCAGCGGACCGGTCGGCCCGCTATTAAAAGTGTGGCGGTGACTTCGTAAGCCGTTTCTACAGCGAAATCGCTTGTCGCTACGAACACCGCCACAAAACGAAGAAAAGGTGTGGCAGAGGGATTGAACGCGGGGGAGGGAGGGGGGAGATGAGCATTAAAACAGAGAAAGTAGGTATGCATGACAAAGTACGCTATGTGAAATTCAAAAGTTGAAAATAGGTTTCATGAATGGAAATAGAATTCTGAGGGAAACAAACATCCCACGGAGGCCAACAGCGGGCGAAAAACTTGGCTACGCTGGCAGAAGTTGCCTCTTAAAGCCTTTAAGGAAATGTCTACTTGCAGCTTGGAGCTGATCGTTTAAAATATTTCCAACTTTGTCCGCTAAATGCCTCAAAATTAAAAATTCTTCCCATAAATAAAATCTGCCTCTATTTACCTCTTTGTGCAGAATCACGCCATCCTCTACATTCCTCGCAGAATCATCAGCAATAAGTAAATGTCTTGCGAAGGTAAAATTGTGTACATTACCACCTATATTACCAAACAAACGTTCTTTTTATATCACTTTGATTGGTCTGCCTATTTGTCCGATAAAGTAACTCGGACAGTTACTGCAAATCATCCAGTAGAAGACTTAACGTGAGAACGTATCCTAAACAGTTTGGAGAGTGTGCACAAGATTTTTCTTTATTGGGTTGGGGCATAAATTCGTAGCGTTTTTACGTAAGTTTAATAAACACATATAACAGAGACTTAAGTCATCATTAATGTATCCTCCTTTAGTATTTACCATAGTCTGCGAGCGCTGGGGAACGTTTCGATTCTGCCCTGTACAGAACACGAGGTTTTGAGGCGAAGAACTCGTCTAGCGATATTCGGAGCGCATGATCATCCAGGAGAGAACTTGCTGGAAGGTTATTCGATAGAGAGCGGAGAAACTGAAAATCTGAGGGCGCAAGATTAGGTCAATAAGGTGTGTGCGGAATGTCTTCCAATCCCAAATCCTGTATAGTGTTTTTGTCAGTGTAGCAGAATGCGGGCGGCAGTTATTGTGAAGTAACATTGCTTCACACAGTGTTCCTCGTCGCCGCTTTTGAACTGCATGTGGAAGACGTCTCAGATGCAGGCAATAAATATCAGTAGTGGTGGTTACACCTCGGGGAACCAATTCGTAGCACTACATCGTTGCTGTTTCACCAGATGCATAACATTATCTTTTGTGGATGTTCACAGATCTTTCTACGAGAAGCTGTTTCTTTGTTTGGGCTCAGTCATTCCTTCCTCTCCCTTGCGTTAGCATAAAGACACCAGTTTTCATCACCAGTAATGATACAGGATAGGAATGGTCGGTATTATTCATCAGTCGACGACGAGCAAGTACACATGCATATAAGGCCACAAACCGATTTTTATATTTTTGGTTTAGTGCTTTCGGTACCCAATTACCCTGTTTTTCAACTTTTTCCACTGCATGCAAATGTCGCACGATGGTGGAAAGATCACACTTAATCACATCTGTCAGTGGTTTAGTACACTGAGGTCGATCATTGTTGATTAACGCGTTTAAAGCACGAGGGTTATTCGGAAAGTAAGGAAGGATTGGTCGCGAAATGGAAACCACAGTGAAAATCGGATGAAGTTTTGCACAAGTGGGCTGGGCAGTGTCTCCAGTAAGGCCGTAGATCACATTACGTCGTTCTTTTTAGTTGTGAGCACACAGGTAGCACGTAAAGATAGCTAGAACAATAGTGTCTCCCAATAAGTATTAGGGCTTGGTGAGAAATTTCGCCTGAAGGTATGCAGCCAACATTACATAACTTTCATGCGTTTTCTTCTTCAAGACAATTCTCAGCCTCATTCTGCAGGGCAATGAAGATGCTGCTCCATCTTTTTCAATTAGAAATGTTTGATTACACACAATACAGCCGATAATTGTCTCCCTCTGAGTTTCATCTCTGCTCACATAAACCGCTGGCTATGAAGACAACATTTTGGCACAGACAACGAGCTGTAGGCCAGCGTAGAGAATTGGCGGAAATCACTGGCGGATGCCTTCTATAAGGAGGGTATTGGAAAGTCGGTACAACGCTACGACAGACGTGTAAGTCGGATCGGCGACTATGGAGATAAGTAGCTGGAAGTTTTAGCTGACTGTTGCAAGTAAAATATTTTTGGTTTTCACTATGGTTTCCATTCCGCGACCTATCGTTCCTTACTTTCCGAATAGCCCTCGTATATTTACCGACCCGCGAAGGTCTTCGTGAACGTGGAAAGTGGCTAAGGTTGAAACGGTCCTCCTTAAAACCATAAAGCCATTTTCTATCAGTGTTCCGATGAATGCCATTATACCCACACACAGTGCAAATGTTTCTGATTGCCTCCGCTGCTGCCACCCCTCTATTCAACCCATACAGAAGAATATGTCGGAAATCTTACAATTTCTTCACTTGGCACTCCATTTTCTAGCGTCCATAGCTCCACTCTCTATCTCCAAACGCTGAGATGTAAATACACTACTGGCCATTAAAATTGCTACACCAAGAAGAAATGCAGATGATATATGGGTATTCGTTGGACAAAAAGTGACATGTGATTACATTTTCACGCAATTTGGGTGCACAGATCCCGAGAAATCAGTACCCAGAACAACCACCTCTGGCCGTAATATCGGTCTTAAAACGCCTGGGTTTGGATGGCGTGTACAGGTACAGCTGCCCATGCAGCTTCAACACGATACCACAGTTCATCAAGAGTAGTGACTGCCGTATTGTGACGAGCCAGTTGCTCGGCCACCATTGACCAGACATTTTCAGTTGGTGAGAGATCTGGAGAATGTGCTGGCCAGGACAGCAGTCGAACATTTTCTGTATCCAGAGAGGCCCGTACAGGACATGCAACATGCGGTCGTGCATTATCCTGCTGAAATGTAGGGTTTCGCAGAGATCGCATGAAGGGTAGAGCCAAGGGTAGTAACACATCTGAAATGTAACGTCCACTGTTCAAAGTGCCGTCAATGCGAACAAGAGGCGACCGAGACGTGTAACCAGTGGCACCCGATACCACCACGCCGGGTGATACGCCAGTATGGCGATGACGAATACACGCTTCCAATGTCCGTTCACCACGATGTCGCCAAACACGGATGCGACTATCATGATGCTGTAAACAAAACCTGGATTCATCCGAAAAAATGACGTTTTGCCATTCGTGAACCCAGGTTCGTCGTTGAGTACACCATCGCAGGTGCTCCTGTCTGTGATGCAGCGTCAAGGGTAACCGCATCCATGGTCTCCGAGCTGATAGTCCATGCTGCTGCAAACGTCGTCAAACTGTTCGTGCAGATGGTTGTTGTCTTGCAAACGTCCCCATCTGTTGACTCAGGGATCGAGACGTGGCTGCACGATCTGTTACAGCCATGCGGATAAGATGCCTGTCATCTCGACTGCTAGTGATACGAGGCCATTTCCTTACACGAGGCATCACAACTACTTTTCACCAGGCAACCCCGGTCAGCTGCTATTTGTGTGTGAGAAATCGGTTGGAAAGTTTCCTGATGGCAGCACGTTGTAGGTGTCGCCGCCGGCGCCAACCTTGTGTGAGTGCTCTGAAAAGCTAATCATTTGCATATCACAGCATCTTCTTCCTGTCGGGTAAATTTCGCATCTGTAGCACGTCAACTTTGTGGTGCAGCAATTTTAATGGCCAGTATTGTATGTCAACTCAAATGGCAGACAGTGAACGATAAATAAAAAATGTCGATTTCTTAATAAGCCCGTAGCAATCCGAATACCAACGTGCAAAACAAAATCGCTACGAACTCATGCACCAACAAAATACCTATTTTGAAAACAACAATGAGCACATGTTGATTTTCACTGATGTGAAACACATCTCTTTCACTGAACAAGTGGTCATAACTCTTACGGTATGCATTTGAGTGCCTATATTTACTAGACAGTTTTCCTTGCTTTGATTCTTACTAGCACCTCTGAATGCGGAATCCTGGTTCATCGTGTATAACTGTAGAACTTCACAGGTCCCATTCTTACCTTATCGCGGCGCCCAGTGTTATCAACAGCAGGGTGGTGGGGGGTGGAGGAATCTGGAAGACGGCGCAGGGCCGCTCTCCACCAATCAGCGCTCTTGTCACGCGGCCAAACAGCCCCTCGTCGCCCGCACCTTGCTGCGGAAGGCGTTTCCCTGCCAACCGCCCCCGCTGCCAAGACGCTTTGGCTCCCAGGGGGCGGCCGCCTCTATCATTGCCCCCCCCCCCCCCCGGGGCGCAGCGTGCCAAAACTGCTTTAACATAAATACTTCCGCCGGATTTGCCACCCGCTACGCCCCCCCCCCCCCCTCGTCACCCACCCCGTCCAGAATCCCCTTTCCCTGTGGACGGGCGGTTGGACGGAGTAGTCGTAAACATTTTATCGCTCCACAAATGGAGAAGTCTTGCATTCTCTTTTAATAGGAGACTCCAAAAATTCTGTATTATTTCTCAGTTGCTCGTCGCCCTTTATGCACGTATCCTCTTCCAGGAAGAATCTTGTAAAAGAGGTTTATAGCAACCATAGTAAACAGAGACAGTACATCAAAACCGGCAAGAATGTCAATTGGGCTGACATTAACCTCCTTCAGTTTTTCAAGCATTTAATGTAAATGTCATTTCTACCGGGCCACGGCCTTGCCGCAGTGGATACACCGGTTCCCGTGAGATTACCGAACTTAAGAGGGCCAGTCGGTGTGGCCGAGCGGCTTTGGTCACAGAAAACCATCATAACGACCGGGAGAGCGGTGTGCTGACTACGTGCCCCTCCCATCCACATCCTCAACTAAGGATGACATGGCGCTCGGATGCTGCCGATAGGCCACTTGTGGCCTGAAGACGGAGTGATTTTGATTTCTACCAATATATGGCTGTAGGCAATGATAGCGGGTGACCAACTACATGCAAAAGATGTAAATTAGTTACAAGCTACGCGTGCACACACTTTATCCAAAATGTAAAAATCACTACCGGTATTCGGATTTAGCTTATGACATGTGCGTTATGCCTGCCATCATTGGCGATGATGTGACGCAGACGAATAGCGAAATTCTGCATGACCCGCTGAAGTGTCGGAACATCGATGCTGTCGATGGCCTTCTGAATCACTGTTTTCAGATTAGTAATAGTTAGGGGATATTGCTGTACACCTTGTCTTTAATATAGTCCCTCAAAAAGGAGTCGCATGTGTTCAGATCCGGAGGATTTGGAGCCAATCGAGGCCCATGCCAGTGGCCTCTGGGTGCCCCAGAGCCAGAATGCAGTCCCCAGTGCTCCACCAGGTCTTCAAACACTCTTCTGCTTCGATTGGGCCGAGCTCCGTCTTGCATGAACCACATCTTGCCGAAATCGGGGTCACTTTGGATAACGGGGATGAAATCATCTTCCAAAACCATCATGTACCGTTCGGTAGTCACCGTGCCCTCAAGGAATATCACACCAATTATTCCGTGACTGGAGATTGCACACCACACAGTCTCCCGCTGAGGGCGAAGAAACTTCTCGATCGCAAAATGCGGATTCTCAGCTCCTGGAATGCGCTAATTTTGCTTACTGAGGAACCCATCCAAATGTAAGTGGGATTCGTCGCTAAAACAAACCATACTAATTTCCATCATGCCCCGCGGCCAACCGTGAAGTCTGAACGTCCTAACGCAAACCGTTCAGAAATTATGACGATTTTACTTCATATAGTTCAATAATTGTCACCTTGTAGATTATAAAACGAAACACTTGAAGTAGTGGGTGAGTTTTGCTATTTGGACGGAAAAATAACTGAGAAGGGCAGAAGTAGGGATGAGATGAAATGTAGACTGGAATTCACAAGAAATGGATTTCTAAAGAAGAAAAATTTATTAACATCCAATATGTTAGGAAGTCTTTACTGGAAGCATTTGCCTAGCGTGAAGCCATGTGCGGATGTGAAACATGGACGATGAAGATTTTAAACAAAAAAAGAATAGAAGCTTTCGAAACGTGGTACTACAGGAGAATGTTGAAGATTAGATGGTAGATCACGTCACTAATATGAGAGGGGGGGGGGATAATGAAATTGGGAAGAGAAGAAATTTGTGGCACATCTTGTCCAAGAGAAGGGATCAGTTAACAGGACAATTCTAATCCATCAAAGGCTCAAGACACTGGAGGTCAATGTGGATGTGGTGGGGGGAGGGGGGAGAGGGGAAAATCGTACAGGGTGTTTCAAAAATGACCGGTATATTTGAAACGGCAATAAAAACTAAACGAGCAGCGATAGAAATACACAGTTTGTTGCAATATGCTTGGGACAACAGTACATTTTCAGGCAGACAAACTTTCGAAATTACAGTAGTTACAATTGTCAACAACAGATGGCGCTGCGGTCTGGGAAACTCTATAGTACGATATTTTCCACATATCCACCATGCGTAGCAATAATATGGCGTAGTCTCTGAATGAAATTACCCGAAACCTTTGACAACGTGTCTGGCGGAATGGCTTCACATGCAGATGAGATGTACTGCTTCAGCTGTTCAATTGTTTCTGGATTCTGGCGGTACACCTGGTCTTTCAAGTGTCCCCACAGAAAGAAGTCACAGGGGTTCATGTCTGGCGAATAGGGAGGCCAATCCACGCCGCCTCCTGTATGTTTCGGATAGCCCAAAGCAATCACACGATCATCGAAATATTCATTCAGGAAGTTAAAGACGTCGGCCGTGCGATGTGGCCAGGCACCATCTTGCATAAACCACGAGGTGTTCGCAGTGTCGTCTAAGGCAGTTTGTACCGCCACAAATTCACGAAGAATGTCCAGATAGCGTGATGCAGTAATCGTTTCGGATCTGAAAAATGGGCCAATGATTCCCTTGGAAGAAATGGCGGCCCAGACCAGTACTTTTTGAGGATGCAGGGACGATGGGACTGCAACATGGGGCTTTTCGGTTCCCCATATGCGCCAGTTCTGTTTATTGACGAAGCGGTCCAGGTAAAAATAAGCTTCGTCAGTAAACCAAATGCTGCCCACATGCATATCGCCGTCATCAATCCTGTGCACTATATCGTTAGCGAATGTCTCTCGTGCAGCAATGGTAGCGGCGCTGAGGGGTTGCCGCGTTTGAATTTTGTATGGATAGAGGTGTAAACTCTGGCACATGAGACGATACGTGGAAGTTGGCGTCATTTGGACCGCAGCTGCAACACGGCGAACGGAAACCCGAGGCCGCTGTTGGATCACCTGCTGCACTAGCTGCGCGTTGCCCTCTGTGGTTGCCGTACGCGGTCGCCCTACCTTTCCAGCACGTTCATCCGTCACGTTCCCAGTCCGTTGAAATTTTTCAAACAGATCCTTTATTGTATCGCTTTTCGGTCCTTTGGTTACATTAAACCTCCGTTGAAAACTTCGTCTTGTTGCAACAACACTGTGTTCTAGGCGGTGGAATTCCAACACCAGAAAAATCCTCTGTTCTAAGGAATAAACCATGTTGTCCACAGCACACGTGCACGTTGTGAACAGCACACGCTTACAGCAGAAAGACGACGTACAGAATGGCGCACCCACAGACTGCGTTGTCGTCTATATCTTTCACATCACTTGCAGCGCCATCTGTTGTTGAAAATTGTAAGTACTGTAATTTCGAAAGTTTGTCCGCCTGAAAATGTACTGTTGTCCCAAGCATATTGCAACAAACGGTGTATTTCTATCGCTCCTCGTTTAGTTTTTATTGCCGTGTCAAATATACCAATCATTTTTGAAACACCCTATAGATGGAGAAAATTGGCACTTTGTGGTAAGGTCTTGTGGGACCAAACTGCTAAGGTCATCGGTCCCTAAGATTACACACTACTTAATCTAACTTATTCTACCTTACGCTAAGGACAACACACACACACACACACACACACACACACACACACACACACACACACACACACGCCCGAGGGAGGGCGAACCTCCGACGGGGGAAGCCTCACGAACCGTGACAAGGTGCCCTAGAACGCTCGGCTACCCTGCGCGACGTAGAGGGAGACCGAGAGATGAATACGATCAGAAGGACATGAAGAGGCTGGTACAGGACAGAGTAGCATGGGAAGTTGCATCAAAGCAGTCTTCGGACTGAAGACTACTAAGTGGCTGCAGCAAGAAGGTGAGATATTGGGCCACCCCATGTGTAAGAGATCCTGTGGTACTCACAATCGGTTTCAAAGGAACATTTGACTACTGCACCTTTGGTAGTGTATACGGTCTGGGAGGATAAGTCTAGGTTCTGCACTTCTGTTTTCTATCGTCAAAAGACAAATAAGATTGTTTTACCAGTTAACTGATAGTTCTCATACCTTCATTCTAGGATCATTCTGAAGCTTTTTGTATGTACTGGGATCCCTGCTTATCTCTCTGTTTTGAGCATCCTCTTTCTTGTAACTTCTTCCTCCCTTCGCGTCTGTTAGCATTTTAAAACTTCTTCTTCTCTTTCTCCTCCTTTTTCCTTATAATTTTCTCTTCTCAATAGTTCATAGAAGACAGTTCCTAAGTAATGTCTGGCCAACCCAATATTTTTCCTCTTCTGCATCATTCTCATGAAGTTCCTCACCTCCCCTACTCTGCTCAGCACCTCCTCATTTCTCATTCTGTCCATCCGTTTCCCTTTCTGCAATCCTTTCCCTAAACACATTTCGAAAATTTCTAAATGTTTTTGTTCTTTCTATGCAACTGTCCCGTTTCAGAACCATAGGACGCCACACTACATACAAAACATTTCGCGAACCTTTTGGTAAGTATAGTGAGAATGCTTCTGTCTGTCAGCAGACTTCTCACTCTCCCGAAAGCTGTCTTTCCCATGGATATTCTCCGACTCACTTATTCTGTGAAAGTTACGCTGGAAACTACCAAGCTTCCTAAATGATAAACTGACTGGACCTGTTCTAATAACGTTCCACCTAGTGATATATTAATCGTGTCCCCGTCTTTTCGATTCTCAGCACTTTGGCCATGCCAATGTTCAATTCGATTCAAAAATCTTTAACTACAGTAAAAAATACTATCCATCGTTACCTGGAGCTCTTCTTCCTTTTCTGCTAGCACAAGTGTATCATTAGAGTGCTTCACAGCTTTTATTCTTTTGCCTGCCACTATAAGACCTTTCAATATTTCGAACATATTATTGATTAGCTTTTCAGCGTATACATGCCTACGAAAAAAAATTACACTAAGTAATAATCAATGTAGAGCAATGAAATTTCGGGAAACCATTGTCTTGGTAACATATTTAAATGACTATCCTTGCAAGATTACAGGTTAACGTCAGCACTAGAAAGTCAGTGCATATGCAGGGTGCTGGCCGCTGTGGCCGAGCGGTTCTAGGTTCTTCAGTCTGGAACCGCGCTGCTGCTACGGTCGCAGGTTCGAATCCTGACTCGGGCATGGATGTGTGTGATGTCCTGAGGTTAGTTAGGTTTAAGTAGTTCTAGGTCTAGGGCACTGATGACCACAGATGTTAAGTCCCATAGAGCTCAGAGCCATTTTTTGTGGGTCCACTGTTCAACTTCATTAACATTGAGCTATTTTTTTTTTTTTTTTTTTTTTTTGGGTGTAACATGAATTCACCCGTGCTATGGTATTAATAAAAGCGGATTATCTGACACATTCATGCAGTTTCAGTTAACATTATTACCATCGTCTTTCCAAAATTAAATTCTCCACAGCTTCTGCTGAAAACTTTGTGCAATTGTCTGGAATTTACAAATCTGTTTGTAGGACATGTTCTGAGGCATCAAGGGATCACCAATTTAGTATTGGGGGTCAGCGTGGAGGGTAAAAATCGTAGAGGGAGACCTAGAGATGAATACACTAAGCAGATTCAGAAGGATGTAGGCTGCAGTATGTACTGGGAGATGAAGCAGCTTGCAGAGGATAGAGTAGCATGGAGAGCTGCATCAAACCAGTCTCAGGACTGAAGACCACAACATATAAAACAAATTGGGCCAAGTAGGTAATAAATTAAAAATTTCACGAAATTACTTCTTTTCCTCTCTAGATGTTCTGGAAAACTCCTCCTTGGTGTTGCGATATTGTCAGTCTCCGACGGTTCACCTGAGCACGATTGCAGATGCCCAGGCGAAACATCTTTGAATACGGGAAACGACTTCTTTTCCGAGTCAAAATGGTTCTGTCGCATTAAGACAAGATTTCTCTGTTAACAGACCTGCACATCATGAGTTACAACTGTCCCACAACTGACGAACGGCCGAGAACTTGATGGGGGTTGGGAGTGGTGTGGACAGGGGAATTGGAGTGTAGTGGGAGTGGTAGGGTAAAGAAGCTCTAGACCTGCGCGGGAAATCCGCTGAGGCCACCGCATTTGCATGTCGAGTCCTCTCCCCCAAACATCCGTGCATTTTTATACTCTCTCTCTCTTTTTCACTTTTGCATTCGGCGCCCTTCCAGGGGGGACACGAAGAGATGGGGAAGGAATCCAGCCCCACAAGGGCGACACACCACTGCTGATGCTCCATCTTTTTTTCTGCATCTTTTTTTATTTCTCCCTTCCCCCTTCCCGGTATCTTCCCCTCGCTAGATTTATGACGAATAACAAATTTAAATATAAGTTCGCCATCTAAAGCTCGTCCCTCGGAGAATTTCGCGTGATTTAGCATCTGCATACGGTAGCAGTATAGCACTGCTTCCCTCCAACCCCTGTCTCACTTCCCCTTTTTTACGCTTCTTTCCCCTTGTCTTTGCGAATAGGCCCGCTTAGACTCGAGTGCGTTATGCGTCTCCTCTTTTCGCGTTCTCTTGTATCGCTCGTTTAGTATCTCATCTCTCCACACCTACCCCCCCCCCCCCCCCCTAATCCAGTCGCCGCCACCACCCAATGTGACTCACTTAGCCATGTAAGAGCCACAACTGTGAAGTCATTAATATTGCGAAATACTAATTCTAAAGTACTATACCGAAATTCTAGCGCAATTTTACGGGGACATCCTGGGGTGCAGCAGCAAAAGCAGTTAAAACTATGCCTTTATCTTAGCCCGCCCGACTAACAGTGCGTTCTGCCGAAACTCAACTATTGCCATGTAATCTGACACAGCAAGATCAGTCAACGTGGTAAACAGTTGGAACTAAAAATGAATGCTTGTGTGCGTTATATTTGTGACATCTGTCTATTTAACGACGTCTGTGTTTACACCTGTCCGGCTAGCCACGCAGTCTAACGCGCTGCTTCCCGAACGGGAAGGAGCGCCGGTCCCCGGCACGAATCCGCCCGGCGGCTTAGTGTCACGGTTCGGTGTGCTGGCCAGCCTGTGGATGGTTTTTAGGCGGTTTTCCATCTACCTCAGCGAATGCGGGCTGGTTCCCCTTACTCCACCTCAGTTACGTTGACGACTCCTGCGCTAACACTGTCTTCAGGGACGTTCCATTGTGACTCACGTTACATTTTGAAATCAGTGTTTTATTATGTTGACTTTTTATCAATCTATTAACCCATATTTTCTTTTGAAAATCATCATTATAAATTGTGTATTCAGGCAAAGATTTTTAAGTGTTATTTAAGAAGGGAAGAGCATTAAAATTAAAGAACAAGAATATAATTTATGTTGTGACTCGTGTTACAAATTTTGGGACATCCTACTCCTAATGTGCATTTTAGATCAAAAGTGTCCTCAAACTATTAGGAGTGTGGATCAAGTTATTATCACAGAAAATGCATATTAGGTTGGCATTCAACATGCACATTTACAGATTTCTAAAAATATTTATACCATGTGAAATATTTAATATATTGAAAAAGGCACGTGACTCAATGTTACGTGACTCATGTTACTTGCTGCTTCTTGTTGGAAAAACTTTTTTCCTGCAAGCAAAGAAATGAAAATATGACATTATGTGCCACATAAGGTAAACTTAACATTAAAATTCTAAATTTCAAACACTATGAAAAATTATAAGAGCATGACATCTGGGAAAATAAACTGTAAATTCAATTAGAAGTCAGAGAACTGAAAATATCCTCTTGCATTGACAACATCAAGTGGATTAATTTTCTTTATAATTTCATCACATTTTACAGGCGATTTCCAATAGTAACCAGCATACTCCATTCCACTGATTAAGCAAGAATTTCCAAAAACTGCACGTACTTCTCCACCATTGAATTTATTGTCCTATCCTACTTTGTACCACTCCCCAATTCTCACACTTTCTATAGCTTCTTCACTGTGATGATCTGCGGCAGCAAAATTCTTTGGAGACAGCAGATATGTTTGTAGTACTCTTTTCTTGTGGTGAAAGCAGTGAATGCTTTTTGTGTTTGGTACTGATGGTGCTGAAGAAAATATTTGAGCCAGATTAAGTTTCATACTTCTACTGATGAAATTCAAGGAATCGTCCTTGAATTTCATCAGTAGACACATGAAAAATCTGTATAGCTGTGGTACTTGCAGCTACCTGAGCGAAAGCTGATGCATCACCTAGAATGTTTTTCACTTTTTTACTGCATTCCCCACTACCCATTCCGCAACTGCACCAATTCCATCTACGAGCTTTTTGCCATGGCATGTAGCAAACAAGTTCCAATAGACTTCCATATTATGAGATGATTGAAATTGAGATACAGCAGCAGTAATCTATTTGTTTTTAAATTGTGACGCAGGTCCAGCTGACCAGATTAAAACTACCTTCACATTTCCAGGTATATCCGGCAGTATTTTGCTAACATAAGCAATGCCGCACTGGACCCGTACGTGACTGATACGATGACAAACTTGCTTTACTAGGTTGCTGATTTTGCATCTTATGTAGCCTATGTTTTCTCTCTCCCTATTTTTAGCTTTTCCTTCTTCTAATAACAATCCTTGCTTACGTTGACTCAACTGTAGAAACTTTTGGTACTTCTTCTGCTGGCCTTTTCGAGCTTTTTCCAGGTGCTTCTTAAACTCTTCATATTTTCCTTCACTCTAATTTTTCACTCCTGCTCTGTCTTTCTGCTGCTGAAAAAGGGCATCCTCTTCTTCTAATCATAATAATACAACTGTGACTCAGATTACGTGACTTACGTTACACAATTTTATGTTTCTACAACATTGGTTGAAATTGGGAAATTCTTAGCAGTGATATTAGTTACACATTCACACTTAGAAGTAAATTACTGAACAAGATAAAGTTATCTCTAATATCTCTCTTGGTATAACAACTTAGTTGCATGAAAGTGACTCATGTTACATGAAAGTTGATGCTGTTGTATTATATTGTGTACCCCAACCTATAATTTACCTACTTCAGTTTTATACTCTTTACGCAGTACATTAGAGTATGTAACAGTAATATAAATAATGATATGCTAATTCTTACATGCCAATTAGTTGAGATGAAGTTCCAAAATCTCCAATAACTCACACTCTCATCACATGAAAAACATATGGCGTTATAAAAATGGCTAAAAATTACGGAAGGAAAGCAATAATGGGCCACAAACCATTGCTGCCGTACAGTAAAAAGACTAGCCTTTTCAAAACATAAATAAACAGTACCAAATTTTAAACTTTTAACTACCGTAAGTGTGTCCTACTTCACGTGGAATATCCCTCCACGTACGTGTACACCATAATTACTCTACCACGCAAACATTTGTGTTACATTCGTCTGGTATGAGACGTTCCTGGGGGGCGGGGGGCACTGGGGGCCGAACTGCACAATAACTCTGGGTTCAGATTGGGGCGGCGGGGCTGTGGGTGGACTGCTGTGGCCTGTTGTGGGGTTGGGACCCCTCTGAAGCCTACGGCGGAACGAAGCCTCTCCTTCGTTTCTAGGTCCCCAGTTCAATACACAATCCGCAATACCTTTATCTTCGTCTTACACTGCAGGTGGACGTGGTAACCATGTTTTGTTTAATTCTGTCCATACTAAGCTAGAATATATTGTTCTTCTTAAGTCGTCCAGATTAAATACTGGAAGCTTTAAATCTGTACCGCTGGATAAGTTGTACCACTTAGCTGGAAATGCTTTTCCAGACATCAGGCTTAAGGTAGCAGCTCGCACAGAAAGGCATAAGATAAACACCCATTATACAGTCACCATACTTCTCCTCCTCGCCTGACGTCAAAGAAAAGTCTCATGAGGACAACAGAGAAGAGTGTCCAGTAGACCGTACGTCGAAGCTGGCGTCTGAATATCACTGGATGCTGTCATCAGGAAATGTAGCTGGTGGTTTTCAGTCAAGAATTAAAGGCGCGTGTGGAAAACTTTGGACAGGCCCAGAACTCAGATCTAAAGACAAAACGAAAATCTTCAGAAATGGAGCTGCCACACACCATTGAGCCCATGTGACTGAGGAGCGTAAAAAACAACGGAGCACTTGTATGAGATTTTTCACTCTGCAGCGGCGTGTGCGGTGATATGAAACTTCCTGGCAGATTAAAACTTTGTGCCGGACCGAGGCTCGAACACGGAACTTTGCCTTTCGGGGGCAAAGGCTCTCCCATCTGACTACCCAAGCACGACTCACGCCCCCCCCCCCCCTCACAGCTTTAATTCCACCAGTAGAGCACTTGCCAGTGAAAGGCAAAGTTCAGAGTTCGAGTCTCTGTCCTGAACAGAGCACTTGTATGTAGTATAAGTAACGCTGTACCATTGATGAATTGATTCCTCTAGCCCTGAAGCCGTTCTGATTGCCACATACTGGGCCGAAGTTGGTTCGATTATCTCCTTTGTCTTCATCTCTTTTGTTTAACGTTCTTTTAATATTTTCCGATGTAGACTATGACCTGTACGATGCAATATTGTCTTCAGCTGTTTTGTATTGCTGAAGTTTTATGCTTTCTTATGAATAAATAAAATAAATAATTCTTAATTAATGATACTGTCTGTGGATCAGCCGGAGATGCAGTGACTGTTCTGCAATTCACATCAGAGTGTTTGGAACACGGTCCATGGAACAGCTTTCGGACTGTGTCTCGATATTTTAACTCCCGAATAGCACTTGGGAAAAATATGAACGCCTAAATCTTTCCTTGCGAGCTGTGATCCCTCTTATTTTATCGCGATAGACGTTTCTCTCTGTGTAGGTGGGAATCAATAAAATATTTTGGCATCCGGAGTAGAAAATTAGTGGTCTACATTTCATGAAATGTCGATCCTTTACGTCACTGGGTTAGTGAAATGGGAATTTCCCTCTAATTTAGCGAACGACAGGACGAATGTGGGAAACTCATGAAATTTTGTGTAGCATCTGGAAATTTTAATTACTGCCAAAGAAGCGGGTGGTGGTGGTAAGTACATATGGGGCGAAACTGCTGAGGTCATCAGTCTCTAGGCTAACGTAAACTAACCAACGCTAAGGAAAACACACACACACACACACACACACACACACACACACACACACACACACACACACACACACACACACACGTCTGGAACCGCGCGACAGCGATGGTCGCAGGTTCGAATCCTGCCTCGGGCATGGATGTGTGTGATGTCCTTAGGTTGGTTAGTTCTAAGTTCTAGGGGACAGATGACCTCAGATGTTAAGTCCCATAGTGCTTAGAGCCATTTGAACCATTTGAGTAAAATGTCTGTTCTGTGTATCTGTTGTGTTTATTAAACTTACGGAAAAACGCCACGAAGTTATGCACCAACGCATGAACAAATAGAAAATTTGTAATACTAAAGAAAAGTTTATCAAAAGGGAAAAAAAGAAATTCAGAGATTACATTTTCATGTGTTCCCACAGTACAGCGTTCTCCAGTCAGATTTAGAATGAACACAAGCAGTTTTTATCTTTCACAAGTTCACACTGGTGGCCTATTATTTTTTTCTTGCCGTTTAGCATCACGTCTCTCCAAATAAGCAAACCAATCGCCAACGTGAAACCCTAACTGAAAGCATAGAGAATATTGTTTAAACTCTGGTTCAAATGGTGCAAATGGCTCTGAGCACTATGGGACTTAACATCTGAGGTCATCAGTCCCCTAGAACTTAGAACTGCTTAAACCGAACTAACCTAAGGACGTCACACACGTCCATGCCCGAGACAGGATTCGAACCTGCGACCGTAGCGGTCGCGCGGTTCCTGACTGAGGCGCCTAGAACCTCTCGGCCACACCTGCTGGCTTTAAACTCTGCTTTACATATGAGCGAAATAGGGCAGTGCTGGCTTAACAACGTCCGTTTCCTTTAACTAATTCGCAGATTATATTTTTCTTAATTTTCTTTGTAACTCGGTGTTATTACTTTATTTTTCATGTTAACAAACTCTTCCACCGGTCTTGGTAGAAAAACATTATAATAAATGAAAAGAACGAGTTTGCTTTTCTTCTACAATATTACTTTTATTGTTAACTGGTTTTCGGCATACAAGGCCATTTTCAAACATTTAAATCAGGAATGTCTGAAGATGGTCCTGTAAGCCGAAAATCGGTTAACAATAAAAGTAATATTGTAGAACAAAGGCAAACTGGTACTTTATTTTTCTTTGCTGAAAACAGTTTTTGATTGTAATAAGGAACAGTTTATAATATTATGTGATGAAAATTTTAAGATATACGATCTGTTTGAAAATACAGGACAACGGCCTTGCCGCCGTAGATACACCGGTTCCCGTGAGATCACCGAAGTTAAGCGCTGTCGGGCGTGGTCGGCACTTGGATGGGTGACCATCCAGGCCGCCATGCGCTGTTGCCGTTCTTCGGGGTGACTCGGCCACGTGATGCCAATTGAGGAGCTACTCGACCGAATAGTAGCGGCTTCGGTCAAGAATACCATCATAACGAACTGGAGAGCGGTGTGCTGACCACACGCCCCTCCGATCCGCATCCTCCACTGAGGATGACACGGCGGTCGGACGGTCGCGGTAGGCCACTCGTGGCCCGAAGACGGAGTGATTTTTTTCAGTTTTCTATGTAGCTCGGTATTATTACTTTATTTTTCTTCGCTGAAAACAGTTTTTGAATGTAATAAGGAACAGTTTATGATATCACACTATGAAAATTTTGAGATATACGACCTATTTTGAAAATACAGGGTAACGGGTCTTTAAATTCGCAATAAATGAAACGAAGTGAATAGAATCTGAAACCCTAAAAGCACTTATTAATAACCCAGTTCTGACTGCGCTAGCAATGTGATACTTCCATTTTGCTCCGCAGTTCCAAGGCACGACAGAACTCAGTAGGTTAAGGACCGCTCTATTCATGTTTACTGCAGCGAGCGGACTCCATTTTTAGAGAGGTACTTCTGCACACTGCCACACCAGGAAAAAAAAATTTCACAGGTCATTTTCAGCTTCGCATTACCGCCGCAGTAATAGCGTCCAAGCGTTTTATATTTTTAAATTCCGCATTTGTACTGCCATTACACTCGAAAGTATTCGGAGGAACCTTTTCATTTGTGGCAGCCGTGAATATGTGTTTATTTTTACAGCCCGCACACAAAAAAGCGGCTAAATAGAAAGGCAAGATAGCCGCAAAGAGATATAGAGGGGTGAGGAATGGGTGGGGTGGTTGACTGTGCGGGGGTGGAGCGGAGGTGGAGTATATACATCCCTGCTGAGTGCCGTCGTTAAAAGCTGGAAAGCGGGTTTCGCATTTCGGGCCACGGACCAACGGCGTAATAGTGCAACCCGAAACTCCGGCACAACTAATGACCGGTGCGCGAGGGGAACGGATTCATCCCCCTTAAAAATACACGCCCTGATGAATATTTGAACCCGTTTCGCCCCAGTCAGCGGCGGGGTAAGTCGTAAAAAATAATCCCCCAGTCCGTGCACAGCTGCCTGTTTAGGACGGCGCTAGTGGTGGACTACTCTGGGAGGGGGGGGGGGAACAAAAAAAGACAGGCGAATGTAAAATAGAAAGGGTAGCGCCCGTCATATGGAGAGATTTTGGGAAAGTGCACCTGGTAGCGGACAGCACAGCGAGCGCCGCATATGCAGATGTATTCTCTGCCAGCCACAGGATTTGTCTGCGAGACTGAAAGGATTAGTGGAGGCATACCCAGGGATATGATGCCGCTTGTTTCAGAGTCTCGCATATCTGCATTGCATTACGAGCATTACTGCATAAGACGGAGAGTAGGATTACCATAACATATCTTTATTTACAAGGAGTTGCGGGATGCAGTTACGTAATGCTATGACAGGAAACTTGAGGCAGGAGGCAGAGCATGCAAATGCAGGATGTGGTTTGGTGTGCTGAAGTAGGAGAAAGTTTGAGTGGTAGAAGTGCATGGGAGAAGTACGAACAGAGGGGAGGAGGGAGGGAGAGAGAGAGAGAGAGAAGGAGAGAGAGAGAGAAAGAGAGAGAGAGAGAAGGAGAGGGAGGGAGGGAGGGAGGGAGGGATGGAGAGAGAAGGAGAGGCAGAGAGAGAGGGAGAGGATCGGAGAGAGAGCCGTTACTGAATAGGGACTAGGTACATCATGTAGTTTTCTTTATGAGTCTTGACTGGTTTGATGCTGCCTGCCACGGCTTCGTAAACTGTGGCAACCTCTCCACCTCAGAGTAGTATTTGCGAACTCTCTCTCTCTCTCTCTCTCTCTTCTCAGCGATCACAGGCCCTGTAGACCACGCGCTGCATCAACGATCTGCCTCCACCGCCTTCTATCTCTCGCAGCCTCTCTCCACCCTGCGGAAATTCCTAATGCTGCGATGTCCTTCTCTATGTCATCTTTCTACCTTGTACGAGGTCAGCCCAATGGTCTTGTTGCCTGGAGAGTTCCTTCAAATACTTTCTTGGTGATTCTGTTGTTTTCCATTCTGGCCACATATCCAGCCCATTGCAGTCTCCTACTTTTTAATTTCTGGATGATAGTAGGTTGCTTCATTAACTGATAAATTTCATTGTTCTTTCGAATTCTCCATACGCCATTCTCCAAGACAGGTCCCCAGATTTTTCTCATTACGTTTCTTTCAGAAACATTGTGTTTTTCTCTTTCATTCTTTGTAAGCGTCCAGCTTTCTGAACCATACAGTTCTATGTGGCAGATAATAGTGTTGTATATCTTCATCTTTGTGGTGATTGACCAAGCTTTACTTTTGAGTGGATTTATTAGTGAGTACAGACATCTTGACTCTGATGCTATTCTTTCATTTATATCCATTGTTATGATATTTTTACTGTTGAAACGTGATCCAAGGTATTTAAACTGGAGAACTTTTCTGAATTTAGAATGTTGGTCAATTTCAAAGTAAGGATTTGGGTTTATGACTCGACCTATTTCCATATATTCGGTTTTCTCTTGGTTAATCAAAAGCCCGATTTTGCTGGCACTGTGCTTGAGAGATCTGTACATGTATTTCAGTTCTTCTTCAGTTTCACTCAGCAACACTGTATCATCTGCATAAGCCAGGCGTTTTACTTCACTGTGTTCGAATCGGAGACCATTGTATAGATGTAAATTACTCTCCCGAACCACTTTCTCTAATGCAAGGTTGAAGAGGACACATGAAACAGCGTCTCCCTGTCGTAAGCCTGTTTTAATTGGAAAGGTGGCGGATATGGATCCTCAGTCTGGAAGCCATCCATGCACAGTTGTATCATCCTAATGATTTTATTGGATATACTAAATCCTTGTTAGGTGTTGTAGAGGCTACTTCTTTGGATGCTCTCGTAGGCTCGCTGGAAGTCAATGAAGATACAGTGGATGGTTTTGTTCCCAGTATTTCTGAAAGATAGTAAACAAATTATCAGTTGTGCAGCGGTTTTTTCGAAATCCAGCCTGGTAATCTTGAATAATGTTTTGCGCTTAAGGTTTAAGTTCTTCCAGAATGGTCATTGACAGGATTTTGTATGTTATGTTCAGCAAACTGATTCCTCTGTAACTTCCACATTCCATCCTGTTTCCTTTCTTGTGTATGGGACAAATTACTGCAGTTTTCCAATCTTCAGGCAGTGTTTTAGTTTCCTAGAACATTCGGATAAGGTTATAAATTTCTTTGTGTAGTTTGCTTCCGCCCTCCTTTAACATATCTGCTGATATCTGGTCCTCGCCTGTTGGCTTGTTGTTTTTGAGCTTTTGAATGGAGTGGATCACTTCCTGTTCTGTGATTGTACATTCGTCATTATTAATGCTGTCACTCTCAGACATTACGTAATTGAATGTTATATGCGAATAGCGCAATTTAACATTTCTGACAAATACTCTTTCCATTTGCAGCCAACGTCCTCAGTTATTTATAGTTCATATGCCAATCTCTGTCTTCTCCTACAGCTTTCACCCTCTGCAGCTCCTTACAATTGAATGTATTCCCACAGTACAGCGTTCTCCAGTCAGATCGGGAATGAGCAGAAGCAGTTTTTATCTTTTACGAGTTCAAACTGGTGGCCTATTATTTTTTTCCCGTTTAGTGTCGGGTATATCGAAATAAGCAAGGTAATCGGTAGTGTTGTACTCTGACTGAAAGCAGACAAAATCCTTTTCAAACTCTGCTTTGCAGATGTGCCAATTATTCCTCAACCTCTTCTCGTTGTCAGTGTGGGGCCAATTTTCTCTCCTTCCCGATTCTGCTGAGAACAACCCCATTGCACATAAGTCCACCTAATTTTCTATTTCCTTCCATAGCATCGCATCTCAAACGTTGAGATACTATTATTTTCTAGTTTTTGCGCAGTCCGTGGTTAACCCACTTACAATGCAGCTCTTCAAACGTATATTTTCAGAAATTTCTTTCTCAAATTAAGGCCGATGTTTCACATTAGTGAACTTCTCTTGATGAGGAATAGTGTCTCTGTTTGTGGTAGTCTTCTTTTTATATCCTCCTCGTCATGCTTTATTTTGTTCCCATAGTAGCACAGTTTGCCCACTTAATCTACTTTATGGTAATCAATTTTGACGGTAGTTTTATGCCTAATCGCATTTTGGATACTCCTCATTGCTTGCTTCTTCCTTCGGTGAATTTATACACCATTTTAATTATACAGTTCGTTCTGTTTCGCAGGCCCTGCAAATGTTCCTAATTTTCGCTGTCGTCAGTGAATTTGATCATCGATACCCTTTCACCGCCATAGAAACAACAAAAGAGGAGTGGCAGCTAGTATGTGTCACTTAAGCCAATCAATACTGATACGAAGCTTCTAATATTGCTTTGAAATGAGGTATAACTGGACAAAACCTTTATTTGAACATTCCATTTGGTGCAAATGGTGAACAGAACATTTCTAACCAAAACTACACACAACAAGAAACGGTGTCTAAAACTTACAATTCGAGATATTGATGTAGCGGGTAGTATGTACCATGCAAGAAAATATAGGTTTTAAATTAAAAAAGTGTTGTTACGATTCACAAACAAATGCAATCTGCTTATATACGAAAAGCACAATACAATATAAAAGTGTAAAAACTTGCAACTGAAATGTAAATTTACTATGGAAAATGAGATTTTGGCTCTTTCGTACCATTAGAGTTAAGTAAGCAATACTTTTCTAATTTCCAAATTTGAAAAAAAGCTGTTTTCATTGTAATGTAATGGATTCTCAAAATCTGCACAAAATTCATGAGTCCGGCCTTCTCATTGGATTCGGTTTGCTTTAGAAAATTCCACACAGACAACGACGTTCAGAGAATCCCCCTCTGAAATGTCATGGATATATGCATATCTGCTGATTACCTACAACCGATTTTAATCTCATTTGCAGTGTAGGAGGTGTATGAGAAAAGATGTGAGACATTTTTTATACCTAAAATTTTTAATTTATTTGTTTTATTTATTTATTTATTTTTTCAGACAACAATAATGTCCCCTGAAAGCGTTTACCTTCAGCAGCTATACACTCGTGCAGTCGTTCCCAGTATTGATAACAGCGCTGAATGGTTTCAGCTGTTTGATGCCTTTACCATGTCTGTCACATGCTTTTGCATGTTCAACAGAGTCCCTAAGTGACGACCTCTTAAGACATTTTTCAATTTCCGGACGAGAAACAAGTCAGAAGGGGACAGACCAGGTAAAGAGAGGGGGTTGTGGAACAACAGGAATACCTTTTCAGTCCAAAATTTCGTGACAGAAGTGACATTGTGTCTCGGGGCATTTTCATGAAGCACCACCCACATGCCTGCAATGTCAAAAAAAATGGTTCAAATGGCTCTGAGCACTATGGGACTCAACTGCTGAGGTCATTAGTCCCCTAGAACTTAGAACTAGTTAAACCTAACTAACCTGAGGACATCACAAACATCCATGCCCGAGACAGGATTCGAACCTGCTACCGTAGCGGTCTTGCGGTTCCAGACTGCAGGGCCTTTAACCTTCAATGTCCAGTCTTATTCGACTCACCATTTTCCTGAGTCTTTCATATACATCTCTGGGAAACAATTGGCTGACGTTTTGTTCTCAAGAAATAATCTCACACCGCATGCATGCATTCGACGGGAAATCAGAGCTCGTACGGAATGATATAGGTGTTCATTCTTTCCGCGTGCTATACGAGATTGGAATAACAGAGAATTGTAAAGGTGGTTCAATGAACCTTCTGCCAGGCACTTAAATGTGATTTGCAGAGTATCCTTGCAGACGTAGATAGATGTAGACGTATTCGTCGGTTTTTGGAGTCTCCCTAAGCGAGGTTCCTCTTCCAAAAGTGATTTTTCCAGTGAAAAGCTTGAGTTCTTGATAAGGAAGGTTCCCATTACGCTTCTTTCAAAGGTCGCACTCACGTATTCCCAAGTTTAACGTAAATGTAATGGTACAGCGTTGTTCAAAATTCTGCTGTTCCAGCTATTAAATTTTCTCGGATTATTAGCCGAGTTGCACAGTCGTCTTGTCGCAACGTCCCAATGGCTTCTCTAACCATCATCTTCAGGCTAAGTGGAACATGAAGATGATGGATACAGAACCGACTGAAACGTTGCGACTAGACGACGACACCCCTCGGCTGATAACCCGAGAAAATTTCATAGCTGAAATATGCCGAGAAAGCATGCAGTTATATATTCTGCTGTTCCATTTTTGTAATCCATAACAAAAACACAACTTCGCAGATGACACATTCAAAAATCACATGATGGTTGTACAGAGTCGAAATTATGACTGAGTGTCTGGAAGTGATGAACGTACCGGTCTACACAAGTAGAACAACACCATATCACTTGCACTGTAGTCAGTCTTATCACTTTTCTCACACATAGCGTATTTCTAGGAACATTAAAATGATTGGGTGCACCCAAACAGGTTCCTACACACCTGAAACCTCTCGCTTCATTGCTGTCTCAGACCAATCCCCTCGCCTCTCACTGTTAGGCTTCTTCTTGGACCTTTCCATCACGCCCCAAGAAGAAAAGATTTTCTTATGTGGCCTTATACCAATTGACAGACATTGCACATTAAAACACGGCGGAAACAGAAACCAGTGAGTTGGATTTCATAATCATAACACAATCTACATGAGAATACTTGAAAGTTAATAATAGTATGATAATATTACTTCTTACTTTCAACAGTATAGACTGACGCTAAAATTAAAACATCTACCACCCTTAACACTCGGAACTAAATAACATTATTGAAGATAATTCCTATTAGCATTACTTCAGATAAATAAAATATTTACATAGAATACACTCCTAAAATTTCATCACTCAAGTTGTAGCAATTGGCAAAGTGCAGTGTGTGCCCTATTCCAAGCGCTCCATGCCCCCAGTGTCTAACGGCAAACGTCCCACCGGAATCTTACTAACCGCCACTCCCCTACTCGAAAAAGTGAATCGTATACGCAGGTACAGCGAGAAGTTAATGGATTCAGCCATAGTAATGTGCGCACTACCTCACAGTGTAGCCGCGGAAAATGGTCGTGGAAAATGTGTTCACAGACAGCCGCGACCATTGTTGTGACGCCATTAACTGAGAGGAGAAAACGAGTGTCTGTGCTGACGGGAAAGCCTGCGGCAGTTTCGAGCGAAATGTAGAATTTCAGTGAGACGATGTGGAGAGAATTATGGAATGAGGGGTACTTTCTTGTGTAGTTTTTCACTTTTTCATTCTGTTCGCATGTTGTTTACATCTCCTGTGTATTCAGCTATATGCTCATTAGCAGCAAGTACATTCAACTCATTTAAAATAATTTTACTCTTTGTTAAAATTCTCTCTATGCAGCCCTTCGTTTCTCTAAACAATCCTGTATTTGATGCTTGTACCGTAATTTGTTGTTATATTTCTTTTAATTTATTGAACACTCACTTCTATTTGTTAGTAATTCTTCCAAGTTTTGTAAAAGCAGGTTTTCATATTTAAGTGTTCTGTTAATTGTTCCACATGTCGCTTCAGATCTGTGCAGTTTTTCATCTGTGCCATTGTCTTATTCCTCCACTGGACTCGCATTCGGGAGGACGACGGTTCAATCCCGCGTCCGGCCATCCTGATTTAGGTTTTCCGTGATTTCCCTAAATCACTCCAGGCAAATGCCGGGATGGTTCCTCTGAAAGGGCACGGCCGACTTCCTTCCCCATCCTTCCCCAATCCGATGAGACCGATGACCACGCTGTCTGGTCACCTTCCCCAAAACCAACCAACCAACCATCTTATTCCTCGCTCCTGTCTCTGCCCACTTATTTAAAATGTGACATGCATACAACTGTGTCATTGTTAATTACTATTTCCGGCCATACTGGGCACAACTTACCACTTATGTGATGAAATTTTAGGATTGTTTTCTGTACATATTTGATTTATTTGAAGTACTGCTAATTGGAATTATCTTCACTTTAGTGCGTTTATATATTATTGCCTGCAAATACACTCACACATCTAATGTATTTTCTTGATAATTCACCGATTTCCAATTTATAAGAACATTCTCGACACAAATGTTAAAACAGTAGGTGAAAGAGACACCAGAATTTATTCTACTTTTTTCTGTACTGAATACCATAAAAATTCGAAGTCAAGATAATTTTGATTTCTGTAAAAATGAATGTTGTCATTTTAAAATAGCTTCTAATGAGGCACTAAGCCGTTAATGCAGTTACACTAATCAAGAATGTTTTATTGTATACAAACTGTAATTATTTCTTCTTACATACTTTTGAATTTTGCTATAATTTTATGTGCAGTTTGTAATTTTAACTCCTAGAAGCTGTTGTATGTACCTCTGTGTCCAATTTTATATTCCAGATCTTGAGGTAGTTTGTGTGTAGCTGAAAACAGCAATCAGAATAAAAACATTATTTGCGACCTTTAATATAAAAATTCCGACAGATCGCTTGTCTTCTGCGTTTACAATCTCAGCAAGCACTTCTTGATTAACCCATTTGTCACATTTCAGTTGCATTTATTGCTATTTCTGTTAGGCAAGATAAGCTTTTGACTGTCTTTATGAAGTGTGATGGGTAGCCGGTGCCGTTTATTATCACCTATTATTTATTTCGATCATCTAGGAGGAAAGCTTTTTAATATGTACTATAGAACCACAATAAATGTAGTCGATGTACTGGCCCCTCTCAGTTTTCCCGTATACGACTTAACACGCGAAAGGCATGGGTCAAAGCTGGTGTCCAGTATTGGTACTTTCAATTATTATTAATAAACTAATATTAGTTGTAGCGATTTCGTTCGTCCTTGAAGCACATTTACAGGGATATCGGAAATGTTATGATCGTACAGATTAAAAGATGCTGTCCCTACCTATCCGACAGCTGGAAAGATCTCTCTCAAAGTAAGGTTTCCAAACGAATTTACCCACTGAGTTCCAGGAGGTCATGGTTTCGTTTGCAGTAGCAATAAAGAAGGCCCAAACTCGTACAACAAGAGACTTTAGAATTCTTTTACGGTCAGCGTGTTTGTACCACGATCAGTTGCATGTTACCCTTTGATTAGCAGACAGCACAGAAAACCAGTTTATGCTCTTTTCACACTGTATCAAAAACGAGAAAAAATATGGCATGTAGTTTCGCATTTGTATTGAGTTCAAAAAAAGTGAAAAAAGCTTAGAAACACTACAACAAAGGGGCAGTTTTCATTCATATTCTATGTGATTCACTGCAATTTCGAGCTTCGTACCTTCATAGTGGACAAAATTTGCTTCCAGAGACAGTTCTCAGTTTAACCCATATTACTACGTATATCCAATCCCCATACACATATTTGGGTATTGCGAAGCACTGCTGGGTTCGTTAATTAAAAATAAAAAGATGTTATTTTTGTCAAAAAAAATATTTCCTCTAAGTCGTTACAAGCCAACTGAGGACGACGTCTAGTAAACTGTCTATTTCTCTTCTCTTTCATAATGCTCAAAAACTTTTCATTTTCTCAAAATGCACTCTTTTCTTCTCATCGGACTATTTGACATCATTTGTTTTCCTAATTGTTTTAGCTTCTTGCAAATCTTTGAAATTCTTGACTTCTATTTTAAATTCGTACCTGTTGACTAAGGTCTCCTGTTGCATCTGCATTTATTCGAAGCCTCTTTTTTAGTTTTCTGATCTCAGTCGGTAAAAATAGAACCTTTGTAGGAACATTTTGCTGCCCGCCCGTCTGTCTGTCGGTCGTTTAAGATGAAACGGTTACAGGTTTAAAGCTGAAATTTATAAAAAAGACCAAGGTTACGGTCACTTGGCAGTATATAAATGCAAAATTCAAACTTAACGGTAAGTGCAGTCAAGAGATATGCCACATACTTTGGTACTTGCAAACCCAATCTTCAAACCAATACATGAGCTATCTGTATATGTAACTAAGTTTGTACTGAACCCTTAAAGTACAAATCACATGTGTCCAGTTCTTTCCTGTCTCGCGTCCCCACTCATTTTCTATGTGTGGTTTCCTGCTTTGGAAGAATTTGCAGATTTTTGATCTGTCTTCCGCCAGTCTCTCTAGACGTCCATACAGCGTAAAATTCCTTTTCCTGATCGTCTGTTACTTTATTGCAGTAGGAGTATATTTCCTTATCTGGCGTAAAAAAACAGTTGCCATTTTCTTTTTTGTTTAATTTCGAGCGTATTAATGTATGTTAACATTTGTTAAATATTTCCATTTTAAATTAAATACCCTTTGATTAGCAGACAGCACAGAAAAGCAGTTTATGCTCTTTTCACACTGTATCAAAAACGAGAAAAAAATATGGCATGTAGCTTCGCATTTGTATTGAGTTCAAAAAAAGTGAAAAAATCTGTTCTACAAGATTATGGAATAGGAGGCAAACGTTTGCAAGCAATTAAAGGTCTTCACATAGATTGTCAGGCAGCAGTTAGAGTTGACAGTAAATTGGGTCCATGGTTCAAAGTAGTTTCATGGGTAAGACAAGGCTGCAACCTGTCTCCACTGTTGTTCATATTATATATGGATCATATGTTGAAAACAATAGACTGGCTGGGTGAGATTAAGATATGTGAACACAAAATAAGCAGTCTTGCATATGCGGATGACTTAGTTGTGATGGCAGATTCGATTGAAAGTTTGCAAAGTAATATTTCAGAGCTATATCAGAAATGTAAGGACTATGGTATGAAGATTAGCATCTCCAAAACGAAAGTAATGTCAGTGGGAAAGAAATATAAACGGATTGAGTGCCAAATAGGAGGAACAAAGTTAGAACAGGTGGACAGTTTCAAGTACTTAGGATGCATATTCTCACAGGATGGCACATAGTGAAAGAACTGGAAGCGAGGTGTAGCAAAGCTAATGCAGTGAGTGCTCAACTACGATCTACTCTCTTCTGCAAGAAGGAAGTCAGTACCAAGACTAAGTTATCTGTGCACCGTTCAAACTTTCGACCAACTTTGTTGTATGGGAGCGAAAGCTGGGTGGATTCAGGTTACCTTATCAACAAGGTTGAGGTTACGGATATGAAAGTAGCTAGGATGATTGCAGCTACTAGTAGATGGGAACAATGGCAGGAGGGTGTCCACAATGAGGAAATCAAAGAGAAACTGGGAATGAACTGTATAGATGTAGCAGTCAGGGCGAACAGGCTTAGATGGTGGGGTCATGTTACACGCATGGGAGTAGCAAGGTTACCCAAGAGACTCATGGATTCAGCAGTAGAGGGTAGGAGGAGTCGGGGCAGACCGAGGAGAAGGTACCTGGATTCGGTTAAGAATGATTTTGAAGTAATAGGTTTAACATCAGAAGAGGCACCAATGTTAGCACTGAATAGGGGAACATGGAGGAACTGTATAAGGGGGGCTATGCTCCAGACTGAACGCTGAATGGCATAATCAGTCTTAAATGATGATGATGATGAATTAAATACAGAATTCAAATAGAAGTAAAACGATCGTTGGAACTAGTGAAAATCGAACCACTTGCTTTTCTGTCGAGAGACTTTCGCTCTAATCAGCAACCCGGGGTTTAGCTAAAATTGCCGAAATGTTTATTGCTTCAAAAGTATAGAAAAGTCTTCAAACCACGATGATGAATTTCACAAGTTTTTTATCAGAATTTTGTCGTACTGCTTCATATTCAGGCACTGACCTACAAACCGCGTAACGTATGCAGAAACCGAAGAGCGTTATGATAATGTCCATCTGTTAGATCCCGTTTCCATAACGCAGGTTTTCAGCGCTGGACGTGATGAGCCAACAGTACCAGCCTTGTCTCGAATGTGGATTGGTATCCGTGCAGCTATCCGTACCCCTATTAAGGACGCCGTTGTACGGAATTGCAGCCCCCCTGGTATGGGCAGATTAATTACGCCACACCACTGTTCGAGGTTCGCCCTTTGTCCCACCCACCCTGCGCTGTACGCACTGGCGCACTCGCGTCATTCCACATGGCCAGGCAGGGGCGTAATGGCTACCGAGTTACACCCTACACCACCCCCCATCCCTCACACTCCGTCAAACGATGTTGCACCTTGATTACACTAGCAATTACTGCGTGAAGATTGGCATACACATCAGAGAAACCTAGTTATAATTGTTAATGAAAGATGGAGCTGTATCTTTAACACCATCCATCAATGTAAGCTATGTGTAATATTCTGCTTTTATGTACAGAGGATGTTTCGAGGTGGTTGTTGTTGTTGTTGTTATTGTTGCTGTTGCTGTTATGGTCTTCAGTACGAAGACTGGTTTGATGAAACTCTCCATCTCAACTTATCCCGTGCAAGCCTCTTCATCCCCTAATAACTACTGCAACCAACAGCGTTCTCAATATGCTTACTGCATTCTTCTCTTGGTCTCCGTCTACAATTTTCGCTCCACTCCCCCCCCCCCCTTCCCAGACCTCCCTCCAATACTACTCTGCTGATCCCTTGATGTCACAGAACATGTCCTGTCAACTGATCCCTTCTTTTAGTCAAGTTGCCATACAGATGTCTTGTCTCCCAACGTTTATTCAGTACCTCCTCATTAGTTACGTGATCTACCCATCTAATCTTCAGCATTCTTCTATAGTACCGCATTTCAGAAGCTACTATTCGATGTTGACAAATTTCTCTTCATCAGCAACTATTTCCTGTCATTGCCTGTCTACATTTTATGTCCTCTGTACTTTGTACATCATCAGTTATTTCACTGCCCAAACTGCAGAACTGATCACTTCTTTTAGCATCTAATTTCCTAATTTAATTCCCTCAACATTGTCTGATTTAATTCGACTACATTCCATTATACTCGTTTTGCTTTTGTTGATGTACATTTTATATCGACGTTCCACGACGCTATCCATTCAGTTCCACTGCTATTCCAAGTGCTTACAATGTCTTCGGCGAACCGCAGAGTTCTTATTACTCCTGCGAGACCTTAAAATCCCATTACAGATTTCTTCTTGCTTTCGTTCATAGCCTACCGAATGTACAAATTGAATAACATTAGCGTGCCGGCCGCGGTGGCCGAGCGGTTCTAGGCGCTTCAGTCCGGAACCGCGCGACCGCTACGGTTGCAGGTTCGAATCCTGCCTCGGGCATGGATGTTTGTGATGTACTTAGGTTCGTTAGGTTTAAGTAGTTCCAATTTATAGGGGACTGATGACCTCAGATGTCCAATAGTGCTTAGAGCCATTTGAACCATTTTTATGCCCTTCGACTCTCATAACTGCCGTCTGATTTCTATACAGATGGTAAATAGCCTGTCGACCGTATATTTTAACCCTGCTACCTTCAGAGATTTGAAATAGGATATGAAAGTCAGAACTGTCCAAAGTTTTCTCCAAATCTACAACGCTATATAGGTTTGCCTTTCTTTAACCTAAGTCGTAGGGCTGGTATTAACTAGCGTGTTCCAGCATTTCTCCGGATCCCGAATTGATCTTCGCCGAGGTCGCCTTCTACCAGTTTTTTTTCAGCCTTCTGTAGATAATCTGTGTCACTATTTTGCAGCCATAACTTATTAAACTCATAGGTCGGTAACATTCACTGTTGTAAGCACCTACTTTCTTTGGTATTGGATTTACTCGTATTACATTGTTCTTGACGTTTGAAGGTATTTTGTCTCATATATATCTTGCACCCCACGCAGAACAGTTCATTCGTGGCTGGCTCTCTCAACAATATCAGCAGTTCTGAGGGAATGTAGTGTACTTCACTGTTTACAATTCTACAGAGTACAGAACCACAGACTGCACGAGAAAAAATATCGTCCAGAAGACAGTTGTGATCATAACATTCACAAGAGTGATAAATGAGATTCTATTTTGCAAAAAGCTAAATTTGTACTTGAAACAGTATTTGTAAACCCATGCAGTGCTTACAGAGTACGGGAGAGAAGACCTTTCAGATTTTCCCCTCTATCCAGCCCTGTAATAGAAGTTTAATATGTTTTCTGATTCGATTTTGAAACGACAGCATTCATTTTTATGTGCTCCAGTGTGTTTATAAAATTATAAAAATTACTCGAGAATATTAATGTTTTCCCAAATGTGAAAACATGTTCCAAGGAACAGCATGATATGTACTGTCAACAAGTAAGTATTCCAGTGAAATTTGAAAATGTGGTAATCGAGACAATCTTGTCAATACTGTTCTTAATTGTTCACCTGTTACGTTATTAGTCTACTATAGAGGTGACAAACCAGAATAACTCGAAAAATGAGCTTCCGACAAAAAATGTGTAGAACACAAAGTTGATTATTTTCTTGGGGGACATCTGCTGGTGCTAAAATTAGCCCGCCACCCCAGCCCCCTGGGGGTGGGGCGTGAGGCAACTTTAAAATTTCAAATATTTTATTGCAGAATCAGATTCTGCATAAAAAACTACGTACATTTTGTCTTAAACATTTGTTTTGATTCTTGGTAGTTGGCGTTGTAATTCAAGAAAATCCATCTACTCATTTTTGCGTGGAAAATGGTTACGTATGAATAAAAAATACTAATTTACTTCGTAAATTTGGATTCGCTAAAACTGTAACTCTCCCTCTGTCCCCATAGGGTGGAGTTTGAGAAAGAGGAATTAGAGTTTTGCAAATGTTAACCCAAATATTGATATTTTTTCCGCGGATTCGGATAAGTTTTGTTCGTTTCGTGGTCAACATTTGTAATACTCTAATTCCTCTCTTTCAAACACCAGCCTATGGGGAGAGCGGGAGAGTTTTAATTTTAGCGAATCAAAAGTTACTAAGTAAATATGTATTTTTTATTTATCCGTAACCATTTTCCCCGCAAAAATGAGAACATAGATTTTCTTGTATTACACCACCAACTACCAAGAATCAAAACAAATGTTTAAGACAAAATTTACGTAGTTTTTCTTTTGTAGAATCTGATTCTGCAATAAAAAATTGGGGTTCCCACTTCAAATTTTAAAGTTACCTCCCGCCCCACCCCCAGGAGGCTGGGGTGGCGGGCTAATTATAGCACCAACAGATGTCCCCCTCGAAATTAATCAACATTGGATTCTACAAATTTTTTCGTGTGAAGCTTATTTTTAGAGGTATTCTGGTTTGTTTACTTAAAATTTACACCCTGCATATGAATCATCAGTGAGGGAAATCAGACGCAGAAGTATTATTAAAAACTTGTTATGTTAATTACATTTTGAAATAGAAACTATTTGAAACTGAAACAAATTTCCGTTTTCAAGACAGGCAAAAACGTGATTCTTGAAGTTTTCCGGCGCACTGAATAATCTATGAGCGTGGATTCCGACAGAGGGCGGACATGTAGTTTCACTTTCACGGATGCGTCTGCTCGTCACAGACGGAACAGAATTTGCCGTGGACGCGGATTTCGATACAGGATGCTCCTGTGACGACCGCCAATGCACATTCCTCTCCGCGCCAATTTTTTTCTTTGAAGCCGACTCCGTGAACGAGCTGTCTCCAGTGGCGGACACTCACCTGAAGATTGGTGTAGACTTGCCAGTCGAAATGTTATGTCAAGAATACAGCATGATTCGGCTACAATCTCGAAGTCTCATAGAACAGAGGTACAAATGTTAGGATAATAACGAAATTCAGTCAATTTGTATATGTCAGGTATTCTGTGGTAACAGACCTCCTACTGCCTTAAGGTATAAGATGATGTTCGACCGATGATGTATTGCTTAACTGTGCAAGAATTACGAAACTATTGTTAAAAATATGCAGATTTTTACTTGCTGTAAATCAACCGTAACTGAAGAATTAACGCTGTTTTCCAAATAGCTTTATACATCGTACAGCACTCCAATCCGTAGAACTCTAAATATTTACAAACTACCGAAACTCCACCTCGCTTCTGACAACAACAGAAACTGCAGGAATTGGCAGAAACTGCTTACGGCTGTCTCCAGTGCACATTCAATGACGTCATTGTAAAATCACTCGCTATTCTGAAGTAGCGACCAAAAAACGTTGTGCGTTGCTAGCTGTACTATCCTTCAAGTTCAACAGTATCCCCGGATATTGGCGAATTGGAAAGTTACTGTGTTCTCAAATAATTCCTCCTCATTTGGCAGCAAAGTGCAAATGTGGCACCCTGTCTGCCTGGGTAGCTGCGCGGTCAGAGCATCTGATTGCTAACCGAAAGGGCCGGGTTCGATTATCGGCTGGGTAGGAGATTTTCACCTTTCGGGGACTGGATGTTGTACTTACTACCGTTACATTACTATTTGGATAGCTGACTGGGCATGGCCTTGAAGTCAATAAACTGAAATAAAAATAAATGTGGCACCACCCTCCCTGTTCCCCCTCCCCCCCCTTTCCCCTCCCTGGTTACCTGTCCTTGTTAATGCAACTGTCTCCAGGACATGGTGGTATGCCGGCCCCGAATAGCATCCGGCCGGCAGCTTAATGACTGAGGTGGTTGGTGTGCTGGCCAGCCTGGATGTGGTTTTTAGACGGTTTTCCGCATTCCGCTAAGTGAATAGCGGGCTGGTTCCCACGTTCCGCCTTAGATACACTCTATGCAAACAGTTAATACTCTTAATCGGTCTCGAACATAAGATTTACATTGCAACCAAACATGTTGGTTGGACTGCTTATATCCCTGGGGACGAATAGGAGACTGATGAACTTAGCTGTTTGGTCTTCCTAGACATATAATCAGCACAGCAGCAGCAAATATGGAGCACTAATGAAGTGGTTAAAACACAGTGGAACAGAACAGTATGCCAACTTTCGCAAGGGCAACATGGCTATACGTTCCACGAGTTTCTCTGCTCCACACTGCAGTAGTCCACTGCCAAAAGCTACACTGATTACATTAGCAGGATGTTTGCAATCAGCATCTCCACAGCAGTGTATTTTAATCACTTCATTGAAACTCCATATCTGCACTCGGATTACAGGTAAGAGAGGAATCTGTGGCAAGACTGCGAACTTCTGTTTAGGGCAATAGTAACCTGCAAGTACCGCATGTGTTGACATACTGCACATCGATTCAATCAAATATTATTCCTCGTGCCAAAATGTACATCATTTATGGCTCTTGTCAGTCTATTGGTCGTAACTGCCGTTTTGCGGTATTGTTTCATCAGCAACTCGTACTTTTGTAGACTTTATTGTTTTGTTAAATTTGAAACACCGATTGCACTCAGATGCAGAGACTGGCAGATATATATGACATTGATAGGGGTCAGAAAAGACAGATTTTCCTATATTACTCGTACAATTATTTTGATTTTATTTTGGTTATTCAGGGTGGGGTAATTTCCTTGCAAGTGGTGTCACACTAGTGTGCGTAGTATTTGTGTATTTTGCAGCCACGGGTACTTCACTGTAAGAACAAGCATCCTACCTGCCGTAGCAGGAAGCTGATGCCATTACATACTACTGATATGTGTGCGTGAGACGTATGACGTGTCGGTTTGCACGTGGAAGCATAGAGCGGTGCCCACATTTCTTCAGCTGACATGGCACCACCGGAACTATCCTACTCTCTGACTGCATATGTGCTGAATGGGAACCAAAAATTTATGGTTTCATTACTTATTTGCTAAATGAAACATCAAGTAATAATAAAAGGCCTCTCATGACTGTAATAAAAAAAATGGCTCTGAGCACTATGGGACTCAACTTCTGAGGTCATTAGTCCCCTAGAACTTAGAACTAGTTAAACCTAACTAACCTAAGGACATCACACAACACCCAGTCATCACGAGGCAGAGAAAACCCCTGACCCCGCCGGGAATCGAACCCAGGAACCCGGGCGTGGGAAGCGAGAACGTTACCGCACGACCACGAGCTGCGGACGCCACGTCTCGATCCCTGAGTGAACAGATGGGGACGTTTGCAAGACAACAACCATCTGCACGAACAGTTCGACGACATTTGAAGCAGCATGGACTATCAGCTCGGAGACCGTGGTTGCGGTTACCCTTGACGCTGCATCACAGACAGGAGCGCCTGCGATGGTGTACTGAACGACGGTCCTGGGTGCATGAATGGCAGAACGTCATTTTTCGGATGAATCCAGGTTGTGTTTACAACATCATGATGGTCGCATCCGTGTTTGGCGACATCGCGGTGAACGCACATTGTAACCGTACATTCGTCATCCCCTTACTGGCGTATCACCCGGCGTAACGGTATGGGGTGCCATTGGTTACACATCTCTGTCAACTCTTGTTCGCATTGACTGAACTTTGAACAGTGGACGTTACATTTCAGATGTGTTACGACCTGTGGTTCTACCCTTCATTCGATCCCTGCGAAAGCCTACATTTCAGCAGGATAATGTGCGACCGCATGTTGCAGGTCCTGTACGGGCCTTTCTGGATACAGAAAATGTTCGACTGCTGCCCTGGACAGCACATTTTCCAGATCTCTCACCAATTGAAAACGTCTCGCCAATGGTGGACGAGCAACTGGCTCGTCACAATACGCCAGTCACTACTCTTGATGAACTGTTTTATCGTGTTGAAGCTGCATGGGCAGCTGTACCTGTACACGCCATCCAAGCTCTGTTAACGCCAAGGCGTATCAAGGCCTGTATTACGGCCAGAGGTGGTTGTTCTGGGTACTGATTCCTCACGATCTATGCACCCAAATAGCGTGAAAATGTAATCACATGTCAGTTCTAGTATACTAAGTCCAATGAATACCCGTTTATCATCTGCATTTCTTCTTGGCGTAGCAATTTTAATGGCCAGTAGTGTATATAGGTGCCGAAGCGGACGGCGGAGGCAACATCTGTTGTTTACTGCCTTAACACACGGCAGCAGCCTCAGAACGACCGCTGTCTCAGACACATGATCTTTAATATGATGGTTATAATTTAATTCAGAATCTTCTTAATTTTTACAAGTATACAGGTAATTTGTTTGAAAGCAGAGAGAAAGTTTCAGCTCGCTCCAAAGAGAACTTTGCCTTCTAGAATTTTTATAGCAGAACCGACGGTAGATGGTTACCTCTGAACCATACCTTTACTAGAACTTGTATTGGCTGTTACTATTGCTATAACTCTCAAATTTGGTATAGCTCAATTACATGGTATGTTTTATCATCTTTCTTAACCAAAATTCTCTACTCTTAAAGTTACAGGTACTTAATGTACTACAGTTTCGAACGAGTATATTTTAGTTACAAAATTGGTTTTTACCCGATCACTCAAAAACCATAACAGGTAGCTTGACGTGGTTCTCAGGTATGATTTTTAGGGTGAACTGAAGCATAAACCCAATTTTTACTTTTACAAGTCCCATATTTAGCGCTTTTCATTTTTCCTAAAAACGTGGATTCCGGTGTTACTTATCGTTCTTTGGTTTTGAAGCTCTAGAGGCACCTCCTGACCAAATTCTGGCCTTCTAGCTCTAATATTTAGCACCATTTATCTTTGTATTAAAACTGCATTTTTACGTAAACTATTAAGTCTAGGTACATGAAACTTGATATTTGGAGCATTATTATACTGAACTATATTTTAACAAAGTTTGAAACGTAAAGTTTGACTTTTAATTTTATACTTAATTTGGTGCAATACTTGCGCTCTACGTGCAGACGCGTTAAGGTGACGTGGCGCCGCCAGCAGTGAAGTTCCCTCATACTCGCAAACTTCTGTATCTCACACATGATGCAGCGATTGCTTTGCTTCAGCCGGGATTCGAAGCCGTTTTTCTCGCTTGTCGCGGGCGGTCGCCAATTCGGCTATCCGTGCACGCTTCACAGCTAGACCCAGACATCCATACGTCGTCGACCAAGTGTCATTAACTTGCAGTCGTACACTTACCGTGATTCCCGTAAAGGGGAGGAAAGTTAATCGTAACTCAGCCTGGTGTCAGCGGATAAATTGCAGTGCCTGTGTTTGTATGAAGTAACATGCAGTGTTTCTTCGGACCACTCGCGACAAGCGGGAAATTCGAGTTCGTGTCCCAGTCTGGCGCTAATTTTCAATGTCATCATTCCCCTCTACAGTGGGAGGTTGCCCGTATTCGCAACTGCATATACATTTTCTGTGTCCCAGTACATATGGGTGACTGTAAAATTTTTGTCGAAAGAGGTCTGTTTCCCGTGGAAGGGGAGGGGGGGGGTGAAAAAATCAATTGGCTCTAAGCACTATGGGACAACATCTGAGGTCATCAGTCCCCTAGACTTAGAACTACTTAAACCTAACTAACCTAAGGACATGACACACATCCATGCCCGAGGCAGGCTTCGAACCAGCGACCGTAGCAGCAGCGCGGTTCCATACTGAAGCGCCTAGAACCGCTCGGCCACAGGGGCCGACGAAGGGGGGAGGGGGTTTACAGCAGTTCTGAGTAACGTCAGCATGTGCTGGAACGCTCCCTTGCTCGGATGCAGGTCTCAATCAGCTGTGGCATAACATCGATTACATGATCAAGCCAGCCCAGGTCCACTCCTTAATGACCATACTGTGTAAGTGGCGCGGAGTACGTGGTCGTTGTCGACGTTACATAACATTTTTTTCGAACGATCCCACACATGTTCCATTGAGTTCATGTCCGGGGAACAACAGGCCCCTTCCTTGTGGTGATCCTGGCATGCTGAAGGAACAAGCCCACGAGAACAGCACAACGTTCACGCAAGTAATCATCCAGCTACATAAAATCGTCACTAAAATGTTGGCTGTACATTCTCACTATTGGTTGCATAATGCCGTCGCTGTACCGCAGACCAATGAGATTTCCCCCAGCAACCACGAGAAATGTACGGTAGCCCCATGTAATGCCAGCCTCAGAACAGTATTGCAGAACCACTTTGTTGCACAAATGACGCACAGTGTTGCAGGAGTGCGGTATTACTGGGTTCCCTCCATACACGTTGTCTGTGATTATGAGGGTACAAATAGACCCGAGTTTCGTCCGTAAACAACACCCGATGCCAGTCCGGGGGAGTTTATTCTGCGTGATTTCTGTAACACAGTCCATGGTGTTTTGGTATACAACGTGGGAATGAAGATTCGCATCATGAAATCGTCTCCTAATAGTTTGATACGATACGTGAATTCCGGCAGCCTCTTAGAAAGGCGAATTCAGTTTTGAAATACTACCAAGTACTTTGATATATCTATCGTCTGGGGGACCTTTCCGATGCGATCGGACGCGTTGTTACTTATCTCTGAGGATGTCTGTCTTGGTAGGGGATGAAACGGCACACAGTAAAGTATGAGCAAAGTCTAAACAATAAGCAAAAGGAAGTTAACTAGGATTAATTAACCGTAGGTCGCTGGAGCCGTCATTGGTACCTAGAGGGCGGGAATAGCGCAGGTCGTTGTAGGGCCGGTGTACATAATTATAGGCCCACTGTCGCTGACGTCAGTCTATTGTATGCCTACGTATTATGACGTTTTTGGAGAACAACAATCTTCTGTGAATAAATCAACAAATATTCCGTAAACAGAGAACATAGGAAATTCAGCTCCCTCTTTTCCTCCATCAGGTCCAAGCGCCATAGACATCTGCGCCCATGTTGATGCTGTATTCTTTGACTTCGGGAAAGAATTTGATACAGTTCCGCACTATCGTCTTTTGAACTAAATATAAGCTTACAGAGAACCGCAACAGGTTCGCGACTACACTCAGGACTTCTTTGGAGAGGGAACTTGATGTGTCGCTCCCTAACGGAACAAAATATATAAATATAAAGGCAGCTTTAGCAGTACCCCAAGAAACTGTGTTAGGGCCGTTACTGTTGACAAGGTGTAAATAAGTGATCCTGTGGACAGCGTCGGAAGTTCCACGAGGGTCTTGTCAGCTGATGCTGTAGTGTGTAAGAAGTTAGCGAACTGGAGGAAGAACTGCAGAGGATAGCTCACTAGTGGAGGGACTGACAGTTCGCCCTGAAAGTAAATAAATGAAAGGTATGGAGAATTAATAGGTGACGAAATACACTACCGTACGACTACAGTATTGCTGCAAACACTGAAACTATAACTTCCGTAAAATATTTAAGGATTTCCATATGGAGCGAGCTAAGGGTGAATGACCACATAAGGAAATTGTGGGAGTCGAAGACACGAGGCTGAGATTCATTGGAAGAGGGTAGCCGAGCGGTTTTAGGCGCTACAGTCTGGAACCGCGTGACCGCTACGGTCGCAGGTTCGAATCCTGCCTTGGGCATGGATGTGCGTGACGTCCTTAGGTTAGTTAGGTTTAAATAGTTCCAAGTTCTAGGGGACTGATGACCCATAGTGCTCAGAGCCACTTGAACCTTTTTGCTCATTCGAAGAATCTTAAGGAAATTTAGTTCACCTACGAAAGAAGTGGGTTATATTAGAGTCGTTCGACCAATTCTTGGGTACTGTCCATCAGTTTGGAACCGACGGCAGGTAGGACTAATAAATGAGAGAGGAAAGACCCAACGAGGAGCGCTGCGCTTCGTCACGGGGTTGTTTAGTCGTCGCGAAAGTGTTAAGGAGTTGTGCAATACGGTGTGGGTTACTGCTGAAATTCGGAGAGAATATGTTCTGCGGAAGAGTCGCACAGTAGAAAGTTCCGAGACGGAGATTATTCCTGGCGGATAAGTGATTCCAACAACGCAATGGATTTACAGCCGCAGCACACTGAAGAGCGCCTCTATAAGACGAGAAGCGACCAGCGCAGTTGTTAGGTCGGTTACTGCTGCTACAATGGCGGGTTATCAAGATTTAAGCGAGTGTCATCGTGGTGGTGTAGTCGGTGGACGAGCGATGGGACACAGTATCTCTGAGGTAGCGATGAAGTGGAGAGTTTTCCGTACTACCATTTCACGAGTGTACCGTGGATATCAGGAATCCGGTAAAACATCAAATATCCGAAATCGTTGCGGCAGGAAAAAGACTCTTCAAGAACGGGTCCAATGATGACTGAAGAGAATCTTTCAACGAGACAGAAGTGTAACCCTTCCGCAGATTGCTGCAGATTTCAGTGCTGGGCCATCAACAACTGTCAGAGTGTGAACCATTCAACAAAACGTCGATATGGGTTTTCGGAGCCGAATGACCATTCGTGTACCCTTGATGACTGTTGGACACAAAGTTTTACGCCTCGCCTGGGCCTGTCAACACCGACATTGAAGACTGGAAACATGTAGCCTGGTCGGACGAGTCTTGTTTCAAATTGTATCGAGCGGATGGGTATGGAGACAACCTCATGAATCCATGGACCCTACATGTCAGCAGGGGACTGTTCAAGCTGGTCGACGCTCTGTAATAGTTGTGGGGCGTGTGCAGGTGGAGTGATACGGGACCCCTGATGCGTCTAGATACGACTCTGACAGGTGACACGTACGTAAGTATCCTGTCTCATCACCTCCATCCATTCATGTCCATTGTGAATTCTGACGGACTTGGGCAATTCCAGCAGGACAATTCGACACCCCACACGTCCAGAATTGCTGCAGGATGGCTCCAGGGTCTTCTGGGTACAAACACTGCCGCTGGCCACCAAAGTCCTCATGAACACTATTGAGCATATCTGGGATCTGCAAAACGGACTCCTGCACCACACAAGTAGCGAGCAGCCCTTAGTGGCTCGCCATCACAGTTTTCTTTATCTTAAATATCTTTGTGACTAATGCCCTTTTGGCATATTTACTATTTTATAAATGATATACGTTTTTAGTCATAATTCTGTGACCATCTTATAGAATATACACCATTATTTGATTTAAATTCTGAGAAAGACACTCCTAGCAGTGTCGAAACCAGGTCAATTTGTTAAAAATAGTGGCCGAGGGCTGATTTTTCTTTCAATTGTAACTATTCACGGTCTCTGAACGTGCAGCCATGTACAAGATTCTGAGCAAAGTGAGTGTGAACACAGAGGTTTACAGTCAGAACATTTCTCCCACACGCCATTCGCCAATCGAACAGGGAAAGGCGACATCAGATAGTGGTGAGAGAAGCACTCCCCACCACAGATTGTGATGTGGCTCGCGAAGTGTAGATACGGATGTAAATGGAACCCCGCTCCGCCGCCAGTTGAGAGCCGCTGCCCAGCCTACTGTGCCGGACGCCCTACGTGGCGGCGCCGCCCCCGGTCTTATCTGAGACGCACCCCAGGGGACGGCGGATCAATCGCGGCCCATATCCCACACCCACACGCACGCCGCGCGCTTCACGGTCCATATCAGCCCGCGGCCCGCTGGACACCCCTAATATCCCTCCTGGGGGCGGCGACGGGGAGCGAGATTGGTCAGCGAGGTCGGAGCGCCTATCGGCCGGCAAACGCCGATGGCGGGATCAGACCGGTCGCCGCTGTAAGGGCGTGGAGTCGTAGGCGCGGGAAGGGAGCCCGGATGTGTGGAGGAAAGACGAGGACGGCAGCGCGTGGCGTCTCCACAGCGGTGGCAGGTGTGCGGTGAAATTACGCTAGTCAGCCGTGGTCATCAAAAGAGGAGACTAGCGCCAGGTAGGACGAGCCATATCTAACGGCAACATATAGCGAAATCTTCGACGTGTCTCCGGATTTCGGGAATACAGAGCACTAAAGAGTCACGAGTCATGTACCAGTTCACAGAGTAAAAAGGGCCCTCACACAGTACTGACAAGCGACTCCCTTATGCAAAAAATGGTTCGTATGGCTCTGAGCACTGTGGGACTTAACATCTGAGGTCATCAGGCCCCTAGACTTAGAACTACTTAAATCTAACTAACCTAAGGACATCACGCACATCCATGCACGAGGCTAGATTCGAACCTGCGACCGTAGCAGTCGCGCGGTTCAGGACTGAAGCGCCTAAAACCGCTCGGCCACCGCGGCCGGCCTCTCCCTATTGCAACCCACCTCGTCCAACCCCCTCAGAATTAGTGGTAAACTGACCCAGTGGACAGCCCATCAAAAACTGAACACAGGTCAAGCAAGGAAACAGGAATAAGGTGAACTGAACTGCGAAACACGAAGTAGAAACGGTGTAGAAACAGTGAAAGGTCCAAGCTCAAGATGTGCAAAAGAGAGGAAAGTGCAAGTGCAAGAATCAGGGCGCCGTGGTTGTGTGGTCACGCTGTTGGACTGCAAAGCCGGAGTTCTGTGTTCAGATCTCTCCCATGCCCAATTCCTTTTTACCAAAATTATGAACTTTGCGTCCGGTCATTGACGTGTCTCTTCTCCTTCTGTAGTCCTTGCAATTGTCGTATTTTACACGGTGTATCAAAAAGAATCACCTGATTTAAAAAAGAAATCATAACTATTGTGTTATTTGAGATATGTCCGTCAACAACGAACTATTGGAAAGAGCAAACTCTCGAGTTTTACATGGTACCCGCTAGATATCAGCAGTGTAGGCCCAGTTCAGTTGTAGTAAAAATTGTCGTCGGGACAACAAATAGAGGTCAGTAACAACTGCTCAGCGTGACCTCCTCCTACAGCACAGAAACGATGGCATGAAGCCGGCCGGAGAGACTGTGCGGTTCTAGGCGCTACGGTCTGGAAGCGAGCGACCGCTACGGTCGCAGGTTCGAATCTTGCCTCGGGCATGGATGTATGTGATGTCCTTAGGTTAATTATATTTAATTAGTTCTAAGTTCTAGGCGACTGATGACCTCAGAAGTTAAGTCGCATAGTGCTCTGAGCCATTTGAACCAGTTGATGGCATGAACAATTCCGAGAAACAGGTTGTTTGTGTAAAGGCAAATCAATGTTACTTATAATCCGTCTTGATTGCAAATTGTTTATTCATATGACCGGTTTCGGTTCCTCTAGAACCATCTTCAGATCTGTAACGATAATAACACTAATTTACTATTTCACGAATGCAAACCTTTCTCATCCTATCCAAACAACATTAAATATACCAGAACGTACCTTATATTTCGGTTACAGGAGTAACCCGTCCATACAGGGCAACCTTCACGTGCTGCGTCACATAAAATTGGTCGGCAGAATGCACGTCATTTATATTAATTATAACACAGGTGGCGTCTGGTACATTTGTTACGTTACATCTGCACATAGTGTATTCAGTAGATTTTTGTAATTAACTTTTATCTCTAAAAATACTTAATTAAAATTTGTAGATGACAAGGTTAAAATCTGTGCTTATCAATAGTAAAATTATCATTTTTATACGATCAAAAAACAAAGGGCGATTCCTATATCCATGGCGCTGGTGTAGACTTGTTTTCCTCCATGGTCTACTTCCGTGGCTGCCGCCATTTCGGTGTTGTGCCACGATCCGCTCAGTCGTCTGACGTCCATCGCCGTGGGTAAGAGGGCCGTGCAGGAGGGCCCCGTTAAAGACGCCAGGCGCTGCACGCGTCTTCCAGCTTCTCCATCACACACCATCTCTCATCCCTCGGCCTGGACCTCCACACGCAACAGTTGCCATCTTAGTAAGTCGTCATAAATACTAAAATAGGCGTTATGAGTGAACTACCTTTGCTCGTTGAGGATTAAATCCGGATATTTCTTTTTGTCGGTGTATATTTCAATTTTTTCCAAAATGTTATGAAACCGTTCCTTATGAGCTCTATGCAGGATGTCCAAATTTTGTTAAATGTTTGTGACTCAGTGCTTTGAGGCAGCCATATGCGCCCCAAACGCTGTTTTGTTTTGAGAGTAGGTGTGCTCCCTGAATCTGGCCTAAAAGTTTCTACCAGTGTGCGCTATATATTGTATGCAGCAGTCATTACATTTGATCTTAAATCCTGAAATGTATTCCTACTATTACATATTTTGTGCCGGAGCTTCAATTTTAGCGTGTTATTTGTTCGGAACCTTATTTTAACGTCGGATTTACGAAAGCATCCTTCAGTCTTGTCACCCACCGCGATACAAATGGTCATATTTTACTTCGATAGTATACAGGCTACTAAGATTGCTACTAAGCCAACAGGAAGTAAAAAAGGAGCTAAGTATTTTAAAACAAGAGGCCGTAGCGAACGGATATACTTGTAACCAGGTGATGAATATTTATAAGAAGATAAAGAAGAGGCGAATGAAACAAATAGAAGGAAGTCAAATGGCAGTTAAGAGGAACAACAAGAAAAAAATGTGGCTCTCACTTACAGTGGAAGAATCACAGACGTCGTAGCTATTCAGATTCGCATGATACTGCATATCGTGTGTTTGTAGCCTTCAGTGTTTCCGTTTTAAATCGTTTTTCACAGTTCAGTACACCTTCTTTCTGTTGTCGTGCTTGACTTGTGTTCAGTTTTTGACAGGCTCTCCTCTGGACCATCTTACCACTAAACCTGAGGGAGGTGGTGAGGAGAATTTCACATGTGAGTAATGCGCAGTAATATTGACAGTCTGCAATCGGAATTGAGGGTTTTCGAAATATCTGCATTCCCGAAACGGTGTCCCGGAACCTGGTATCAATCGCAGCTAAGGGGGAAAGAAATATTCGATTTTCCATATTTCACGTAATTATTGACCAAATTAAAAACTTAAAATGCTGACATAATCTACGCAGTATAATATTACGTTAGCATTGCGTTTTGGCCTTGATATGCAGCGTACCAGCGGGCAGGCAGATACGGGGACTTCATTGCTCCAGTACTTGAAAACGAGAAAATTTAGCAACTTCCAAAAGTTTGGACAGTACTTTCAAACCTTTCCTAAAATATTTTTCGCACTCATTCTTAAAGGCAAATATTTAAGGCATTGACTGATTAATAAAGTAATCAAATGTTTGAAATTATTTCTGTACGTGAGAGTTCGATGATTTTTAGGAATTACAGGTTTACTGTTACTGAAAAGGCTGCAGAGCTTTAAAAATACTTCAGCTCGTTCAATGCATTGTTCGATATATTTGTATCGCATAAGGACGGTTTACGCAATACATGGCAATTACTGCCGAGACCGTGCAAAACTCAATTAGCTCCGAACGAAATTCCGCAAAGAACTGACAAAAATGAATGGTACAACTTCAGGAAGGGGGCTGGAACATGTTTATGAAACCACCATGCTGTACTTTGAGAAATGAGATTCGGATTTGACCAGAAAACTTCTGATATCGCGTTGTCCACAATAACAGACGAAACTTGTCCAGGGACCACACTTTTATGTATGAGTTGTCACGCCACAGTCACAGGGTCATGAGAAATTTCAGTCAGTAGTGAGTAAATAATTGTTCTATTCAGTTTGAAACAGAAGTTACAGTAGAGAAGTGCATAGAAAGCAGCAGATGCACACGATAGATTAGACAGCTAACTTATTTGATTTGCAGTTAGTAGTTGTGATTTACATATCCGTGCTGCCATGAATGAGCCACTTTTTCATTCAGATCTTCCACATCGACAAGCGTTCAGACGTTCGCTATGAAGTACTTCTAATTGGCCCTTCCGGATCATAATCATCGTACATTATTATTGTGCCGTTGTAGCCTTGCAGTTCTGAGCAATGTATTGACACAGTAGTGATGTATCAATAGTACTGTGTGAGGGCCGCTATATACGTGGTGTATCAAATGTAATGGCAAGAGTTCACATATATTGTAACGTTACCATTCTACAACTTTCTTACTCGATGTAATATCTGAAGTTCGTAGCACATATCAAGATGACTCGCTGCTTCTCTCATTCCTTATTACACTGTCCATCGATGACATGCATTTACTCTTGCTCCACCCATCGATGTAGGAGCCAATAGCGCAGTCTGTATAGAGGATGCTCCGGGAGAGATGGTCAATATTCATGGCCATGAATCATAAAAGTCTAATAAACATGCGCTCTAAAATGCGTACCTTAAAAGCTACGAACTCGTGTTCATCTTCGCTATTGTGAAAAACGCTCCACTGGAAAAGTGCGCATAGTTGTTGAGGTAGGCATTTTAGGCCCTTTGTTTACTAGATTTTGTTGCTTTGAGTGATCGCATTCCTCAATACTGATTATTTCTCCTAGGACACCATGTATATTTCATGTAGTTGCCGACACTTTCCACTGAAGTTGCACCATTGTTTGTTTTCTGTCACCTACCGCGCGGGTTTATCTCATTGTTGGCTGGGTAACCGGGTAACCCTGCGTACTAGGTACTTTTTTATCTACACTCCTGGAAATGGAAAAAAGAACACATTGACACCGGTGTGTCAGACCCACCATACTTGCTCCGGACACTGCGAGAGGGCTGTACAAGCAATGATCACACGCACGGCACAGCGGACACACCAGGAACCGCGGTGTTGGCCGTCGAATGGCGCTAGCTGCGCAGCATTTGTGCACCGCCGCCGTCAGTGTCAGCCAGTTTGCCGTGGCATACGGAGCTCCATCGCAGTCTTTAACACTGGTAGCATGCCGCGACAGCGTGGACGTGAACCGTATGTGCAGTTGACGGACTTTGAGCGAGGGCGTATAGTGGGCATGCGGGAGGCCGGGTGGACGTACCGCCGAATTGCTCAACACGTGGGGCGTGAGGTCTCCACAGTACATCGATGTTGTCGCCAGTGGTCGGCGGAAGGTGCACGTGACCATCGACCTGGGACCGGACCGCAGCGACGCACGGATGCACGCCAAGACCGTAGGATCCTACGCAGTGCCGTAGGGGACCGCACCGCCACTTCCCAGCAAATTAGGGACACTGTTGCTCCTGGGGTATCGGCGAGGACCATTCGCAACCCTACGGTCCCGCACACCGTTAGGCCGTCTTCCGCTCACGCCCCAACATCGTGCAGCCCGCCTCCAGTGGTGTCGCGACAGGCGTGAATGGAGGGATGAATGGAGACGTGTCGTTTTCAGCGATGAGAGTCGCTTCTGCCTTGGTGCCAATGATGGTCGTATGCGTGTTTGGCGCCGTGCAGGTGAGCGCCACAATCAGGACTGCATACGACCGAGGCACACAGGACCAACACCCGGCATCATGGTGTGGGGAGCGATCTCCTACACTGGCCGTACACCACTGGTGATCGTCGAGGGGACACTGAATAGTGCACGGTACATCCAGACCGTCATCGAACCCATCTGTTCCAACAGGACAATGCACGTCCGCATGTATCCCGTACCACCCAACGTGCTCTAGAAGGTGTAAGTCAACTACCCTGGCCAGCAAGATCTCCGGATCTGTCCCCCATTGAGCATGTTTGGGACTGGATGAAGCGTCGTCTCACGCGGTCTGCACGTCCAGCACGAACGCTGGTCCAACTGAGGCGCCAGGTGGAAATGGCATGGCAAGCCGTTCCACAGGACTACATCCAGCATCTCTACGATCGTCTCCATGGGAGAATAGCAGCCTGCATTGCTGCGAAAGGTGGATATACACTGTACTAGTGCCGACATTGTGCATGCTCTGTTGCCTGTGTCTATGTGCCTGTGGTTCTGTCAGTGTGATCATGTGATGTATCTGACCCCAGGAATGTGTCAATAAAGTTTCCCCTTCCTGGGACAATGAATTCACGGTGTTCTTAATTCAATTTCCAGGAGTGTATATAGCACACTTTTATTCAACCTTGCGTCCAGTGCCGGAGACACTTCAAATATTGACGAACAGTTAAAAGATACACGGAATCGGCGTCATTACATCAGAACAACGACGAACAGTATATTCTCCGCCTGACTGTCCTTGCGCTCCGAACCGAACTGTCAAAAATTTAAACATTTTAATTAACTTATGTGTCGGGTCCACAGCGTCCAAATATTTCGTGAAAGAAAACATTGTCAGTTTGTGACGGACCGCTTATATCGGCCATCTTAAATTCTTTACCCGGAGATCGCGCGGTGTAGGGATGTAATGATGGGAAGCTACATAGATAGCCGCGATCGGACGAGACTACTTTTGCATGTGTTAATAGAAACTGACATACTCGTATCCTGCAGAAAGTATAGCGTAAGCTACGGGACGCCATTGCTTGTAAAACCATCACTGAATCTACATCTTCATGGTTACTCTGCAATTCACACTTGAGTGCCTGGCAGAGGGTTCATCGAACCATTTTCATACTACTTCTCCACCATTCCACTCTCGAATGGCGCGTGGGAAAAAGGAATACCTAAATCTTTCCGTTCGAGCTCTGATTTCTCTTACTTTATTATGATGATCATTTCTCCCTACGTAGGTGGGTGTCAACAAAATATTTACGCATTCGGAAGAGAAAGTTGATGACTGAAATTTCGTTAATACATCTCGCTGCAAAGAAAACCGCCTTTGTTTCAGTGACTGCCACCCCAACTCGCTTATCATATCAGTGACACCCGCACCCCTATTGCCCGATTACACGAAACGAGCTGCCCTTCTTTGCATTCTTTCGATGTCCTCCGTCAATTCTACCTGGTAAGGATCCCATACCGTGCAGCAATACCCCAGCAGAGGATGGACAAGTGAGATGTACGCTTTCTGTTTAGTGCGTTTGTGGCATCTGGTAAGTGTCCTGCCAACAAAGCGCAGTCTTTGTTTCGCCTTCCCCACAATATTATCTGTGTGGCCTTTCCAATTTAAGCTGCTAGTAATTGGAATGTCTAGTTATTTAGTCGAATTGACAGCCCTTAGATATGTGCGATTTATCGTATACCCAAAATTTATCGGATTCTTTTAGTACCAATGTGGATGACCTCGCGCTTCTTTTTGTTTAGTGCTAATTGACACTTTTAGCATCATACAGAAATTCTCTCCAGTAACTGTTCGACAGCAATATGCAACCGACAGCCGGGAGAGAATGACAGATTCGCTAAAGAATCCATAGTGCCTACCTAGACTTAACTTATGCTGAATTTTAAACCTCTTTCAATAAAAAATAATGACTCAGTGCGTCAAAAATAGTTATGTAACCTTTTAAAAATTTTGTCGTTTTAGTGACTGTGGCTTGACGACAGAAAAATTATTATTATCAATTAAACATTCTGAAATGCATTATATGTAACATTAGTTACAAACCCAATTAGATGAATGTGAACAATATTCACATATACTAAGAAACTATAATTGATGCACATTTCTTGTAAGCAACGTTAATTTTGTACGGTTCCAAGAAGGATCTACGAAATAAAAGCACGTCACTGTTACAAAATATGCATCACGTTAGTCTAGCCAGAGGTGAGTTAATACTCTGGAGTGATTGGATACTAACAGAAATGCGCTTGACATTGGCGCAAAGACGTATCACCAACGGTGTCGGTTACATACGCATGCATACAGGGGTTGGACAAAAATGCGGGAACACCACGATAAATACATGCTTGAACATAAATGCAGCCAAGCCTGCAGGTTGCGCTGTTGTATCTGACCGCGAACGGTACTTGTACAGTGCCCACAGTACGTTGCAAGTATCAGTAGCTTCAGAACAGTGTTTTGTGTAGTTGCGAGTGCATTATGTCGGAGCTAAGGGAATTAGAAGGTGGGAGAAATGGCGGCGCCCTTAACGAAGGTTGCCAAGTGCTTCGTATTTGAAGAGACAAAATATAGAAGATTCGTATCGCGTACCCTGAAAGAGGAAAAGCATCATCCACCAAGCCACGAAGAGGACGAAAGTGTGGGCTGAGTGATCGTCACAGACGGTGATGGAAGAGCACTGTAACGAAAAATAAGAGGAAGACAACAGCAGAACTGAATGTCGCAATCGCGAACCCAGTCAGCACCAAAACAACACGAAGGAAGTCGCAAAGGATCGCAATAATAGGCGAGCTGCAATCCAAAACCAGTCATCGGGGATGCAAATGCCCGTAACAGGAAAACGACGTGCAAAAACCGTAAAACCTGGACTGTGGAGCAGAGGAAGAAAGTCATCTGGTCGGATGAGTCACATTTTACATTTTTTCTAAAAAAATTTCCGATCACACCTCTGAAGAGCAAAGTATGGCGGGGGCTCAGTGAAGATTTGGGCAGCCATATTGTGATATTCCGTGGGCCTCATGATTACTCTGCAAGGTCGCTTTTCTACTAAAGATTGTGTCCATTGTAGCTGATAAACTCCATCCTGTGGTACAACGTTCGTTTCCCGGTGGTGACACTGTGTTGCAAGGCGAAGGGAGCCCCTGTTCGCACAGCTCGCTCGTTTTGTGAACGCGAGGATGAATAGTTGTCGCATATACCATGGAGAAGAAACCTGAGGACGTGTTAGATGACGATCAGTTTGGCTTTAGGAAAGGTAAAGGCAGCGGCGAGGCAATTCCGACGTTGCGGTTCGTAAAAGAAGCAAGACGAAAGAAAAATCAAGATACCTTGATTGGATTTGTCGACGTGTAAAAAGTGTTCGGCACTGTAAAATGGTGCAAGATTTTCGAAATTCTGAGAAAAGCAGGGGTAAGCTGTAGAGAGAGACGAGTAATATACAATATGTACAAGAGCCAAGAGGGAATAATAAGAGTTGACGCCGAGAACGAAGTGCTCGGATTAAGAATGGTGTAAGAAAGGGATGTAGTCTTTCGCCGTTGCTGTTCAATCTGTACATCGAAGGAGCAATGATGCAAATAAAGGTGGAACGGAATCATACGTTTCACTGATGACGTGGCAATCCTGAGTGAAAGTGGAGAAGAATTACATGATCTTCTGAATCGAATGAACAGTCTAATGAGTACAGAATCCAGACTGAGAATAAATCGATGAAAGACGAAAGTAATGAGAAGTAGCAGAAATGAGAACAGCGAGAAACTCAACATCAGGATTGATGGTCACGAAGAAGATGAAGATTAGGTATTCTGCTACCTAGGCAGCAAAATAACCTTTGACGGACGGAGCAAGGAGGACTTCAAAAGCAGAATAGCACTCGCAAAAAAGGCATTCCTGGCAAGGACAAGTCTACTAGTATCAAAAATAGGCCTTAATTTGAGGAAGAAATTTCTGACAATGTACGTTTGTAGCACAGCATTGTATGTAAGTGGAACATGGACTGTGGGCAAGCCGGAACAGAAGATAACCGAAGCATTTGAGAAGTGGCGCTACAGACGAATGTTGAAAATTAGATGGACTGATAAGATAAGGCTTGAGGAGGTTCTGCACAAAATCTGAGAGGAAAGGAATATGTGAAAAACACTGGCAGGGAGAAGGGACAGGATGGTAGGACATCTGTTAAGCCATCAGGAAATAACTTCCATGGTACGAGGGTTGGAACTTCAATAGTGACAATTATTTACTTACAGCTCGTACAAAATAGATACGTGTTTCAAAGTTGTATTGACCTTCAAAGTAGTCACCAGTATTGTGTATAACCCGTTGCCAGCGATGTGGAAGTCGTAGGATACTCTTAGCCGTGCCAGTTGTGTTGACAGTTGGAGCGGCGCGGTCTATTGCCCGACGAATTTGTAGCAGTTTTGAAGCGAATGCCGTGAAGTGTTTCCTTCAGTTTAGAAATCCAGTTGAACTCACGAGAGCTTAGGTCATGGGAGAGCAGTAACAGAAGTGGTGACACTTTCTGCGGGACCTGACCGTCATTTTGCAGGACAATGCTCAGGAAAAAAAAAAAAAAAAAAAAAAAATGGTTCAAATGGCTCTGAGCACTATGGGACTCAACATCTGAGGTCATCAGTCTCCTAGAACTTAGAACTACTTAAACCCAACTAACCTAAGGACATCACACACATCCATGCCCGAGGCAGGATTCGAACCTGTGACCGTAGCGGTCACGCGGTTCGAAACTGAAGCGCCTAGAACCGCACGGCAACACCGGCCGGCAATGCTCAAGCTCGTACAGTACAAACTGTTACTGATTTGTTTGACTGATGGGGCTGCTAAGTGCTATAACTCGTTTTCTAAACTGAAGGAAACACTTCACGGCATTCGCTTCAAAACTGCTACAAATTCGTCGGGCAATAGACCGCGCCGCTCCAACTGTCAACACAACTGGCACGGCTAAGAGTATCCTACGACTTCCACATCGCTAGCAACGGGTTATACACAATGCTGGTGATTACTTTTAAGGTAAATAACACTTTGAAGCACGTATCTATTTTGTGCGAGCTATAAATAAACAGTTGCCACTACTAAAGCTCCAACCAAGTAGAGAGTTCTAGAGGGCAAAAACAGCAGAGGAAGACAGAGAGTAGAATAATTGAGGACGCAGTTTGGAAGTGCTACTCTGAGATGCAGATTTGGCACAGGAGAGGAATTCGTGGCTGGCTGCATCAAACCACTCCAGAAGACTGATGACTCAAAAACGGTCTTGCTAGCACAGTCACCAGTACTCAATATTATTGCGCCTATGCTGTCTACTTTGGAGAGAAGGATGCGTAATCGTTATCAACCTCCAGCATTGTTACCTGAACGTGCCCACCGGAAGCCTTTTTGAACGCCAACTGTCTCCCTGCGGCGTATTAGCTATGGTAATATATTGTGTTTTTGGTGTTGCAATACTTTTGTCCACGTCCTGTATATTTCCACGCAGGGCATCTGTTATTCAGCTACTGCTGCGACGTACTGCTATATGCACTGGCAGCGCTAGTTCGCCCACTGAGTGACTTTCAAATGAATCGCTTGCTTGTTATGACGACGACTTGACCCACTACACTAACTTTTATTAAAAATGATTGGCAAGGATAGTGTCGTTTGAGGAGAAACCTTTAGAGTTAAATTTCCCTACTGTGACTAACATCGTCAGAGACAACTGACCGCATATCGAATATCCCCCGACCTAAAACTGCACTAGCCAATAGGTTACAGCGGAAACGGCCTTGCCGCAGTGGCTATACCGGTTCCCGTCAGATCACCGAAGTTAAGAGCTGTCGGGCGTGGCCAGCACTTGGATGGGTGACCATCTGGGCCGCCAGACGCTGTTGCCATTTTTCGGGGTGCACTCAGCCTCGTGATGCCAACAGAGGAGCTACTCGACCGCATAGTAGCGGCTCCGGTCAAAGAAAACCATCATAACGACCGGGACAGCGGTGTGCTGACCACACGCCCCTTCTATCTGCATCCTTACTGAGGATGACACGGCGGTCGGATGGTCCCGATGGGCCACTTGCGGCCTGAAGACGGAGTGTTAGTGCTTCAATAAGTTACAGCATCCAGAGTTCGCTACAGATAATTTAAGATCAACGAAATAACAGGCAAATGAGTGTACGAAATTAGTTGGAGTGTACGGCTTTCTTAGTTGTTTCCATTACATATGTCTCCCCCAAACCGAATCATAGCCTAGATCCGATGCGCTAATGTTTCCAATAAAACATAAGTCTCCGAAATAAATTTTTAGTCTGCAATGGAGTATGCACGGAATTGAAGCTTCCTGGGTGACGAAAACAGTGCGTCGTACCGAGCCTCGAACCCGGTACCTTCGCTTTAAGCAGTCAAGTGCTCCACCGACTGAACTATCCAACCACGGCTCACGATCCGCGCTCACAGATTCACTGCTTCCACAAGCGGCCCCTTACTGAGTAGGGGAGAGTGATTTACCCAGAACACTATTCGGACTTTCGCCACTAGCCAAAGCCGAAATAAAAGTTTAAAGTAGCTTTTTGTCTACCTTTGAAATGATACCGTCCACTTTATGTGTGCTGCAGCCTCTTTCCGAATTTACAAAAATTACTCCAGAGCAGTAACGTTTTTACAAATGTCGAAAAGTGTACCACGGTCAGGTACCTAGGAACAAGTATTCTATGCAAATTTAAGTGTTGCAGTTGAGAAAATATTTTTCGAATAGTCTTTCTAACAGACCGAGTGTTACGTCATCAGGAGTGAAATCATATTAAGAAGTGGTATTATCAAAAATCAGTTATTAGCTATAAACATTTTGAAATAGAAAATATTGGTAGTTAACACAAATTTACATTTTCAATGCATCGAAAATTGTTAAGACATTAAAGCAACTCAGTTCACTTTAACGACTGACGAAGTGTGACGTAAGCATATACATGTTGATGTAACTTCAGCAGTTTTAAAAACATGCGGTATCTTTATAAAAGCATGTAAGTAGGGAATTGACAGTATCCTCCAAAATCATCTATATGAACACCTCAGTCGCAAATATTGCTACGGACAAATTGATTCTTGAAGAATTGCGTCGTAAAGCTCAATAAAATATCGTAAACAAGATATTGCAAATACATTCACTATACTTTTTTTATTCTGGTAACTTGCTGTTATCAAATATTTCAAGTGTAATGATATATTTTTAAAATCGTAACTTTTATCCAAGATTTTATTCTTACATATATGCCAATGGTTACTTGTGTTTACTTGCGAGCTGCAGCCATTAACATGGCTTAGCACTCAGCACTGTTTACTTGCTGGGAGAGTTAACGAAATATTACTGTGAAACCTCTCAAAAAACAAATTACCAATTTATGTAGCAATAAAGTATAACGATCTCAAATATTAGGCTACAAGTCAGCATAATATAAAATTAATTTTATTGGCGCCATAGTGCAGCACGTAAACAATGTTAAGTGTGGCCCTGTACACTTCTGCTGCCACACTTTCACGTAAACTATGGTAACGGACACAGCATAGTTTAATTGCTTCAATAATAACACTTGTATTTACCTGATAAGCCACAAAATCAAGGATATTCATCTGAGTCGTAGTTATCCACCTCGTCCTCTGATTTGTACAAAGCGTTCCTGGAAAGCATTTTCCGCAAGAGCACAGCGCAATTTACTACTACTGGCAGCCATGTTTCGGTAGTTACCAGAGTGTACACGCACATATCTTGACTTAGATGTCATTAGTGAGAATCTGGAATTAAGACAGAGCTACTACACTACTGGTCATTAAAATCGCTACACCAAGAAGAAATGCAGATGATAAATGGGTATTCATTGGACAAATACATTATACTGGAACTGACATGTGATTACATTTTCACTCAATTTTGTTGCATAGATCCAGAGAAATCAGTACCCAGAACAACCACCTCTGGCCGTAATAACTGAATTGATACGCCTGGGCATTGAGTCAAACAGAGCTTGGATGGTCTGTACAGGTACAGCTGCCCATCCAACTTCAACACGATACCACAGTTCATCAAGAGAAGTGACTGGCGTACTGCGACGAGCCAGTTGCTCGGCCACCATTGACCAGACGTTTTCAATTGGTGAGAGATCTGGAGAATGTGCTGGCCAGGGCAGCAGTCGAACATTTTCTGTATCCAGAGAGGCCCGTACAGGACCTGCAACATCCGGTCGTGCATTATCCTACTGAGACGTGTAACCAATGGCACCCCGTTCCATCACACCGGGTGATACGCCAGTATGGCGATGACGAATACACGCTTCCAATGTGCGTTCACCGCGATGTCGCCAAACACGGATGCGACCATCATGATGCTGTAAACAGAACCTGGATTCATCCGAGATAATGACGTTTTGCCATTCGTGCACCCAGGTTCGTCGTTGGGTACACCATCGCAGGCGCTCCTGTCTGTGATGCATCATCTAGGGTAACCGCAGCCATGGTATCCGATTTGACAGTCCATGCTGCTGCAAAGGTTGGCGAACTGTTCGTGCAAATAATTGTTGTCTTGCAAACGTCCCCATTTGTTGACTCGAGACGTGGCTGCACGATCCGTGACAGCCATGCGGATAAGATGCCTGTCATCTCGACTGCTGGTGATACGAGGCTGTTGGGATCCAGCACGGCGTTTCGTATTACCCTCATGAACCCACCGATTCGCTGTTCTGCTAACAGTCATTGGATCTCGACCAACGCGAGCAGCAATGTCGCGATTCCATAAACCGCAATCGCGATAGACTACAATCCGACGTTTATCAAAGTCGGAAACGTGGTGGTACGCATTTCTCCTCGTTACACGAGGCGTGACAACAACGTTTCACCAGGCAACACCGGTCAACTGGTGTTTGTGCATGAGAAATCGGTTGGAAACTTTCCTCATGTCAGCACGTTGTAGATGTCGCCACCAGCGCCACCCTTGTCTGAATGCTCTGAAAAGCTAATCATTTGCATATCACAGCATCTTCTTCCTGTCGGTTAAATTTCGCGTCTGCAGCCCGTCATCTCCGTGGTGTAGCAACTTTAATGGCCAGTAGTGTAGGAACAGAGCACCGAGCACCGATCCCCAAACCGCTATATGTGTGTGCGACCTTCTCAAATATATATGAATAAAGCACACCTCGTGACATGATTTAAATGCAGTAACCATTATTTACAGCGGAGGTCTTCATCTTATGGAAATTATTAACATAGGTTTATGTTGTAATTTTTGGAAACACTGCACAGTACCCGACTCCATGTACCATAACAACAAAAGTGGTAAAAAATGCCGGAGTCTCCGTATTGTGGTGTCTACAGCGCATTCGTTCATTTGATTATAAACTCTGCCTCTGGACTCAAACAGCGGCCAGAAAATATCATGCTGCCCTAAGTACATTGTCCTACAAGTAGAACACTCTCCCTCTGTGTTACGGAAAGGTGAACAAGGAGGGATGAGGGCTGTTAACTGATTGCCGGCCGCTCGTGTCCGCCAGTGCTCGACCTCAATTTGTATTCGCGCAGTCGCCGGTCCGGAATTGAAAGCTGTAATGCGTCACAACAACCGAGAGCAGAGCACATCCGGTCCGGCGGACGCAGTGGGAAAATTCAGAACCGTCCCCACCCCTCCCTGTTTCTTCTGACGGGCGGCCGTGTCGCGTCCGGCAGTTTTCAGAACGGCGAACAGCGCCGCAAATCCAGCCAATAGGCGGCGGGGGTGGGCAGGAGGCCGGCCACAACATTTTGTCGCTAATTTGCAATGCAGATATCTTACTGTGCTGTTGCCGCTCCGGTATGTACACTGTACGGTGCCAATCCAGAGTAAAGGATGGGGAGCAGGAGGGTCGGCAGGGGCTACGGACGAGATTCGAGGCAGCTGTGTTTGGTGCGCAGGGGAGGGATAACCTTGTTACGGCATTACTGCGACAGCTGTGCGCTTTCATCTCCATCCCCTCCCCCCCCCCCCCCCAGAATAACTCTCTCTCTCTCACCGAGCGAGGTGGCGCATTTGTTAACACATTGGACACGCAATCGCGTCTAGTTATCCAGATTTTCCATTTCCGTGATTTCCCTAAATCGCACAAGTAAAATGATGGGATGGCACAACAGATTTCGTTCTTCACGCTTTCGTTACCCTCCCCTTCTTCTCTCTCTCTCTCTCTCTCTCTCTCTCTCTCTCTCTCTCACGCACACACACACACACACACACACACACACACACACACACACACACACAAATCCCCTAAAGCCCAAGGTCAATGCAGAATCGACCCCCTTCCGCAGAACACGTACAACAAGTTGGCACAAGTAGATATCAAGTGATGGCACAGTGTGTGTTTTTATTCTTATTTTTGTCTTCCGAGTAGCAATTCGATTTAGCCATCAATGACACACAGTAGGTTGGGTTGTTTGGGGGAGCAGACCAAACAGCGAGGTCATCAGTCTCATCGGATTACGGAAGGATGGGGAAGGAAATCGGCCGTCCCCTTTCGAAAGAACCATCCCGGCATTTGCCTGGAGTGATTTAGGGAAATCATAGAAAATCCAAGTCAGAACGGCCGGATGAGGGGTTGAACCGTCGTCCTCCGGAATGTGACTCTAGTGTGCTACACACAATTACAAAGTATGTAGTATTGAATAAAAAAGTACAGAAATGCATATTTTCAAATAGAGCAAGCTCAAACCGTCACAGCTCTACTACATCTTAACAAGATTTGGTTCAAATTGCTCTGAGCACTATGGGACATAACATCTGAGGTCATCAGTCCCCTAGAACTTAGAACTACTTAAATCTAACTAACCTAAGGACATCACACACATCCATTCCAGAGGCAGTATTCGAACCTGCGACCGTAGTAGTCGTGCGGTTCCGGACTTGCAACAATTAACTGAAAATGTAGTTAAAACTGTGTTGAATTACAGTCCACACCATTCCTGAAGTATCTTCAGAAGCATGGCCGGACAGAATACACCATTGGAACCTACAGATTGTGTCCATTACCCACTTTATAAAGGCGAATTTCTTTGATAAATAAAAGAGAACAAGTGATTGAGGAAAGTGGTACCCCAGATCAGCAGTGTCTTCCGAAAGACACATAAACAAGATGTGGTTGATATCGACTTCCAACTCATGAGCCGGCCGGGGTGGCCGAGCGGTTCTAGGCGCTACAGCCTGGCACCGCGAGACCGCTATGGTCTTATGTTCGAATCCTGCCTCGGGCATGGATGTGTGTGATGTCCTTAGGTTAGATAGGTTTAATTAGTTCTAAGTACTAAGGGACTGATGACCTCAGAAGTTAAGTCCCATAGCGCTCAGAGCCATTTGAACCGACTCATGATCACACTCAGATGCCCGCGAAGCATAACGTTTATCCGATGTAGGTGTTGGCAAAAGAGGCGTGATTGAAGCGAAGTTGTACTTTAGTCTCCTGAGGCGTTTTGCCTGTCATAAAGTAATGTTTAATCACCCCCCGAAATTCTTTTTCGTCCATTTTTTGACAATCACTCGACTACCTTGATGCACACGAATGCCATACACAAAGAAATAGACCAATATATCTGAAACTTGGTGTGGGTTCTTTACAAAGATGCTACTAACCAAACATGACCTCCATACGCGCCGGTGGTGCCATCTCTCGGGCTTTGCACGGACTTTTCAACGCCCCTCGTAACGACCGAGAGCAGCAGCGTTTGCAAAGAGTTTTCAATGCTAAGAGCCGATCGTGAAATAATCACAGAAATCAAAGTGGGACATACGACGAAAGTAGCCGTTAGGGCAGTGCACCAAAATTTGGCGTTAATGGGCTGTGGCAGCAGACCACCGACGCGAGTGCCTTTGCTAGCAGCAATCGTACATAACCGTTCGCTCGACGAAAGATCCGTACCCAAAGAGTGGAAAGTTGCACAGGTCACACCAATATTCAAGAGAGGTAGTATGAGTAAGCCACTAAATTACAGGCCCATTCATCAGCGTCGATAGCCAGCAGGATTCTGGAACATATATTGTGTTTGAACATTATGCATTACCTCAAAGAAAACTTCTATTGACACAAGGTCAACATGGGTTTAGAAAACATCGTTCTTGTGAAACACAACTAGCTCTTCATTATCATCAAGTGTGGAGTGCTATTGACAAGGGATTTCAAATAAATGCCATATTTCTGGATTTCCGAAAGGCTGTTGACACTGTACAACCCAAGCGGCTCGTAGTGAAATTGCTTGCTTATCGAATATCGCCTCAGTTATGTGACTGAATTTGTTATTTCCTGTCAGAGAGGTCACAGTTCGTAGTAATTGACGGAAAGTCATTGAGTAAAACAGAAGTGATTTCTGGTGTTCCCCAAGGCCCTTTGCAGTTCCTTATTTATACAAACAAATTTGGGAGACAATCTGAGCAGCCGTCTTCGGTTGTTTGCAGATGACTAGTAAAGTCATCAGAAGATCAAAAGAAACTGCAAAACGATTTAGAAAAATTATCTGAATGGTGCGAACAGTGGCAGTTGTCCATGAAAAATGAAAAGTGTGAGGTCGCGCACAAGAGCGGTAAAAGAAATTTGTTAAACTTCGATTACACGATAAATCAGTCTAATCTAAAAGCCGTAAATTGAACTAGTTACCTAGGAATTAGAATTAAGAACAACTAAAACTGGAAGGAAAACATATAAAATATTTTGGTCGAGGCTAACCAAAGAGTGCGTTTTATTGGCACGACACTTAGAAAATGTACCAGATCTACTAAGGAGACTGCCTATACACTACACTTGTCCGTCCTCTTTTAGAATACTGGTGCGCGGTGTGGGATGCTTATCAAATAGGACAGACGGAGTACATCGAAAAAGTTCAAAGAAGAACAGCCGGTTTTGTACTGTCGCGAAGTATGGGAGAAAGTGTCACTGAAATGATACAGGATTTGCGGTGGACATAATTAAAAGAACGGCGTTTATTGTTGCGACGGAATCTTCTCACGAAATTCCAATCGCGAACTTTCTCCTCCGAATGTGAAAATATTTTGTTGAGACTGATCTAAATAAGGAGAAACGATCACAAAAATAAAATACGGGCCGGCCGGAGTGGCCGAGCGGTTCTAGGCGCTTCAGTCCGGAACCACGTGGCTGCTACGGTCGCGGGTTCGCATCCTGCCTCGGGCATGGATGTGTGTGATGTCCTTACGTTGGTTAGGTTTAAGTAGCTGTAAGTCCAGGGGACTGATGACCTCAGATGTTAAGTCCCATAGTGCTCAGAGCCATTTGAACCATTTTTTGCTGCATACAGTTGGAAATATCGAACAGCTTCTGTCGTTATAGTTTAGGTGATCTTCCAGTTCTTTCGGCATTTGACACTGAACCTCTCTCTCGACAATTCTCAGCAAGTTGATGAACGTCATTTCGATAAGGTACAGCTGAATCCGGATATTTTCCCGAAAATGCCTCCTGCACTAAACCTGTGTAGTTATTGTCCTGTCTAATCAGGTGTGCAACAAGAAAAATATGTTCCTCGGTTGAATGCACGTAAATTTGAAAACGAACTTGAACATCTAAACACTGCACATGGAATTAATCAGCTTTCAACACTTGCAGCAAACAGTTAAATGTTACGTATCAGCAGAACGAATGGGGAAACGATCGCCTATGTATGTATAAACAATTCTGCCTATATGCTTTCCACCAACCTGTATTCGGCCAACTTCCAACGTAATATATATCTGTAGTTCTTAGTACAGTGCACAACTAGTTTCCGAATGCGCTGAAGGCTTCCTATACGATATCTGAAGGAGGGCTAATCCTGTGCAAGCGCAGGAGAGCGATATTGTTGCAAGTAACTACCTTCCCGACGCATGCTTTATCGTCTTGTTGTGACGCTTCAGTAAACGGGAAATCTCATCCTAACGCAGGGCAATCGTCGTAGAAATATACTATAGTACACGCACCATCCTAATTTCGTCTGCCGGCCGTGGTGGTCTAGCGGTTCTAGGCGCGCAGTCCGGAACCGCGCGACTGCTACGGTCGCAGGTTCGAATCCTGCCTCGGGCATGGATGTGTGTGATGTCATTAGGTTAGTTAAGTTTAAGTAGTTCTAAGTTCTAGGGGACTGATGACCACAGCAGTTAAGTCCCATAGGGCTCAGAGCCAGTTGAACCATTTGAATTTCATCTCTACTTTCCTGCAGGTGCTTGTGAAACTCACCATACACGTTCCTTCAGCTCTGCATAACTTCTGCAATCTGTACATTTCAACATGCTTCATTTTTTCATCCTTTACAATTTTCACCCGACACACTTCCCTCCATTACCAAATTGACCAATGTGTACTGTCTCGGGATGTGCCTCGTCAACTAATTTCTTCTTTTACTCAAGTTGTGCCATAAATTATATTTTCCCCACAACATTCTGTTCAGTACCTCCTCACTAGTTGCTCGATCTACCCATTTAATTTTCGGCATTTTTCTGTTGCGCCACGTTTCGAAATTCTCTGTTACTACCTTGTCTGAACTGCTTTTCGTATAAGGCTACACTCCGTACAAAAACCTTCAGAAAAGACGCCCTAAAAATAATTGTACGTTCTATGTTAACAAAATTTCTCGTTTTCAGGAACTATTTTCTTGTTGTTCCCCATTTCCAGCCATCGTCAGTTATTTTCTTGCCCAAAGAGCAAACGCATGGACTACTTTCACTGTTTCATCTCCTGATTTGATCTCTTCAGCGTCACCTGATTGAATAGGATTACGTACCTAGCTATGTATCTGCGTATCCGTGCATCTATCACACGATCTAATACAAGAACTCTGCTGAAAACAATGGTAAGGAACAAGTTGGTTGGTTTGAGAAATTGCGAGGTAAAATTTCATTGAAATCCCATAAAGAAGAAATTATAAGTACATCCATTTCGATTTTTTTATTCCGATAAGTTATTGTTTCAAATATTCCTTTAGTAATAAGCAGTTACGTATTTTTCAAATCGTAAATCCTGTCCAAAATTTTATCCTTAACAATACATCAATGGGTCCACAACATTACTTTCTTGCAAACTGAGTGTGTTTAACAGTGGTTACCATTCACACACAACTGTTTACTTTCCGGTCGAGTTAACGAAACATTACCGTCAAACATCTCAAAAGATCTGAATTGTTTGAGGTCAGAATATTAAGATCTGTATTACCAAGTTTTGAATTAATGAAGTGTAACAAACTCACAAATTAATCTGTGTTTCAGCACAAGGTTAAAGACGCTCTTAATATTTCTGCTATCACACCGTCACCTAAATTCACGTGAATAGTGGTAACGGACACAACCAATCAATGTCTACTTGCTTATAGAATTATCCACATTTACCTGATTATTAACTATGTTTGAAGCGCATTTGCTTTCGGGAACATACTCACGAAGTTCATCTGAGACATGAGTATTCCCATCATCCTCAGATTTGTACAAATATTCCTTGAAAAGCATTTTCCCGGCACGAACACTGCACATGTTACCACTACTGACAGTTGCGTTTCTGGCACTTACCACTATTTACATGCACTCATACCAAGAAAGTTGCCATTACTGAGAATCTGAAGTTAGAGATAGCTGCCATTTCTCGGTTTATGTGGAACTACTTAGTAATATGAACAAATCATGTCACGTAACATGTCTTACAAGCAGTAACTCACCCATCGATAGTCTGTTACCATAGTTTACAGGCAAGGTTTTCAATTTTAAGCATTAATTTCTTAGATATCTACCTTTATCTCGCTTGCTTACATCTCTCTCTCTCTCTCTCTCTCTCTCTCTCTCTCTCTCTTTCTCTCTCTGTCTCGCATTCTCTGTTTCTCTTGCATTTTCACTGTATTTTTTTTCCTTACACCTACTCATCTCTCTAATTTCTCTGTGTCTCTCTGTCAATCATCCTCGACTGTCGCATTAATACACACCTCTTTCTCTCTAAATTCTTGCTTTACAACTCCCTATATTTGTACTTTTGTCTCATTCATGTATATTATATATTCGGCGAGCAGGTGCGGGTTTGAACCTCAAGTACAGTGTAATTTACCTCCTTCTACTGTGGTATTTTGGAGTGTCGGTAAATCTAGTCTTCGGAAAATAAAGGAATATGTGCAACAAACAACAAACGGCCAGCAATCTTATTGTACCTGCAGCGCGTGCTATGATTGCGCGGATGGGTGGTGCGGCCCGTTATTGTGTTGGCGAAATAATGTTCGCCGTTGCGCCGTTTCGGGCCTAATTGTGCAGACCCCCTCCACCCCTCGCCCCCGCAAATTCGCAACAACAGTTGGCGGCGATGATTGCGCCCCGTAATGGCTGCCCACCGTGTCTGATGGACGGCGTGAGAACTGCGATTACTGCCGCCTGCGATAACGCTGCGCTGCACTGCGTACGGCAGATCGCGTGTTCCGTCAGCTGGACGCAGGCAAAAAGAATTTACCTCCCGTGCGTCGTCTGATAACGGTCTACCCGTGACGTCTTCTTCTCTGCAAGGACACACTGTGAGATTTCTAGCGGGACCGGAGTGCACTTTCCAGCTGATACAAGTTTCCCACGAAATTTCAAAAACAATAAATCTGCAGATTTGACCAGACCAGTAAACACTCGAGTCTTTAAAGAGTCGATCTAACACGTACAAAAACAGCTTCGAACATCTGATAGCTTTTAAAATGCGTTGATGTGTTAAATATTTGCTTTTAAACATGTAAGCGAGGAACAATTCAGTTTATGTATGAAACACTGGATGAATACAGTCTGGGCAATTCAATTTCCATTTTAAGTAAAAGCAAGGCTTTCATGCATCTCAATGTTTATGACATGGTATCTCCTGAACTATGTGCCGTACAATGACACAATTTTGCAAAAAAAATGGTTCAAATGGCTCTGAGCACTATGGAACGTCACATCGGAGGTCATCAGTCCCCTAGAACTTAGAACTACTTAAACCTAACTAACCAAAGGACATCACACACATCCATGCCCGAGGCAGGATTCGAACCTGCGACCGTATCGGTAGCGCGGCTCCAGACTGAAGCGCCTAGAACCGCTCGCCCACACAGGACGGCACAACTATGCATTTACATTGAGTGGTGTTTGTAGAAACCATCAGCAGAGCTTGTTGGGATTAGAGTTAGTACTGAAGAGGTAATAAATTCAAACATCATGCCTGATAAAATTTTCCTACACGAACACCAAAACTATAGTAAGCGTGAAACGTTCATTTCCCTGGGTGTGTCAGCGACAATAAGTTTGTAAAGGTTTGAAATTATATGTAATCTTGTTTGTAAATCGCTAAGTGCTCGCATTCTCAAATATTGGATCAATAATGTGGGGGTATTCGCACACCGTCACAACAGACACCTGTTCTAGGCGCTTCAGTACGGAACCGCGCTACTGCTGCTACGGTCGCAGGTTCGAATCCTGCCTCGGGCATGGATGTGTGTGATGTCCTTAGGTTAGTTAGGTTTAAGTAGTTCTAAGTTCTAGGGTACTGATGACCTCAGATATTGTCCCATACTGCTTAGAGCCATTTGAACCATTTGAACAGCGTGCACGCACGCACACACACACACACACACACACACACACACACACACACACACACACACACATCATTAATTCAAAACTTGGTTATACGGACCTTAATATTCTGAACTCAAACAATTCAGATGTTTTAAATTTACACTTTTAAGACGTTTGACGGTGCAAGTGCAATACTTGTCTTATTGTGTTAAACTTTCAGCATAAGATTATACGTCTTAATGAATAGAGTCAATGAGTACGCGAAAAATTGAAAATCTAATTTTTGTTGCGCCTGTGAACCATTAAGTAGGCAGCTTGCAACTAGTGCTGGGTTCCGGGATAGTTTTACGGCTGCTTACAAATATAGCCTCATATTTTACGGCCCGAGACCACCAGTCGTCGACAGAACTGAAGAACTGCGTTCAAATAATATCGAACTACTCAAATATACACTCATTCTCATAAATTTAGGATAGTGCTGATAGGTTGTGAAACAACGCTCTCGTGGGCGGTTTGCGTGTTTAAATCACCTCGGAGTATGACCATGCGGTGCATTTGACCAGCGGTCGTCGCACGGTGGCGCTGGCAGCAGAGGTGTGTTGGTGCATGTCAGAGTACGGTGCAGTGTGCAGACGTTTTCAGACGTGCTAATAGTTACTGTGTGTTGAAAATGGTTCAAAGATCACATGTTGATGACATGATGGGTAGATACTAGGGCGACTGGAGGCTGGTCAAACACAGCAGGTCGTAGCACGGGCCATCCGTGTGCCACAAAGTGTGATCTCAAGATTATGGCAACGATTTCAGATGACAGGAAACGTGTCCAGACGCTACAGTACGGGACGTCCACAGTGTACAACACCACAAGAAGACCGATATCTCACCATCAGTGCCCGCAGACGGCCACGGAGTACTGCAGGTAGCCTTGGTCGGGACCTTACCGCAGCCACTGGAAGAGTTGTCTCCAGACACACAGTCTAAAGACGACTGAACAGACACGGTTTATTCGCCCGGAGACCTGCAAGGTGCATTCCACTGACCCCTGGTCACAGGAGAGCCCGTAAAGCCTAGTGTCAAGAACACAGAACACAGTACATGGTCATTGGAATAGTGGTCCCAGGTTATGTTCAGGGACGAGTCCAGGTATAGTCTGAACAGTGATTCTCACCGGGTTTTCATCTGGCGTGAACCAGGAACCAGAGAGATGGCGGAGTTTTGAAATTTGTAAGACTGGATGTCATGAACTGCTATGTATATTATGAGTTTTCAACACCATTAAGGTAAATGCATTGTTTGTTCTCTGTTAAAATCTTTCATTTGCAAACTATGCCTATCAGTAGTTAGTGCCTTCCGTAGTTTGAATCTTTTATTTAGCTGGCAGTAGTGGCGCTCGCTGTATTGCAGTAGTTCGAGTAACGAAGATTTTTGGTGAGGTAAGTGATTTGTGAAAGGTATGGGTTAATGTTAGTCAGGGCCATTCTTTTGTAGGGATTTTTGAAAGTCAGATTGCGTTGCGCTAAAATATATTGGGTGTCAGTTTAAGCACAGTCATGTATAAAATTTCAAAGGGGACGTTTCATTTTGTTTTACAGAATACAATTACTTGTGACGGTTCCTAAAGAGTGCAAAGACGGTAGTCGTAACGTTATTTTGCTCGGATTCACCGAAATATCACGTTTTGGAAAATCTGACAAATTGATAATAAAGAACTAACTTTTGAATAACATACATTTTTAAGAGCGATATAATTACTGTACATTCAGGTTCAAATGGTCTATAAATATTACTGAAAAGATTATCTCTCTTCAAAGAAGTACGTATTAAAAGTTATAATCAGTGTAATGTGACAGCAAAACCCACACGCAGCTATTATTAAAATATTCAAAGACAAACGTTATTTTCGTATAATTTTATGTTAAATGAATAATCACTGTCTGAATAAATAACTGCAGCGGAATAACGTATGTAAGTCAAAGGTGTTATTGCTCTGAAAACTGCACACATACGACCTAAGTCAAAAACAAAACAAGAAAAAAAACACAAACACCGTCCGAACAGGCCGCGAAGGCCCATCTGTACCGACCGGCCACCGTGTCATCCTCAGACCTTAAGCGTCACGGGATGCAGGTACGGAGGTGCATGTGGTCAGCTCACCACTCTCCCGGCCGTATGTCAGTTTTCGAGATTTGTGCCGCTACTTCTCAGTTGAGTATCTCAATTGGCTTCACAAGGGCTGAGTCCAAGCTGCTTGTCAACGACAGCTGACAGACCCGCACGGTCACCCGTCCAAGTGTTGGCCAGGCGCGACAGTGCTTAACTTGGGTGATTTGACGGGAACCGGAGTTACCACTGCGACAAACTGACCTGCGACAGGTCGACCTAAGTCCAAGCTACAGTTTTGTAACAGACATCGAAGCCGTGCGGTGCAGCCGCTCGGACTGAACCGCCTTGTCACGGTCCGCGCGGCTGCCCCCATCGGAGGTTCGAGGGGTATGGGTGTGTGATGTACTTAGCTTAAATTAGATTAAGCAGTGTGGAAGCTAAGGGACAAATGACTTCAGCAGTTTGGTCCCATAGGACTTACCACAAATTTCCAAATTTTTTAAATCGGAAATTTATCTTAAATTCCAGATCTTTACGTCAAAACAAATACGGTGTATGTTCCAAAAAGCCATGGGCGAAAATGCGATTTTTCAGGGGTCCTATCTCGGGTTAAATTGATCATAGAGATACAGGGTGTACTGTTTCGGACATGCCTTGGCCCAGCAGCAATTTGTCTGCCTATCGGAAGAAGCTACCGTAAGGTTCATGATCAAACTTTAAACATCAGAAACTTGCTCCAACCCAGAAAAACTGAGCAAATCGGTTGGCTCTTTTGCATTAGATGAGGTCTAGGCAGATTACAATGGCATCATTTGTTTGTGGCCCTTTTCTGCAAAAAACCTCGAAAAATCATGATTTTTGGGTAAGAACGTACTAATTGTTGAGATGACCACCTCCATATTCATGGCAAATCTTCAAAATATTTACCCTATTTTCTTAAGATGATATAGTCGAGAACTAAGAAACTTTTTTCGGTATCATTATCCATTGACGAGATGCAGAGGTTCAGAGTCACTGTACTAATGCAGAAAACCACAAAAAGCGGTTTTAACCCCTTTTCGTACCATGGGTCGAAATTATCTAAGTAGCAAATAGCTCAAACTTTAGCTGTTCTTTCCTTTAGACTTTCATCTAGAAACATTATTTTCCCACTTTCCAAAATCTGCATCGGTATGAAGATGCACTCAAAACATTGTGATTTTTAGGCACCAGATGTAGCAGTTGTGGGGATGACCACTTCTATACATTCTATTCATGGCATATATTCACATTTCTTACCAGCTATTCTTAAGATGATGATCTTGGGGAACGTTGAAACCTTTTTCGATATCGTTATCCGTTGCCGAGATCCAGAGGGCGAAATTTACCATATTTGTGCACGTAAAATATGCATGTAATGTGCGGTCTACGGCGTAAATGTAGCTTTAGCTGACGTAGTCGACACGTGTCAAGAGCGCTGGGACCGTTGCTAGGGTTCTGAGTTCACACACCTATGTTTTTAGTCCGCATTTTTTCACCAGTAAAACTTTATGATTCAGTGTGTCTGTATAATGGGCACTTTAAGCCTGCACAGTGTGTCTCAGAAGGGATGGTCAGTATTCAGGGATATGACAGAAATGACATCCAAAACAAAAACGTCAAGTAAACATGGGCTCTAAAACGAATGCCGTAAGAATTACGAGCATTTATTGATCTTCGATACACTGAAATAAATCTCTTCTACTGCAATCTTTTTGCTTTCAGTATTTTGGGAATTGGTAGTCTGGACCAAAACAAGAAAAAAATGTCCAGTAAACATGTGCTCTTAAATGCATACCTTATGAGCTGTGAGCATTTGTTCATATTCCCTACTTTGAGTCACAACTGTTCTGATGAGCAAGTGGTCATAACTTTTAATATATGCATTTTAGAGCTCATGTTTACCGGCCTTTTCTTCTGGTATTGGTTCGTACTACCACTTCCCAAATTACAGAAAGCAAAGAAAAGAGATTTGTTTCACAGTATCAAAGATCAAGAATTGCTCGTAGTTCTTTAAGATATGCGTTTTAGAGCCCATATTTACTTGAATTTCTTGTTTCGAATGATCATTCGTGTCACATCCCTCAGTATTGGTCATCAATTCTGAAACACCCTGTATAAACATGCCCAAGGTGGTAGCGCAGTGACAAAAATGATTTAAAAAACTTAACATGACTGGAAACAACTAAAAATTATGTAACACTGGAAAGGCTGTAAATTCAGTAAAACATTTGTAATAACAATTTTACTATCTTAAGATACAAATCATAAGCCGAGCGTTTTCAATGAATTGCGAAAAGTGAGCGAAGTATGGAGCAGAAATGTAAAGCAAACAACTTTGACTTTTAAATTATGAATAGTTATTTTTTGTTTATATGTGTCAAAGTATGTAAATGTGAAAAATAGACTGTCAGAACTTCACTGACCAATAGAATTCGTTTCATGTAAGCAGCACACCCCGATGCATCAGGAAAAAGAAGGGAACCAAAGTAGAAATTCTCCTTTCAGTGCAAAGGCGACTACGTTCCTCTTTAAAAGACTCTGGGAGCAAATAAGAGGGGAGCTACCTAACTCAATCGTTATTCCTCCTTCCTCACCCAAAATTTTGACATGCGAACAGATCTGCACTTTTTTGTGCCAAAAGAGAGTAACAGACAGTGGCGGTGGAGTAGAGAGAAGGCAGTGGTAGTAGAATATGTTATAAATGAATGGGAGAAAGGGGAAACAGTAGGAGAGAGATGTACATAGAGAGCGCCAGTGAGAAGAGATGTTGAGTATAAAGGCTTGAGTACAAAGAGAGACTGGGATAATGGATTTAGAATGCTGTGTTTTAAAAGGGCGCATATGTGTTTGCATGCCAATTTTTTTTTCTGAGGAAGGCAGAGTGAGTACTAAAGCAACTGGTTCCCCACTGATCTGTCAGATTCTTTTAAAGAGAACGTATTCAACTTTTTTGTGCTCCGGCAGGAGAATTTCGTAGCTATCCTTAACAGATAGGACTGACGGAGTACATTGAAAAAGTTCAAAGAAGGGCAGCACGTTTTGTATTATCGCGAAATATGAGAGAGGGTGTCACAGAAATGATACAACATTTAGGCTGAAAATCATTAAAAGAAAGGCGTTTTTCGTTGCGACGGAATCTTCTCACAAAATTGCAATCACCAACTTTTTCCTCCGAATGCGAAATATTTTGTTGACACCGAACTACTTGGGGAGGAACGATCACCGCGATAAAATAAGGGAAATCAAACCTCTTACTGACAGATATAGGTGTTCATTCTTTCCTCGCACTATACGAGAGTGGAATAATAGAGAATTGTGAAGGTCGTTCGAAAAATCCCTCTGCCAGGTACTTAAATGTGATATGCAGAGTATCCATGTAGATGTAGATGTAGAAATAAAACAAGTTGCCTTAACTGTGTCAGGACTTATCACAATAAAGTTCATTAAATTTGTTGCGAGTCGTAATATAACTAATCTTTGAAAGAAATCACGAAGTTACAGGTTCGAAAATTCTCTGACAGGATTCAGCGAACAACGCCTCGATTTGTTGCAGCGTCAGATAAACACACAAATTTAATCCGATATATTACATATTTCGATTCCAGAATCGAGAAGTAAAAAAAATGGAAAATGGTAACTCGTTCAGGTAATAGAAACAATAAAATGTTATTTAGCTTTAATAAGATCACCACCGATATTAATGGCTTGTTAGTTACCAATTGATTGCAGTATGGCGTACTCGGGTGCCAATATGTAAATGTAACTCTCCCAGCTCCCTCGAACAGGGCTCAAGGCTGTAACATTCTTTTAAATCTTTACAGTGTGCGACAAAGATTTGAAACTGTCGCACAAGGCAGCTAAGTTTTTTTTACGATACCTAGATTTCTACTGTCTACAATACCTAGATTTCAAGTACTGCAAATTACTAGATTCTACTCACCTGATACAGCTGACTTGATTGTTGCCAGGAGAAACTCTAGAATTCAAGTTTGTCGTGCAACGAGGAAAATGCTAATTCTGGAGCTTATTTGGACAGAAACCAAACACTGTTAATACTCCCACGGTCTTATCAGACAGCAGTTAGGAGAACGCTAACTCTTGTCCCGAACTGCTACGACACCACCAGTTACGCAAAGATACCGAAAATCAACATTTTCTGCAGTAATCGCAGTATAGGCAGTACGCAAGTAGGCGACAACATTGGCCAAGCTAAACAGTGCTTTCAGCTTCGCGAAACATTGGGCTAGGGCGTGGCTTATTTTCGGGCCGCAGTTGGTAGCCCTGCGCCACTCGTCCATTCACATCCGCGGCGCCGGAACAGTGACTGCGTCGGGGAACCCCCCCGCCCTTCTATTCCCCATCACAACCCTCCCTGTTTTTCCGTCATGAAGCCGTAATATATTTCACTCGGCGGCTGACAAACGTTTAAACAGTATGACTGTCTTTTTGCGTTTGTTTCGTCTCGCTTTGTTTCCGCAGGAAATATATCCCCGTCCGCTGGTCTGTGTATCGAGAACATGTGCGTGCGTGCGCTTGTGTAAGTGCGCGTTGCGGAGTGTTTGGGCTTGCGAGTTTGTGCTTTACTGTAAACAAACGCGGAGGGGGGGGGGGGGGGGGGGGGGGGGGGGAAATATGTGGTTGTTTGATACCGGGACAATGCGCTCACTAGTAGAATATTGCGTTAGGACCATTTAGCCACAGTATTGGGGAAATGAACGGAGAGAAAGAGGAACGCGGCAACAATTGTTGGCGGAAGGCGGCCCGACAGTATGGTGTTTGTATGCGGGCGGGAGAGAGGCAGTTGCAAGTGAATAGAACGCCTTTGTTCTCCGCCAACTGGCCGGACTGAATTAACCTCTGCAGTTGGATAATTGAGGCACTGCCGAAGGGCGTTGTTCATAAACTCGCTGTTGCGTACAAATGTATTCCATTTCTATGGATAAAGCTCGTTTATCACACGTAGTTATGGTAGTGAATCGGCGACGGAACTGAAACAAAGTCCATAAGTTTTGTGAGGCGCGCACACACACACACACACACACACACACACACACACACACAATATGCAGGTAATTATATCGTGTTAACTGCCTAGAAGTGAACAGCTGTTTTGTTGCAGTGTGATTTGGATCACACGTTTCATTTAATGTGTATATTATTAGATTTGCTGTGTATTAAATACCGACGTCACACTGCCTGACGAAAAAAAGTTATGCACCCCGAAGGGGAACGAAACGTAAATTTGTTGGTTGAGAGCCTATGCGATGACCTACACGTACATCTACATGGATACAGTGAAAATCACACTAAAGTGCTTCTCTATTATTCCAATCTCGAACAGCTCGCGGAATAAAGGAACACCTACATTATTTCGTTGCGAGCTCTTATTTCCCGTATTTTATTATGATAATCTTTTCCCCCTATGTAGGAGAAGATTATGTCGCAACAAAAAACGCCTTTGTTTTAATGATGTCCATCGCACATCCTGTATCATATCAGTGACACTCTCTCCCCTATTTCTCGTTAATACAAAACGTCCTGCCCTTCTTTGAACTTTTTCAACAATACTATATGGTCAAGATCCCAGACCGCGCAACAGTACTCCAACATAGGACGGACAAGCGTAGTGTAGGCAGTTTCTTTGGTAGATCAGTTGCATTTTCTAAGTGTCCTGCCAGTAAATCACAATCTCTGGTTTGCCTTCCTTACAACATTTTCTATGTGTTCTTTCCATTTTAAGTTGTCCGTAATTATAACTTCTAGAAACTGCAAAAATGTGGGAATTTAAGGAGAGCCGTCCAGAGTGGCCGAGTGGTTCTAGGCGCTACGGTCTGGAACCGCGCGACCACTACGGTCGCAGGTTCGAATCCTCCCTCGGGCATGGATGTGTGTGATGTCCTTAGGTTAGTTAGGTTTAAGTAGTTGTAATTTCTAGGGGACTGATGACCTGAGATGTTAAGCCCATAGTGCTCAGAGCCATTTGAACCATTTAAGGAGATGGGACCTGGATAAGCTGAAAGAACCAGAGGTTGTAAAGAGTTTCAGGGAGAGAATAAGGGAACAATTGACATGAACTGGGGAAAGAAATACAGTAGAAGTAGTATGGGTAGCTTTGAGGAATGAAATAGTGAAAGCATCAGAGGATCAAGTAGGTAAAAAGACGAGGGCTAGTAGAAATGCTTGGGTAACAGAAGAGATACTGAATTTAACTGATGAAAGGACAAAATACAAAAATGCAGTAAGTGAAGCAGGCAAAAAGGAATACAAACGTCTCAAAAATGAGATCGACAGGAAGTGCAAAATGGCTAAGCAGGGATGGCTGAAGGACAAATGGAAGGATGTTGAGGCTTATCTCACGAGGGGTAAGATAGATACTGCCCACAGGAAAATTAAAGAGACCTTTGGAGAAAAGAGAACCACTTGCATGAATATCGAGAGCTCAGATGGAAACCCAGTTCTAACCAACGAAGGGAAAGCAGAAAGGTGGAAGGAGTATATAGACGGTCTATACAAAGGCGATGTACTTGAAGACAATATAATGGAAATGGAAGAGGATGTAGATGAAGATGAAATGGGAGACACGATACTGCGTGAAGAGTTTGACAGAGCACTGAATGACCTGAGCCGAAACAAGGCTCCCGGAGTAGACAACATTCCATTAGAACTACTGACAGCCTTGGGCGAGCCAGTCCTCCACAAACTCTACCATCTGGTGAGCAAGATGTATTAGACAGGCGAAATACCCTCAGACTTCAAGAAGAATACAATAATTCCAATCCCAAAGAAAGCATGTGGTGACAGATGTGAAAATTACCGAACTATCAGTTTAATAAGTCACAGCTGAAAAATACTAACGCGAATTCGTTACAGACGATTGGAACAACTAGTAGAAGCCGACCTTGGGGAAGATCAGTTTGGACTCCGTAGAAATGTTGGAACACGTGGGGCAATACAGACCCTACGACTTATCTTAGAAGAAAGATTAAGGAAAGGCAAACCTACGTTTCTTGCATTTGTAGACTTAGAGACAGCTTTTGACAATGTTGACTAGAATACCCTCTTTCAAATTCTGAAGGTGGCAGGGGTAAAATACAGGGAGCGAAAGGCTATTTACAATTTGTACAGAAACCAGATGGCAGTTATAAGAGTCGAGGGGCATGAACGAGAAGCAGTGGTTGGGAAGGGAGTAAGACAGGGTCGTAGCCTCTCCCCGATGATATTCAATTTGTACATTGAGCAAGCAGTAAAGGAAACAAAAGAAAAGTTCGGAGTAGGTATTAAAATCCATGGAGAAGAAATAAAAAGTTTGAGGTTCGCCGATGACATTGTAATTCTGTCAGAGACAGCAAAGGACTTGGAAGAGCAGTTGAACAGAATGGACAGTGTGTTGAAAGGAGGATATAAGATGAACATAAACAAAAGCAAGACGAGGGTAATGGAATGTAGTCGAATTAAGTCGGGTGATGCTGAGGGAATTAGATTAGGAAATGAGACACTCAAAGTAGTAAAGGAGTATTGCTATTTGGGGAGCAAAATAACTGATGATGGTGGAAGTACAAAAGATATAAAATGTAGACTGGCAATGGCAAGGAAAGCGTTTCTGAAGAAGAGAAATTTGTTAACATGGAGTATTGATTTAAGTGTTAGGAAGTCGTTTCTGAAAGTATTTGTATCGAGGGTAGCCATGTATGGAAGTGAAACATGGACGATAAATAGTTTAGACAAGAAGAGAATAGAAGCTTTCGAGATGTGGTGCTACAGAGAAATGCTGAAGATCAGATAGGTAGATTACATAACTAATGAGGAGGTACTAAATAGAATTGAGGAGAAGAGAAGTTTGTGGCACAACTTGACTAGAAGAAGGGATCGGTTGGTAGGACATGTTCTGAGTCATCAAGGAACCACCAATTTAGTACTGGAGGGTAGCGTGGAGGGTAAAAATCGTAGAGGGAGACCAAGAGATGAGTACACTAAGCAGATTCAGAAGGATGTAAGCTGCAGTAAGTACTGGGAGATGAAGAGGCTTGCACAGGATAGAGTAGCATGGAGAGCTGCATCAAACCAGTCTCAGGACTGAAGACCACAACAACAGGTATTTAGTTGAATTTACGGCCTTTATATTTGACTATTTCTAGTGTAACCGAAGTTTTACGGATTCCTTATAGTAGTCATATGACTGACCTCCCACCTTTTCATTATTTAAGGTCAACTGAAAATTTCCGCACCATACAGCTATTTTTTCTAAATCGTTTTGGAGTTTGTTTTGATCTTCTGATGACTTTTCTGGACAATAAACGACAGCGTCATCTACAAACTACCTAAGACAGCCACTCAGATTGTCTCCTAAGCCGTTTATGTAGATAAAGAAGAGCAGAGGGCCTGTAACATTACATTGAGGAATGCCAGAAATCACTTCTCTTTTACTCGACGACTTTCCGTCAGTTAATACGAACTGTGACCTCTCCGACAGGAAATCAAGAATCTACTCACGAAGCGGAGACGATATTCCCTAAGCACGCAGTTTCACTACAAACCGCTTGTGTTGTACAGTGTCAAAAGACTTATGGAAATCTATAAATACGGAATCAGTTTGAAATCCCTTGTGAGTCGGACTCAACACTTCGTGTTGTAAAGAGCTAGTTGTGCTTCATAAGAACGGTGTTTTCTAAATCGAAGTTTTCTGTGTGTCAACAGCCCGCTATCTTCGAGGTAGTTCATAATGTTCGAACACAATACATGTTGCATAATCCTGCTGCATATCGGCATATCTACGTTAGTGATATGGGCCTGTAATTTAGTTGATTACTCCTACTACCTTTCTTGAGTATTGGGGTAAGCTGTTTAACTTCCAATTTTTGGGTACGGATTGTATATGGCTATTGATTGTATATGATTGATTCTTAAGTATGGAGCTATCGCATCAACATACTCTAAAAGGAACGTGGTTGGTATGCAGTGTGGACCGGGAGACTTGTCTTTATGAAGTGATTTAAGTTACGTCACTACTCTGAGAATACCTACTTCTAAGTTACTCACGTTGTTGGCAGCTCTTCGGTGATCACAAAATCGAGCGACATTTACAAATAAGTTGGCAGCCCATTTATGAGCATGACTTTGCACTCACACTTGCCTGGAAGGATGCACTGATTCGGTTGGGAAGGGTGTCTCAGAACCATTGTGTCCTCTCTCGAGACCTACTGGCCTACAGCTGTTGTAACTGGTTATTGATATCCTGGATACTTGCGCTGGGACGCGCTTGGCGTCTGAGCTGGTCGCACACATGTGTCGGGGGTTGATCTGGGATCTTGCTGGCTAGGGGAGTACCTCAGTAACACGCAGACAATTCGCAGAAATACGTACCACATGTGGACGAGCACACTCCTCTTGAAAAATGGCACTGTCGCATGGGAGGTAACCCACGAGGTCGGAAGAAGCCCTTGACGTACCGGTTCCTTTAATCATTACTAGCTGCGATCTGCAATCATACCCGATGGCTCCGCACATCATGACGCCCAGATTAATACCGCCCTGCCTCTCTAAAACATGCAAAAATAGCGCATCTGCAGCTCTCCGCCATTCTCTTCGGTGACGGTCATGTGGGAAAGTGCAGAACCGCAGCTCATCTCTGCGACGCCATTCATCAACAAACGATGCCACGACACAACTCCAAACGCCAGCCTAAGTAGGGTGCAGTAATTCCCTAATGCGGATGCGATGGTTGTATTTAACCCCACAGTTGTCTTCGGCCCATTGTGCCCCCAAAACGGGTTTTTTCTTCGACGTTGCAGGGACCCTACTATAGATGTGAAGGGCATTACGGCGTGCTTAGTGGACAATATGTCGATCTTCCATTGTGGTGGTCGAACTTCGACCGAAAACCCGACGAGTACGCTTGTTCACACGTTTGCTATGCAGTCAAACATAGGGGCACACCCACATCCGAATACCCCACATACCTTCATGTTGTTGTTGTTGTTGTTGTTGTTGTTTGGTCTTCAGTCCAAAGACTGGTTTGATGCAGCTCTCCATTCTACTCTATCCTGTACAAATCTCTTCATCTCTGAATAACTACTGCAACCTACATCCTTCTGAATCTGCTTAGTGTATTCATCCCTAAGCCTACTTTTACCCTCCACGCTCCCGTCCAGTACTAAATTGGTGATCTCTTGATGCCGCAGTATGTGCCCTGCCAACAGATCCCTTCTTCTAGTCAAGTTGTGCCACAAATTACTCTTCTGTTCAGTACCTCCTCATTATTTACGTGATCTACCCATCTAATCTTCGGCATTCTTCAGTGATACAACACTTAGAAAGCTTCTATTCTCTTCATGTCTAAACTATTTATCGTCCACGTTTCACTTCCATACATGGTTACACTTCAGACAAATACTTTCAGAAACAACATCCCCACATTTAAATCTATACTCGATGTTAACAAATTTCTCTTCTTTAGAAACGCTTTCCCTGCTGTAGCCACTCTACATTTTATATCCTCTCTACTTCGACCATTGACAGATATTTTGCTCCCCAAATAGCAAAATTTTTACTACTTCAAGTGCCCCATTTCCTAATCTCATTCCCTCGCTATCACATGATTTAATTCGACTACATTCCATTATCGTCTTTTGCTGTAGATCATTTTCATCTTATATCCTCCTTTCAAGACACTGTCCATTCCGTTTTGCTGCTCTTCCAAGTCGTTTCCGGTCTCTCATAGATACAGTTCCCCACAGTCGTTTAATGAACAAAGTAAGAGCATATGGAATATCAGACCAATTGTGTGATTGGATTGAGGAGTTCCTAGATAACAGAACGCAGCATGTCATTCTCAATGGAGAGAAGTCCTCCGAAGTAAGAGTGATTTCAGGTGTGCCGCAGGGGAGTGTCATGGGACCGTTGCTGTTCACGATACACATAAATGACCTGATGGATGACATCGGAAGTTCACTGAGGCTGTGGTGTTCCGAGAGGTTGTAACAATGGAAAATTGTACTGAAATGCAGGAGGATCTGTAGCGAATTGGCGCATGGTGCAGGGAATGGCAATTGAATCTCAATGTAGACAAGTGTAATGTGCTGCGAATACATAGAAAGAAAGATCCCTTATCATTTAGCTACAATATAGCAGGTCAGCAACTGGAAGCAGTTCATTCCATAAATTATCTGGGAGTACGTATTAGGAGTGATTTAAAATTGAATGATCATATAAAGTTGATCGTCGGTAAAGCAGATGCCAGACTGAGATTCATTGGAAGAATCCTAAGGAAATGCAATCCGAAAATAAAGGAAGTAGGTTACAGTACGCTTGTTCCCCCACTGTTTGAATACTGCTCAGCAGTGTGGGATCCGTACCAGATAGGGTTGATAGAAGAGATAGAGAAGATCCAACGGAGAGCAGCGCTCTTCGTTTACAGGATCATTTAGTAATCGCGAAAGCGTTACGGAGATGGTAGATAAACTCCAGTGGAAGACTCTGCAAGAGAGACGCTCAGTAGCTCGGTACGGGCTTATGTTGAAGTTTTGAGAACATACCTTCACCGAAGAGTCAAGCAGTATATTGCTCCCTCCTACGTATATCTCGCGAAGAGACCATGAGGATAAAATCAGAGAGATTAGAGTCCACACAGAAGCATGCAGACAATCATTCTTTCCACGAACAATACGAGACTGGAATAGAAGGAGAACCGATAGAGGTACTCAGGGTACCGCCAACACCGTCAGGTGGCTTGCGGAGTATGGATGTAGATGTGGGATGTCGTCGGCAAACCTCAAAGTTTTTACTTCCTCTCGATGGATTTTAATTCACTCCAAATTTTTCTTTTGTTCCATTTACTGCTTCTTGCTCAATATACAGATTGAACATGAACAGGGTTAGGCTACAACCCTGTCTCACTTCCTCCTCAACCACTTCACCCCCTTCATGCCCTCGACTCTAGCATTTGCTGAAAATGTTGAAATGTGAGTGAATTCCTAAGGGACCAAACTGCTGAGGTCCTCGGTCCCTAGTCTTACACACTACATAAACTAACTTACGCTAAGAGCAACACAAGCACACCCAAGCCGGAGGGAGGACTCGAACCTCCGGCGAGAGCGACCGCGCAATCCGTGACAAAGCGCCTCTAACCGCGCGGTCACTCCGCACGGCTCTTACAATTGCCTCCTGGTTTCTGTACAAATTATAAATAGCCTTTCGCTCTCTATATTTTACACCTGCCACCTTCAGAATTTGAAAGATTGTACTCCCGTCAACATTATCAAAAGCTTTTTCTAAGTCTACGAATGCTAAAAACGTAGATATCCCATTCCTTAACCCATCTTCTAAGATAAGTCGTAGGATTAGTATTGATTCGCGTGTTCCAACTTATATACGTAATCCAAACTGATCTTCCCCGAAGTCGGCTTCTACCAATTTTTCCATTCGTCTGTAAAGTATTCATGTTAGTATTTTGTAACCATGAATTATTAAACTGACAGGTAATTTTCACACCTGTTAACACCTGCTTTCTTCCTTCTCTAAATCCCGCACAAACGAAAAAATGGCTGACATCGAAATAAGTGTCCAAGGAATAGAAAAGTAACTGGAATCACTCAACAGAGGAAAGTCCACTGCACCTGACGGGATACCAATTCGATTCTACATAGAGTACGCGAAAGAACTTGCCCCCCTTCTAACAGCCGTGTACCGCATGCCTCTAGAGGAACGGAAGGTTCCAAATGATTGGAAAAGAGCACAGGTAGTCCCAGTCTTCAAGAAGGGTCGTCGAGAGGATGAGAAAAACTATAGACCTATATCTCTGGCGTCGATCTGTTGTACAATTTTAGAACATGTTTTTTGCTCGCGTATCATGTCGATTTTGGAAACCCAGAATCTACTGTAGGAATCAACATAGATTCCGGAAACAGCGATCGTGTGAGACCCAACTCGCTTTATTTGTTCATGAGACCCAGGAAACATCAGATAAAGGCTCCGAGGTAGATGATATTTTCCTTGACTGCCGGAAGGCGTTCGATACAGTTCCGCACTGTCGCCTGATAAACAAAGTAAGAGCCTACGGAATATCAGGCAAGCTGTGTGACTGGATTGAAGAGTTTTTAGCAGACAGAACACAGCATGTTGTTATCAATGGAGAGACGTCTACAGACGTTAAAGTAACCTCTGGCGTGCCACAGGGGAGTGTTATGGGACCATTGCTTTTCACAATATATATAAATGACCTAGTAGATAGTGTCGGAAGTTCCATCCGGTTTTTAGCGGATGATGCTGTAGTATACAGAGAAGTTGCAGCATTAGAAAATTGTAGCGAAATGCAGGAAGATCTGCAGCGGATAGGGACTTGGTGCAGGGAGTGGCAACTGACCCTTAACATAGACAAATGTAATGTATTGCGAATACATTGAAAGAAGGATCCTTTATTATATGATTATGTGATAGCGGACCCGTGGTCTAGGGGTAGCGTCTTTGATTCATAATCAAAAACGTCTTCAGTCCCGTGTTCGATCCCCGCCACTGCCCAAATTTTGATAAATAATCAACATTGGCGGCCGAAGACTTCCGGCGTAAGAAGTCAGCCTCATTCTGCTAACGGCCTTGTCAGAGAGGGCGGAGGAGCGGATAGAGGTTCAGGGCACTCTCTTATCCTAGGGGTGGGAAATTTCCCCAAAGGCGGAAGAATCAGCAATGATCAACAACATGAGGATGCAGAAGGCAATGGAAACCACTGCATTAAAGATACGTAACGTGTATCCGCAGGACATGTGGCCTGTAATTGAAGAAGTGTCATGATGATCTCTCCATTGGCAAAAGATTCCGGAATAGTTCCCCATTCGGATCTCCGGGAGGGGACTGCCAAGGGAGAGGTTACCATGAGAAAAAGATTGAATAATCTACGAAAGGATAACGTTCTACGAGTCGGGGCGTGGAATATCATAAGCTTGAACGTGATAGGGAAACTAGAAAATCTGAAAAGGGAAATGCAAAGGCTCAATCTAGATATAGTAGGAGTGAGTGAAGTGAAGTGGAAGGAAGAAAAGGATTTCTAGTCAGATGAGTATCGGGTAATATCAACAGCAGCAGAAAATGGTATAACAGGTGTAGGATTCGTTATGAATAGGAAGGTAGGGCAGAGAATGTGTTACTGTGAACAGCTCAGTGAGCGGGTTGTTCTAATCAGAATTGACAGCAGACCAACACCGACAACGAAAGTTCCGGTATACATGCCGACGTCGCAAGCTGAAGATGAACAGATAGAGAAAGTGTATGAGGATATTGAAAGGGTAATGCAGTATGTAAAGGTGGACGAAAATAGTCATGGGCGACTGGAATGCAGTTGTAGGGGAAGGAGTAGAAGAAAAGGTTACGGGAGAATATGGGATTGGGACAAGGAATGAAAGAGGAGAAAGACTAATTGAGTTCTGCAACAAGTTTCAGCTAGTAATAGCGAATACCCTGTTCAAGAATCACAAGAGGAGGAGGTATACTTGGAAAAGGCTGTGAGATACGGGTCAGACAGAGATTCCGAAATCAGATACTGAATTGTAAGGCGTACCCAGGAGCAGATATAGACTCAGATCACAATATAGTAGTGATGAAGAGTAGGCTGAAGTTCAATACATTAGTCAGGAAGAATCAATACGCAAAGAAGTGGGATACGGAAGTACTAAGGAAGGACGAAATACGTTTGAAGTTCTCTAACGCTGTAGATACAGCAATAAGGAATAGCGCAGTAGGGCCATCACAGAAGTTGGGAAGGAAAACATAGGTACAAAGAAGATAGCTGCGAAGAAACCATGGGTAACAGAAGAAATACTTCAGTTGATTGATGAAAGGAGAAAGTACAAACATGTTCCGGGAAAATCAGGAATACAGAAATACAAGTCGCTGAGGAATGAAATAAATAGGAAGTGCAGGGAAGCTAAGACGAAATGGCTGCAGGAAAAATGTGAAGACATCGAAAAAGATATGATTGTCGGAAGGACAGACTCAACATACAGGAAAGTCAAAAGAACCTTTGGTAACATTAAAAGCAACGGTGGTAACATTAAGAGTGGAACGGGAATTCCACTGTTAAATGCAGAGGAGAGAGCAGATAGGTGGAAAGAATACATTGAAAGCCTCTATGAGGGTGAAGATTTGTCTGATGTGATAGAAGAAGAAACAGGAGTCGATTTAGAAGAGATAGGGGATCCAGTATTAGAATCGGAATTTAAAAGAGCTTCGGAGGACCTACGGTCAAATAAGGCAGAAGGAATAGATAACATTCCATCAGAATTTCTAAAATCATTGGGGGAAGTGGCAACAAAACGACTATTCACGTTGGTGTGTAGAATATATGAGCCTGGCGACATACCATCTGACTATCGGAAAAGCATCATCCACACAATTCCGAAGACGGCAAGAGCTGACAAGTGCGAGAATTATCGCACAATCAGCTTAACAGCTCATGCATCGAAGCTGTTTACAAGAATAATATACAGAAGAATGGAAAAGAAAATTGAGAATGCGCTAGGTGACGATCAGTTTGGCTTTAGGAAAAGTAAATGGACGAGAGAGGCTATTCTGACGTTACGGCTAATAATGGAAGCAAGGCTGAAGAAAAATCAAGACACTTTCATAGGATTTGTCGACCTGGAAAAAGCGTTCGACAATATAAAATGGTGCAAGCTGTTCGAGATTCTGAAAAAAGTAGGGGTAAGCTATAGGGAGAGACGGGTCATATACAATATGTACAACAACCAAGAGGGAATAATAAGAGTGGACGATCAAGAACGAAGGTCTCGTATTAAGAAGGGTGTAAGACAAGGCTGTAGCATTTCGCCCCTACTCTTCAATCTGTACATCGAGGAAGCAACGATGGAAATAAAAGAAAGGTTCAGGAGTGGAATTAAAATACAAGGTGAAAGGATATCAATGATACGATTCGCTGATGACATTGCTATCCTGAGTGAAAGTGAAGAAGAATTAAATGATCTGCTCAACGGAATGAACAGTCTAATGAGTACACAGTATGGTTTGAGAGTAAATCGGAGAAAGACGAAGGTAATGAGAAGTAGTAGAAATGAGAACAGCGAAAAACTTAACATCTGGATTGATGGTCGCGAAGTCAATGAAGTTAAGGAATTCTGCTACCTAGGCAGTAAAATAACCAATGACGGACGGAGCAAGGAGGACATCAAATCAGACTCGTTATGGCAAAAAAGGCATTTCTGGCCAAGAGAAGTCTACTAATATCAAATACCGGCCTTAATTTGAGGAAGAAATTTCTGAGGATGTACGTCTGGAGTACAGCATTGTATGGTAGTGAAACATGGACTGTGGGAAAACCGGAACAGAAGAGAATCGAAGCATTTGAGATGTGGTGCTATAGACGAATGTTGAAAATTAGGTGGACTGATAATGTAAGGAATGAGGAGGTTCTACGCAGAATCGGAGAGGAAAGGAATATGTGGAAAACACTGATAAGGAGAAGGGACAGGATGATAGGACATCTGCTAAGACATGAGGGAATAACTTCCATGGTACTAGAGGGAGCTGTAGAGGGCAAACACTGTAGAGGAAGACAGAGATTGGAATACGTCAAGCAAATAATTGAGGACGTAGGTTGCAAAAGCTACTCTGAGATGAAGAGGTTAGCACAGGAAAGGAGTTCGTGGCGGGCCGCATCAAACCAGTCAGTAGAATGATGACCAAAAAAAAAAAGATAGTGGAATGATAATATAAAATTAATTGTTGGTAAGGCGGGTTCCAGGTTGAGATTCATTGGGAGAGTCCTTAGAAAATGTAGTCCACCAACAAAGGAGGTGGCTTACAAAACACTCGTTCGACCTGTACTTGAGTATTGCTCATCAGTGTGGGATCCGTACCAGATCGGGTTGACGGAGCAGATAGAGAAGATCCAAAGATGAGCGGCGCGTTTCGTCACAGGGTTACTTGGTAACCGTGATAGCGTTACGGAGATGTTTAGCAAACTCAAGTGGCAGACTCTGCAAGAGAGGCGCTCTTCATCGCGGTGTAGCTTGCTCGCCAGGTTTCGAGAGAGTGCGTTTCTGGATGAGGTATCGAATATATTGCTTCGCCCTACTTATACTTTCCGAGGAGATCACGAATGTAAAATTAGAGAGATTCGAGCGCGCACGGAGGCTTTCAGACAGTCGTTCTTCCCGCGAACCATACGCGACTGGAACAGAAAAGGGAGGTAATGACAGTGGCACGTAAAGTGCCCTCCGCCACTCACCGTTGGGTGGCTTGTGGAGAATAAATGTAGATGTAGACTGGAACTATTATATTCTCCGTCATATTCCACACGATTCGACCACTTGCCCAACTGGAGACCGGCAATGGTTGGTTGTTTGATTTGGGGGAGAAGACCAAACAGCGAGATGATCGGTCCCATCGGATTACGGAAGGATGGGGAAGGATATCGGCCGCCCCCTCTCAAAGGAAGCATCCGGACGTTTGCCTGAAGTGATTTAGGGAAATCATGGAAAACCTAAAGCAGGATGGCCGGACGCGGCGACTATGCTAGATGCTGACAGCGTTGCCTCAGGCAAATACGTGACATCTCCGTCTTCTTCACAGTGGTCATTCCGCATGTGGCCGAGTTTACACCACTTACGTATCCCACCACGCCTGGTAACAACACTACAGACGAGCAACATTAATGCGCTCTGCTGGCCACACTACGTGTTGGAGAGTACTGCAACTATAGACATCCACGTGGCCAACGATGGCGTGTACATGTACGTCACTTCATTGACATCCGACCGCCTCTTCTGGATGCTTCATTTACTTTTCAGTCAGTATACTTCCAGAGCATGTGAGACGGTAATTTGTGCGCTCATTCGTTCTGCCGGAACTTAACTGTTGCGATGTAATCTAACACGGCAAGAGCAGTCAGAACTTTAGACGGTTTGATCTTGAAGTGAATGCTTGTGTGAGATTCTGGAGGACAGAATTACAGGCGCCTATTTCTTCGAAGGGAATTTTAATGCTAGCAAGTACAGCACATTCCTGCAAGAAACATTAGGCCTGTTATTGGAGGAAATACCTTCAGGAACAAGGGACAGAATGTGGTATCAGCGCGATGGGTGTGGGGCACATTTTTCGCTGATGGCTAGAAATGAGGTGCAGAGAAAATTCCCAAATCGTTGGATTGGACGTGGAGGAGATGTGTCGTGGTCGGCTCGTTCTTGTGGGTATTCGTAAAAGGCAGTGTTCATAAAGACGTTCCAGTTACACCTGAAGATATGCGAGAGAGAATTGTCACATCATGCGCTGTGCCGATGCGATAAGGAATACCACTCAATCCATGATAAGAAGATTGCAGCACTGCATTGATAACAAGGGTCATCACTTCAAACACCTTCTGTAAATCGAGTTTCATGACACCTTTGCGACCTTCGTTGACCTTCGAAGACGTTACTGTTACACATGCCTGGATTCGTCTCGATAGCCGCTATCAGAAAATAATCCATGTTTAGTGAAGTAAAATCGTTGTTAGGTGTTATTTAGGTTTTTCAATGTTGCGAGTCCATGTGCGTGGTCCTGGAGATGTGTTTACTCGATCCGCAGACACCAGATGGTCGCTTTCCGAAGTTTTTTCACCCACGTTAGGCGTTCGACACAGTTCCGCACTTCGCCTGATAAACAAAGTAAGAGCCTACGGAATATCAGACCAGCTGTGTGGCTGAATTGAAGAGAGTTTAGCAAACAGAACACAGCATGTTGTTATCAATGGAGAGACGTCTACAGACGTTAAAGTAACCTCTGGCGTGCCACAGAGGAGTGTTATGGGACCATTGCTTTTCACAATATATATAAATAACCTATTAGATAGTGTCGGAAGTTCCCTGCGGCTTTTCGCGTTATTTGTTCACGAGACCCAGAAAACATTAGATAAAGGCTCCCAGGTAGATGCTATTTTCCTTGACTGCCGGAAGATGCTGTAGTATACAGAGAAGTTGCAGCATTAGAAAAATGTTGCGAAATGCAGGAAGATCTGCAGCGGATAGGCACTTGGTGCAGGGAGTGGCAACTGACCCTTAACATAGACAAATGTAATGTATTGCGAATACATAGAAAGAAGGATCTTTTATTGTATGATTATATGATAGCGGAACAAACACTGGTAGCAGTTACTTCTGTAAAATATCTGGGAGTATGCGTGCGGAACGATTTGAAGTGGAATGATCATATAAAGTTAATTGTTGGTAAGCCGGGTACCAGTACCAAACTATAGCATCGCACTTAAAAAAGAAAGTTGACCTTCAAATATCTGATGGGACCCCCACCTAGCAACGAAAAACCGTCATATTATGGTCCCCGTTGTCCCATGAAACATTTGTCCCACAAACGTTTCAGCTACTATTATACTTTCGGAGTTATTCTAGATGGCAATAGTTAGTAAGTGACCCAGTATAAATGAAGAAATTGAAAATCTCGATAATCATCCGTTTCAAATGGAGAATTTTGTCTTTCATGCGGAAAGTATGTAAAGGTTCAATAATATTTAATGTATACAAGACATTAATTATACTTTCGCTATTTGAGCCAGAGTAGACGGAAAACTATTTGTTGCGTGGCTACCCATCTTTATAGGAATGATGTTCGGACTGTAGGATGTGCGTTTTTAGCAGAGTTAGTCTTATAAACTGCCGGTTCTGGTATGGCGACGTTGAGTTGGAACATAAGCTTCAGTGTGGATTGTAGTTACAGAAAGTCAACATGAATGTTTACCAGGGGAGCAGGGCTTTACTCGTAAAGCTGTTTTATCCAAACAACAGCAACTGTGCTTGTGATCTTCTCGAGTAGCGACGCATTAAATAAAGACGGAAAAGTCTTCACACCGAGGTTAAAGAACATGATTCGTAAGTTAGAAATGCCGATCGTTCCAAACTGCGTTGCCACCAATATCTCCAGATTTGAAACCGTGAGATACCTGGCTATATCTCTACTAGAAAAACCGGGTTTATCAATGGGAAACTAATGTACGTTGGAGGTTGGATATGAGCGTAGCGAGGGAGCTAGCCAACATACCACCTGAAATGTTCTGGAGACATTAAAGCAACCTATAGTGCTTTTCCGTGTGGTCGTGGGTGCAGATGGTCATCACATTGAGCGATATTTGTAACTAGGAACATAAAAATGGTACGTAATTAACAAATGTCACTATCTCAGGTGGATATTAAAATATGTTTCATTCAACTCTTTTTCGCTATTTCTCTTCTACATGTTCTCACAAATGTTTCCACAAAGTTTCATCGCCTTACGATAACTCGCTTTTCGTGGAGGCCCCTCTCAAGCAGCGAAAGGTCGATTTTTTAAGGATTGCTCTAAACATGTAATACTATATTCATGGAGTCTTTTTGTCCATATGTCCCCGTCTGTCTGTCTGCCTCTCCATTTGACATAAAATCTCTTCAATCACTTGTTAAACACACTGTTTAACACACTGTTTAACGCACTTTCTAAGTAAAACATGTTTTATTAATATGTTTTGATCAATGTTTAAACCAAATAAAAATCACTCTTAAGTATTTTTACCCGATTACGGGATAAACTTTATGTGAGGGGGAGGGAAGGTCACGCCACGTCTCACCAACTCCCTCAAGGAGGAAAGGGGTGTCCATAATAAAAAGAAAAAAAGAAAAACTTCACGTAATTAATGGACACCCCTAAGAGGTCTGCCGGCTGACGTGGCCGAGCGGTTCTTGGCGCTACAGTCTGGAACCGCGCGACTGCTACGGTCGCAGGTTCGAATCCTGCCTCGGGCATGGATGTGTGTGATGTCCTTAGGTTATTTAGGTTTAAGTGGTTCTAAGTCTAGGGGACTGATGACCTCAGAAGTTAAGTCGCATAGTGCACAGAACCATTTTGAACCTAAGAGGTCTTACAGTTAATATTGAACCCAACAGTTGGAAATAAGTCACATTAATAGCGGAAACAGCAATGGCTGTAGCAGAAAAGGACAATAAAGCAAGTTATGGGCAAATGGATTTAAACTGAAGGCGTCTGCGACACGGAAGCACAGAGAAAGGGTACGTGAGAGCAAGGCGAAAGTCATAAAACGCTAGTAATGAAGATAGGAAGAATAAGAGTAATGTCGCCTGCATGGAGAGGAATGCCAGTCGTAATTGAATAAGGGAAATCAAAAGTCTCACTGGAAGATTTATGTGTTCATTTCGAAAATGGAACGAACGAGAAACAATCTGTAATTCATCTTGCGAAACCTCTGCCAAACACTTACGTGTGAACTGCACAGTTGTCATACACGTGGACACCATACTGTCATGGGGGTATGTTCCATCTTTGCAGCTAATTGAGAGGCAGTTAGTATTTTGCCATACTTGTCTTGATCTTTTATTTATGAAGCATCTCCAGTGGCCCGTAATACGTGATCGTTTTTATGCTGTACAATAAGTACGTTATGTAGTAGTTACAAATACGTTTCTACGTTACGCTTTCATGTTTTTCTCTTGTTATTCGAGTTATAAACAACATTTATAGTCCATGTTTAGTGAAGTAAAATCGTTTTTTGGTGTTATTTAGATTTTCCAGTGTTGCGAGTCCATGTGCGTGGTCCTGGAGATGTGTTTACTCGATCCGCAGACACCAGATGGTCGCTTTCCGGAGGTTTTTCACCCACGTTAATTCCAACGCTTCACCTGCGCTTGTCATTGCTTATTCAATGTGTGTGTGTGTGTGTGTGTGTGTGTGTGTGTGTGTGTGTGTGTGTGTGTGTGTGTGTATTTTGTTATGTGTGACTGTGTTATTCTGTATGAGAGTGGATTTTTTTTTCCTACCTTTGCTGAATACTTGATAAAACACGCGCATCAACCATTCAGTATGGAACACGACATGAAAAATATTGCAGTGAACAATTACAACAGGAAACTCTTGGCATTACAGGAAAAGTTTCATATGCAAAGAGCCCTTGCAGTACAAAAGAAAGTAATTAATGACCAAATTAATGTCAGCAATAACTCACTGATCATGTTTGCCACTAAAATGAAAATAAACATAATAGTGAAAGATCAACATAGTAAATAATAACAGAAAACACACACACACACAAGAAATGAAAAAATATCCCCAACACACACAACACAACAATAAATGTGGACGGAAAACCGCTGGAAACGGGCCACCTGGAGTACGAGGACGGCGTAAAGTCATCTCCAGGACCATGCACGTGGAGTAGGAACATTGGAAATCGTAAATAACAACAAACGATAATTTAACTTCACGAAACTTGTGTTGCAAAACGTTTAGTAACCTGAAAAACTAGAGACTAACTTGAGAAAGTAACATAGTATCGTACTTGTAACTTCCACATAATGCATTTATATACAAACACGTATTACAGGCGATTGATGATGCTCCATAAATAAAATAAGCGAAACGCGTATCGTAAAAAACAAATTGCCTTTCATTTAATTGCAAAGACAGAACATACCTCCATGAATTTTGAACCAACTGAGGAACGACGAAAAAAGAAATGACGACCATATTATAAGTTTTCAATTTTTCTTCTTTAGGGCCAGCAGCATTGTAAGTCTCATAACGACGTAATTATTAGAACAGATGCCCCAAATAGCTGCTTATAATAATTAATCTTTATTTACGAGAGTGTTTCGGCCTTTATCGCCATTGTCAAGTACGTCTAGACTGATTTGACGTCCATATTGCGTCGCTAGTGATCTGTCTTACAACTCCCGCTATTTTAATAAGATGGTAAACGACGCAGATATGTTGACAATAAAATGTTAATTACGGTGTGGCAGTAGTTTGATAATAAATATATAGTTTAATAATTTTTTCATAATGCGGGGCCACAGTCATAATATATTTCTTTAAAGTCAATACCGCCATTAGACTGATATTTATTTGCAGTGTTAAATTTTCACTTATACGGTCATAATTTCGGCTTCAAAGTGCCATTATCAAGTGTTTTAAGTGTTATACAGTGCCTAAGATGGCATACTGTCGTATTTAAAATGCACTATTAGACACATTGCCTATATCGACCCTTAGGCAATGTGTCTAATAGTGTATTCTAAATACGACAGTATGCCATCTTAGGCACTGTATAACACTTAAAACACTTCATAATACCACTCTGAAGCCGAAATTATGATCGTGTAAGTGTAAATGTAGCACTGCATATAAACAACAGTCCAATGGCGATACTGACTTTAAAAAGATAAATATATAGTGTCTTAAGAGTGGAACTGTAGAACTACTGTAGCACGCTAAATAACATTTTATATTGAACATATTTACATCATTTACCATCTTATTAAAACATCGAAAGTTATAAGACAGTTCACTAACAACGTAATATGGACTTCACATCAATCTACACGTACTTGAAAATAGTGATAAATGCCGAAACAGTCGGTCGTGAATAAAGATTAATTATTCTAAGTAGCTATTTGGTGCATCTATTCTAATAACCATGTCGTTATAAGTTTTTAGGAAAAAAGCTAACAATTCTTACGTTAAATAGGACTTGAATGTGATGTTTTGATGCTGTCAGGTGTAATGGTACTTGAATTACGCAACCATTACGGCACCTCACCTGAACCTCTCGATACCAGCAATATTCTGCTGTGTTTCTGTACAGTAGTTAACATATTTCTGAGACAACATTCAGATTTGATTTCATTAATGTAGAGGTACTTTGATACATCGATATGTTTATATTGCGATGATATTAGTCTTATGTGTATTCTTTCTTTTGTCACTATGATCTTTGACGTACTTGTATCTCGATTTTTGGGCGCGTAAGCGATTATTAGTTTGTTAGAGTCGGACCTTGAAAAAGTCAAGTCTTGGACGTCATGTTGGAAAGACGCATATTGTAGCCAGTTTATAAAATGTGAATTTTAACAGTGAGGAAGATGTTTTCAAGTATGTTTTGTATTGTGAAGTGATGTTTTGTGTTATGTGCCATTGCAACAAAAGCAATAAGAAAGAAGTGTAACTTAAATTCGGAGTGAAGATTAATTTTTTTACATCACCATTGTCCTGCAAAAGTGTAATCTTCAAGAATAGTTTGTGAAGCGCATCTACAAAACTTTTGAATATAGCAGAATAAAACCTAGGCCTCTTTGCATCCGAGCTTGGAATCACCACCACCTAGATTTTCGACGATTGAGCCACGATTTTACAACGAGACCAGCGTGAGAAACACGAAAAGATGAGTGCCTAGTTTATTAATTATTACATGAAATGACTTTTATCAACTGTGCTCTAATGACACCTGCCACATAGTAACTTTGTTGTTGCCCGAAAATGCAGTATTTAGCAGCGTGAGCAACACCACAATCATTATTAAATTTTGGCCTTTGTTGTGGTAGGGTTGTTAGACAGGGACTTGGCGACATTTCTCTACGTGTACTACAGCCAAGCGCGCAAGTTTAAGGCGCTTAGTCATCAAGATATCGGTTCCTTCGCCAAACTCTTTAGATACCCCTTATAAAACGAAATCGCGTCGTTCAATATACCATCAACAGGCTCTCTTTGTGTCGACGGTCTGCGTAAGGGCGTCATCTCTCCGGATGATAGCTCTGCGTAGGGTCGTGACGATGTTCATCGCAGTGTCACGGGGTTGGGTGGCGGGGGAGTCGGACGTGGGGGTGCGGGTTGGAGGGTGAGGTTGTTGAGGGAGGTGGAGGGTGTTGAGGGAGGTTGAGGTTAGGCGGAGGCGAGACACAGGGTGGAGATGTGGGGACATTGGCGGCAGAATCGGTGGTAGCAGCTTAGGGTGGAGGAGGGGGAGGGGCAGCGGGAAGGGGTTGCCGGAGGCAGGATTGAACGAAACTTTATTGCGTTCGGCCCAATTTCGCCAGAATCGCTTGCGCCGCCGGCGAAACGGGGCGCCTTCTACACGTGGAAGTGACAGGGCGAGCCCGGGGAACTGTGTGTGTGCAGAGCCGCGATTTCGTGGGGACGTGTGAAGAAAGCGGGCGACGGCTGGAGGTGGGGGTGGACGGTGGTAAACAGCGGCGGTGGGCGGGGGAAGAAGGCCGGAGGGACTGCTGTCTGCAGTGGACGGACTCCGTCAGACATCCTCGGCCGACACGGCACACGCCAGCATGCGCTGTGTGTGGCTCTCCAGTGGACAAGAAACACAAGAGAGTAGTCACTGGGTCTTATTTACTCCTCGGAAAAAAAAATTGGTCTCGAGTTTAATCCGTCTCTACACAGGGTGTTCTAAAACTCCCGTTACCAACTTCTTGGACTTGTAGAAGGGAATGAGCAAAAAATATTTTGAATTGGAACGTATGTCCGGAAACGTATCGCTTAAAAACGTGTAGGTAACGCGACCATTTTCACAAGTAATTGATTAGGTGTAACCCAGTGCATCACTCTTTTTACAATTCCACTCATTAACAGCCAAGAAAATAGCTCATGCACTCGGGTTGTCTTCAACGTGATGCAATCCGCCCCCGGTAGCTGAGTGGTCTGAGTGAACGGATCAACAAAGAACCTGAACGACTGTCATCGGACGTCCGGCACGAACAAATTCATCGACCAATACAGAGCAAAATGACAGTTTAAAAATGCCGGCACGGTAGCTCAGCGCGTGCGGTCATAGGGCTGCGTGCTCTCTGTAATGAAAAAAACTGAGTCAAGGAACCAACAATCAATTTGAACGGATGTCTTGTGACGTCCGCCCCGACCAAACGCAACGAACTGTATCGAACAAAATGACTAAAAAAAAAAAAAAAGTGGTCAGCGCGACAGAATATCAATCCTAAGGGCCCGGGTTCGATTCCCGGCTGCGTCGGTGATTTTCTCCGCTCAGGGGCTGGGTGTTGTGTTGTCCTAATCATCATGATTTCATCCACATCGACGCGCGAGTCGCAGAAGTGGCGTCAAATCGAAAGACTTACACCTGGCGAACGGTCTACCCAACAGGAGGCCCTAGTCGCACGACATTTACATTTTGAAACGTCCCCTTAGAATAATTATGAATGACTGTGCTAGTAAACCTCTTAAGTTATTTGATTTTCAAACAGCTGAGCAAACTTGAACGTACTCAGACGTTTCTGAATTTACTTATTCTGACCATCACTAAACTGACACACAATATTTTTAGCGCAACGCAATCTCACTTTCAATAATCCCCACAAAAGAATGGCCCTGACTAATAATAACCTATGCTTTTCATGAATCACTTACCTCACAAAAATCTTCGATACTCGAACTACTGCAATATAGTGAGCGCCAATACTGCCAGCGAAATAAAAGATTCTAACTGCTGAAGCCACTAACTACTGATAGGCGTAGTTAATATATATATATATATATATATATATATATATATATATGGGCGGGGGCACTACGAATGTAGTGCGGGACAATACGTTGGGAATGTGGGTTTCACGAGAGTCGTGCCAGAGATAAATCCCTGCAGTCGCACTATCCTCTGTGTCCTCGGTGGCTCAGATGGATAGAGCGTCTGCCATGTAAGCAGGAGATCCCGGATTCGAGTCCCGGTCGGGGCACACATTTTCATCTGTCCCCGTTGACGTATGTCGACGCCTGTTTGCCCAACGCTACAATAGCGAATATTCCAACAATGCCAACCAGCCACAGACTGCACGCAGCACAGTCAGTGATTTTCGTGCAGAGCGCTACGTGGCGTTACCAACATAAAAACCTAAACAGTCTACTTACAATTTTTTACTTCATGCAGTACAATCTGTGGTATCACCGCCAGACACCACACTTGCTAGGTGGTAGCTTTAAATCGGCCGCGGTCCATTAGTACATGTCGGACCCGCGTGTCGCCACTGTCGGTGATCGCAGACCGAGCGCCACCACACGGCAGGTCTCGAGAGACTCACTAGCACTCGCCCCAGTTGTACGGACGACTTAGCTAGCGATGCAACACTGACGAAGCCTCGTGTGCTGTGGAATGCAGAAAAAACAGCAAATTGGCGCTCATAGGAAGAAGAACAAGACCAAAAATGCAACAGGAGCGTAATATGTAAGAAACTGTCTACGCAACCTGCCACTGATGATGCCTTGCAGAAAATAAAGGCGAAACGCGTATGGCACTAAAATTGTGTTTTATTCAGTTGCTGTCAGACGGTCCATAAGTGAAAATCATCAACATACCGTAGTATTACGCGCAACTGAGGAGGACAGGACCAAAAAATTGAAGAAGCCTCGTTTATTTGCAGAGAAGATAGTTAGAATAGCCTTCAGCTAAGTCAATGGCTACGACCTAGCAAGGCGCCATAGCAATTGATAGTTATCGTATGAAGCATGTCTCATCAAGAACGATGTATACAAATGATGGATTAAAGTTAAGTATTCCAGTAGCTACGTACTTTTCTTTATAGCATTCATTATGTATCCTGTTTCAGACCTCACGCCATCCTGCGTGAGCTTATAGCGTGCATTTCGGCCTTCTCTAGCAACATAACACAATCTCTTCCAATTAGAACGTGTGGCGTCTCCTTGGAGCACCACAGTCGTCCTGCTGACGGTGAAGGAGCCCCTTCGTTGAAGCCGTTGCGTAGCTGTGGCCAAAAAGGAATGCGATGAAATCGGACGTTGTGGAGAAGGATCTTGATATAGGCGACGAGCAGCTCTTCCATTACCGTGAGCTTCGCCATGCAGAAGGATCATGTCTGTGTGTTCTGCAAACGTGTTCTCAGCCATGTTGCTCCAACACTCACAGAAAAGTTGGATGATGCTCGAACCAGGTAAAAAATGTCGTGTGACTAGGGCCTCCCGTCGGGTAGACCGTTCGCAGGGTGCAAGTCTTTCGATTTGACGCCACTTCGACGACATGCGCGTCGACGGCGTTGAAATGATGAGTAGGACAACACTACACTCAGTCCGTGAGCGGAGAAAATCGCAGACGCAGCCGGGAATCGAAACCGTTCACTTAGGATTGCCATTCTGTCTCGCTAACTGTTCACCTATCGGGGGAGGACTCGAAACAGGTGAGAGAGGTAGGACAGGCGTCAAATGACGTCAGATGATCCGACGTAACCACCCGTTACGACGACTACACTGTCGCATAGCTACTTAGCAAACATGTTTTCTGTAGCACGGAAATGCTTTGTTTTACGTCGGTTGCTATTAAAAATATCATGTATTCACTGCCCTCTATAGGTCTCAGAAGTTTGTAATGGGAATTTTCGAAAACCCTGTACACGCTATCTGATCGAAACTATTTGCGCAACTACTAGTGGACATGACTATGGAGTGTGTCCATCCTTTGCCGGCCGCTGTGACCAAGCGGTTCTAGGCGCTTCAGTCCGGAACCACGCTGCTGCTACGGTCGCAGGCTCGAATCCTGCTTCGGACATGGATGTGTGTGATGTCCTTGGGTTAGTTAGGTTTAAGTAGTTCTAAGTCTAGGGGACTGATGATCTCAGATGTTAAGTCTCATAGTGCTTAGAGCCATTTGAACCATTTTTGAATTTTGTGTTCATCCTTCGATTTCATGATTGCTTGAGCTCTGCCGAGGACACGTTCCATGAGGAATCCGACTGATGGGAACCCTTTCTTCCTCAAGAGGTGTCTAAATGTCCATGGAGGAATAGCTGCACATTACTTCTCAGAAGCCAAAACCACAGAAGGTAGTGATATTGGACGCTGCAGCCTGGACCGAAGTCGATGTTCTAACTCATCGTAGGGGTATTCTATTCTTTTCAGGTCGAGTCTCTGGGAAGGTCAAACCACTTAAGGAATGTTATTGCCCAGAAACAATTGCCTCACTGAGTTGCTGTACGACAGGGTGCATTATCATGCTGTATGGCTGTCTCGGACTTCATTCAGCTAGTATTTGAGAATTACAGCACTTAGCGACTCCATACAAACCTCACAGGCAATTTCAATGCGTATCTGAACGTTTTCTCGCTGTACTCGTATATCTAACGTGAAATATATAACGCATTAACTCATTTGTGAAGTAATCGTCTGTTTAAAGATGTTTTATACACAGCGGGTAGACAGTAAACTTTCTTTAGAAACACGGACGAATCCTGTAATCAAAAAAATCTTTTTGTGACATCGCGAAGGGCATAAAAGTCGCGGAATTTCTTCCGGGCACAGAAAGTAATTAAGTACCTCCAAAGCCACAGCTGGCTACACGTATTAGCTACTAGGAACACTGTAGGCTCAGCTAGACAAAGCCTCATCCACCAGGAAGACACGTAATCTAGAAAAGTACAAGTAGACTAGACTCTTCAGAAGGCGCATCCTAATGCAGAGAGTACAAGTGTAACTGACTCTGAGCTCTGACAGGGGATGGATAAAAATACGGAACCATCAAATCCACAACATATTACCGTACCTAATATGACGTAGGGAACTTATTAGCATTAAAAGGCTTCCAGTCGTCTTTGAATGGATAAATACAGCTCCGATACGATTTTCAAGGAATCTTATACCCTTCTTCCTGTGACACAGTTGCGAGATAACTAAAGATAAATTCTTTCCAAAGTAGCTCCCACAAAGGCTCAATAATATTGAGCTCTGGTGGAGACGGGGGATGCGACAGTTGGTGATAATGCTCATAAACCAATCCTGGACGATGCGTACTACAAACAGGGGACATGTCGTACTGGAACACAGCATCGCCATTGGGGATCACATACTGAACCATTGGATGGAGCTGATTATCCGAAGTGGTCACACAAACCTTGACAGTAGTGCGACCTTGCAGTATAACCATTGGCCATGAAATACAAGGGGCATTCAGAAAGTAAGTTCCGATTGGCCGCGAAACGGACATCACTGTGAAAACCAAAAATTTTTACGTTCAATAGTTATGTACTAATTCCAGCAACGTATCCGCATAGTCGCTACTCACCCTTAGACATTTGTCGTAGCACTGTACCAACTTTCCAGTATCCTCCTCATACAACGCAGCCAACAGTGCTTTCCGACAGTTCTCTATGTTGATCTACAGCTCTTTGTGTTAAAATGTCAGCCGGCCGAAGTGGCCGTGCGGTTAAAGGCGCTGAAGTCTGGAACCGCAAGACCGCTACGGTCGCAGGTTCGAATCCTGCCTCGGGCATGGATGTTTGTGATGTCCTTAGGTTAGTTAGGTTTATCTAGTTCTAAGTTCTAGGGGACTAATGACCTCAGCAGTTGAGTCCCATAGTGCTCAGAGCCATTTGAACCATTTTTTTGTTAAAATGTCAAGATAGTGCTTCATGTGAACAGTGATGAAACTCAAGAGGGGGCCAATCACAGGCTGTATTATGAGTTGATCAAACACTTCCCATCGAAAACGCTGCAGGAGCATACTCATTGTCTCTGAAGAAAGCGGCTGAAATTGTCTTGAAGAACGAAACGCATGCCAGTTACGTCAGGTGGACTGCATAGCTTCAGGCGAAATTTCTCAGTGGGCCCTCTTACTTCGCAGGAGAGATTTTCTAGCCGTCTTTATTTGCTCATTGTGAGCTCAGAACTGAAAAGAGCGACGGAACGCGATCTACAGGCGTACTAGAGACACTGCTCAACACATCTTTGAAAAAGCTTCATCGGATTTTCGCAGAGGTTTCCATTTTGCAACCGACCCGAACTTACTGTCCACATAGCCCTTGCACACACGATGTGGCTTCCCAAATCATCACTGAACCCACTTCATGTTTCACTCTTCGGACGTAAACTCGACCAGAAGTTGCAAATACTGTGAAACAAGACTCATCCGACCAAATGAGATTATTCCATTGCTACATAATCAAAGTTTTATTGCTTCGCCTCTAACATTTCGCATTACGGGCATTTGCAGGACTGATGAGTAGTATTGGAATTCCAGCTCGCCATGTAATTGCAAGCTCATGGAATTATCTTACTTTTTTTTTTCAGGGTTCACGATTGCAACATTCAGTTCTGCAGTGACTTTTGCAGCAGTCGTGCTCTTATTTCTCGTCAGTCTTCCTCAACGAGCGTGATTATCACGCAATCCCCAGTTTAGATTTTTGTCCACGTTGTCATTTTGTCGCATCCCAGCACAGATCCAATTCACAAATCTAATGTTGGCATCTCCTGCGTGGAGCAGTTAGGGCGGTAAAGATACTCTGGGTCAGGATTCGAACCTGCGACCGTAGCGGGAACAAGAGGGAAATTTGAGAGCACTGGTCTGCCGGAGCGGTGAGGGCAGATTTCTCCTTTGGACTAGTTAATTGAACTATTAATACAGAACACATGTGAGGTGTCTGAACCTGTGGCCCTTACTATGTACACTGTTTCATGTAATTGCCTTAGATTCAGCCAGGACCTAGTTTCCCCGTTTTAGCACCCTCGGGTCAGAGGCAGGTGCGTTTCTACCGCTTGTTTTGTTTGCTTCAGAATCACTAGCGCATTGACTCAATTCCCAACTAATCAATGGACCCTTGTTCTATCATCCAGAAGACAGGCATCAAAGCGTAAATTTGTGCCTCCTAACAACTGAAACTCTACACAGTAACTAATCGAGACAGAGACAGGGTGTCTCCGTTCGACACTATTCTACTGAAAAATTACAGTTTCTACTTTACCAACAGATCACCATCTTCTCGTAGTAGAAGTCTCTAACGTCCCACCAGTAACGACTGCTACCGTCTCCATGCTGCTGCTTGTTGCTCCTAATTGCGAATTCTTCAACTTCTGCGCCGACCCTTCGTTTCGCTGCTCATGGATGCCATTACATACTAATTTTGAAGGTCTTCTCTGCTCGGGCACACTGTCTTTCCCTAGCTTATTGTTCCCTCTTCAAAAATATACCATTGCTATGGACCTACATTGGTTACCTGCTGTGCTGTAGAGATCCGGGACCGGCCGGAGTGGCCGAGCGGTTCTAGGCGCTACAGTCTGGAACCGCGTGACCGCTACGGTTGCAGGTTCGAATCCTGCCTCGGGCATGGATGTGTGTGATGTCCTTAGGTTAGTTAATTTTAAGTAGTTCTAAGTTCCAGGGGACTGATGACCTCAGATGTTAAGTCCCATAGTGCTCAGAGCCATTTGAACCATTTGAGAGATCCGGGGTGGCATATTCCTACTCGCCCTCCAAGGTCCCGGAAATTCACCGCCGCTGATCTCCCCAGTCTCAACCCGCTCATGCTACTTCCACTTTGTGACACTATCCTTTCCACGCGCTCGCTCTGCTCCAGGTTGAGCTCGAGGCACTTCCCGAGACGTAATGACTGAACTTTCACTGTTTTATTGATCAAAACAACCTCCTTTTGATAATTAAATGGTCTGGGGTCGTGACAAATTAGCGGGAGACGTTACCCGCTCTCCCTGTATGCGGTTTACATCTTCAATACGGTGGCTCACTAAACATTTGTTTAGCCTGGTTACGGCAGTACGCACCACATGAGCACCAACAATTTTTCTCACGTTCGAATTCCCTCAGCTCGGCACAACGAACTCAACTATATAGAATACTGCTGTGACCATCGCTGAAACTTGCAAAGTATTGAGAACATTGCAGAGGTGCCATTAATGGTGAAACCTTCCTGTCTCCTCTATACTTCTTGTGTTATTGATAACCTTCCCTTTTACAACAAACTGTGTAACCTTTCCTTATGATTTCCATCTCTTGCTTAATAATGACAAATTAAATCATCCCTTTGAAATTTATTCTCTTTCTCTATCTTCGCATACAAATTTAATTGCTGCTTATTGAAACTGATTTTCTGATTATTTCGACGAAACATAGAATGTGTCGTCGTCGTGTGGCCCTCAGTCGTTATCTGCGCTAAACCAAAACTGTTCCTTACCTTTTTTTACTGTTACTGAATCGCCATCTGACTGCTACATCGAACTGCGACATGAATATACTTACTCTGTTTTACTATATTAGCTGCTGGTGGGCTTTCATAATAAGTGGCTGTATTTATTACCAAAGCTGACGTTATTGTTTAATAGCAAAGCTAACGTTATTCTTTAATTAAATTGACTGAAGTTACGTAATTCATAGTTAAACATTTTCTTGACAACAATAAAATTTTGCGAAGTTTTACGTTGATGGTTTTTGGGATGGATTATAATTAGAAATGCAATATTGCTGGCAAAAGTTAATTATATTCTGAACGAAATGATTTTACAAACGTTCAAAAGATACTTAGTTTTTACAATAATCTTACAACTAGCAATGCGCAAACATACCTTCAGTAGTCTTGAGTTTCTCAAAAAATTAATTCAATAACATTAGTTTCTCTTATTATAATAGTTAGCTGATGTCTCTGTACATCCGTTTATAATCTCTTGTAAATCATAGCTAGTGGCTGGCAGGCACACCGCTCCTCTAAACCTCTCGCTTCAGACCTGCTGCCGACTCGCCTCACGTCTCGCTTGCTACTGTCTTCCTACGAACGCTAAAGTGCGGTCTCTCCTGCCAACAATGCTTTCTGGTGCAGGCAATCCCTGCTATCATTACAAAATGTATCAAAGCGCGGTCTTTCCCGCTCTTTTCTTAAAATGTATCCTTACGCGGTTTCTCCCGCCCTTTTTAAAGTTATATCAATAATACTTTGGTGCAGATATTCCCTGCTACCACAATTATTTCCAACATGAGAAATACCAATTATTCCTACTTAATCCTATTAATAAAATATAAACATCTTTCATAAATTGTGGTTTGACAATAGACAATAGAAATATACACGTCTTACAATGGTAAAATACAACAGTGGAACCTTCTCGCTTGGCTAGCATCAGCCTTTACATTGAGGTTACAAGAAACGTGGGATGCTTCCCAGTGTCGTGTCGGACCTTCTTTTGCCCAGCAACAACTCGACGTAGCGTGAACTCAACAAGTCGTCTGAAGCGCCCTGCAGAAATACTGAGCAATGTTGCCTCTAAAGCTGTCCGTAATTGCGAAAGTGTTGCCGGTATAATATTTTGTGGGCGAACTGGCGTCTCCATTATGCCCCATAAATGTACTATCGGAGTCATGTACGGCGATATGGATGGGAAAATCATTCGCTCGAACACTCTAGAACGTTCTTCAAACCAATCCTGAATAACTGTGGCTCAGTGACATGGCGCATTGTCATCCACAAAAATTCCATCGTTGTTAGGGAACATGAAGTCCATCAGTGGCTGCAAGCAGCCGAATAGAACCATTTCTAGTTAATGGCCGGTTCAGTTGGACCAGAGGACCCACACCATTCCATGAAAACACAACCAACACCATTATGGAGCCGCCACCACCACCTTCCACAGTTGTTTTTTGAGAACTACGGTCCATGGCTTCGTGGGGTCTGCGCCACAGTAGAAGGGCTACCATCAGCCGTCGGGGCTCTTCTGACCAGGCCACTGTTTTCCACTAGTCTGGGGTCCAACCGATTTGGTCATGAGCCCACGCAGGCGATGTCGTGCTGTTAGCAAAGGCACTCGCATCGGTCGTCTGCAGCCGTAGCCCATTAACGCCAAATTTCGCCTCACTGCTCTAATGGATACGTTCTTTGAGCGCCCAACATTGATTATTGCCGTTGGTTCACGCAGTGTTGCTTGTCTGTTAGCACTGACAACTCCACACAAACGCTGCTGCTCTCGGTCGTTAAGTGAAGGTCGTCGGCCACTGCATTGTCCCTCGTGAGAGGATACGTGTAACATTTGGTATTCTCGGCATACTCTTGAGACTGTTGATCTGGGAATATTGAATTTCTTAAAGATTTGCGATATGGAAATGTCCCATGCGCCTAGCTCCAACTACTATTCCGCGTTCAAAGTCTGTTAGTTCCAGTTGTGAGACCATAGTCACGCCGGACAACTTTTCACATCTATCACCTGAGCACAAATGACAGCTGTGTAAATTTTCCGCCCTTTCCTAGTTTGTGTACGAGGTACTACCACCATCTGTATACGTGCATATCGCTACTCCATGACTTTTGCCACCCTAATGCAGTGGTTCCAAACCCGGGGGTAATTACTCTATGAGGGCGAAATGAATTTTTCTGAGGGGTAAAAACTAAATGATTCGATACTGTTTCAGGCCCGAAACTAAATTATTTTCAAAGGATGATTACTTACGTCACAATTTTGTGAGACTCTAATTTTTATTATATAAGTCAATAATTACTTTTCTTCAGTTAGTAACATTAATTGGGTGCAGGCTACAGATTGCTCGCATAGTCCACCCACTACACACAATGTTGTGCTTTGTCCTGAATGTCGCTGATGTTGAAAGTGAGAAATATACGTAACAAATGCTGATTATCTCAAGAAAATGTCTTCTCCAAGATGTAGATTGTACCTGCAGTCGTCCGGAAATTGCTTCATTACTCTGATATAGGTAAATAAATTACTGGAGAGCACGATACAGCAGTAGCTACATCTGGCTGTACACAGTCCTTCTTCTTTCTTTCTTCATTTGGGTCATCTAAGGACCACGCACCAATTTCAATGCTTCCTTCTTTGTTGTTCTTGCTTTTTCCTCCACTATTCCTTCATCTTTTCACTACATATCCTTTTTCTCTACTCACTTTGACCCTGTCTTCTTCTCCCTCTTGCCTTGGAATGCTTCCATTTTTAACGCTTTCCTGTTGAAACTCCCTCTTTATGTTGCACCTTTTTCACTTACATTGTTTCTTTCCAAATCTTTCTTTCCAAATCTTTCCTAACTTCTTGTATCCAGGCTATCGTTGACTTCTTGTCCCAAAGATATTTAATAATCTGTTTGGTTAACCTGTTGCTGTTATGTCCAAAAAATAGTTTTATTATTATTATCATTATTAAACTGGCTAGACACAAAGCATTAACATTCATTGTGTTGTACGAATTCAGCAGTAAGGAGTCCAGCAATAACGTGATCACGAACGGTAACCATAGTGCACAAACATGAAATTGTTTGAATTTAAATGAGGTTGCAGTTAACAGATCAAGCAAGTGCCGCAATGGAGAGGAATGATGGAGGGGAAGAATGTTTTGTAGCAAGTACCTACCAGCACTGTGTATAGTTAGCTTTCTTATCTGAGGAGGAAGTGTGCGTAGCACTCCGCTGCACCACGAACTCAAAAGGCAAGACCACGAATTCCTTCGCCATTCATTATGACCCCCCCTTACCCCCCCTCCCCCCCATACACACACGCACAAAATAAATATCCTTCATCTTTCATCATTTTAAAAACAATAGTGCTCCAAGAAAAGTCTTTCATTCTACAGTCTAGTCAGGCGCTAAAGTTGGTGATAATGTGAGGGAGTGGAGGGGGTAAGCATGAGAGGGCAGGGGGGGGGGGGGGAGGGGCAGGAATACTAGCTAATGTCCGATCGCACTCATGGGTAATGGTCTAAGAAAGGTTGAGAACCACGCCCTAGTGTATGTTCAAACATACATTTCTCGCGGTGACCGTCCGCTCTACTTTAATAAGCATGACAGTTCCAACCGCCGCTGTTTTCAATTTTCCACGAGTGGTTCGCTCCCTGTTACGAGCCCCGAGAGTATCTGAGTGGGATTTAGGAGCTCCCACTGGCGTAGCTCCTCAGTAGAAGTGGTGTATTAAAGAGAGAGTGCGAGGGGGGCATTCTTCACTCGCTGCTCTCGAGGTGATTCTCGCGCTGCCAGTAGAACGCCCGTACATCACTGCCCGGCAGGAGAATAAATTCAGCCGCGGCCTAATCACTGTTCTCCCGCTGGTGGTGTTCAACATTAGCGAATAAAGGGGAGGCGCCCGGCTACTGGCTCTGACGAAAGAAATAAGACCGGCCACAAATTCCGCGGCGACCGCGCAAAACCTTCCGGCTGACTGGGCCGCCAGCGCGCTTCTCCATTCTTCCTCCCTCCCTCCCCGTCCCCCTTCTTCTCCCTTGCGACCGAATCTAATTTCCACCCCTCTGAGCTCTTCATCCCCCTACCCTCCACTCTCTCCCTCCTGTGATGCCCACCAATCTTGCAACAGAGGAGGTGCGCCCCCGCCGGGACAACTTCTTTGTGGACGCCGCATCCTCTCCCTGCCCCTATTCTACAGCTCTACCCCGCCCTTCCTAGGTGCACGCACTCCTTATTTCCCCACGGGTGTCTTCTCATTTCGCAGAGGTTTTATTATGTCGACTTCCATCCGTTTCACGGTCACTCACACACACACACACACACACACACACACACACACACACACACACACACACACACAAACAGTAGTTGTCGGCAGCATCTTTCTCTCTACTAAACTCACGCAAGAAAATTGCAACACCAGGGATAAGTTGTGCGACATGAACGAAAACTGGGAGGCGTGATTCTCCAAAAAATGGTTCAGATGGCTCCGACCACTATGGGACTTAACTGCTGAGGTCATCAGTCCCCTACAACTTAGAACTACTTAAACCTAACTAACCTAAGCACATCACACACATCCATGCCCGAGGCAGCATTCGAATCTGCGACCTTAGCCGTCGCGCGGTTCCAGACCGTAGCGCCTAGAACCGCTCGGCCACCCCGGCCGGCAGCGTTTCTGCATCTGAAAGATGATTTCAGTTCAGATTTCTACCCAGTCGCATAAAAGTGGCGCGAGTAGCACCATGAGCATTCACTCCAAGTTTGGTTTAAATATACGCCTTACCTACCTTTGAGATTGGACGTGGTGAGTTGATGTTAGAAATGTCTTAAAGGCTACGAAGACGCCATTATCGACACCTCGCTGAGTTTGAAAGAGGTCGTGTAATAGGGCTACGAGAAGCTGGATATTCCTCCTGCGTTACTGCAGAAAGCATTCATGGGGATGTAGGCACTGTACATCATTAATGGCAGCGGTGGTCAGTATGCTGTACGGTCACAGACAACGGATACCGGACGGCCACGTGATTCTACCGGGAAGGAAGACCATCGTGTTTAGCTTATGACTCTGCCTCATCGTACTGCGTCTGCAGCAATCAATTTGAGCTGCAGTTGGTACCACATTGACACAAGGAACTGTTGGAAATGGAAGTGGAAATACCGTGTGGCTAGGGCCTCCCGTAAGGTAGACCGTTCGCCTGGTGCAAGTCTTCCGAGTTGACACCACTTCGGCGACTTGCACATGGATTGGGATGAAATGATGATGATGATGATAAGGACAACACCCAGTCTCTGAGCGGAGAAAATCTCCGACCCAGTCGGGAATCGTACCCGGGCCGTTAGGTATGACATTCCGTCGCGCTGACCACTCAGCTACCAGAGGCGGACAACGAACTGTTACAAATCGATTACTTCGAGGACAGCTCCGATCCAGACGCCCTGTAGCGTGCATTCCATTGATCCCAAAATACCGCCAATTACTTCAGTGATGTTAAGAGCTCATTGGAGCTGAAAGGTGGTTTTGCCTCGATGCTTGTGATGGCCATATGTGGGGTGGGGAGAAAGCCGACTGAGGACCTCCAGCCAACCTGTCTGCGTCCTAGACATACTGGACCTGATGATTCGATTTGTTGTGCTTCCATTCATGGACAGCAGTCTAGAGAGTGTTTTCCAACAGGATAATGGTCGACCACATTCCACTGCTGTACCTCAACATGCTCTATAGAGCGTGGACGTGTTGCCATGGCCTGCTCGATCATCGCATCTATCTCCAATCCGCGACTACAACTCCAGCTTCAACCGTTCTTGTATTGACCGACCAAGTGCAACAGGCATGGAACTTCATCCCATAAACTGACATCCGGTACCTCAACAACACGATGCATGCATGTTTTCATACTCACACTCGAACTCTGGCTGTTACCCCGGTTACTAATGTACGAGCATATTTGCAATAGTTTATTTCGTGCTTACATTAACCTGCGATCTTGCAGTGTTAATCACTTATATGTGTTCCCTAGACAAATGTATTCCCAAAAGTTATTACCCTACATTATTTTTTGATTTTGAGATGTTTTTTTCTGTCAGTCTATTATGCCACTAATTTGTGCCGAATAAATGAACACTACGATCTAGCTGATGAGTATTCTTTATTAACAAACCGTGGAGGAGGGGCAACGGGCAAATAACATATTCTTAAATTTTGGAAATGCGTTTGACACAGACCCACACTGCAGACTATTGATGAAGGGCCGAGCATATGGAATACGATATCACTAGGGAAAACCCCCAATTGTCAATAAACGATCTAGATGAAACTTGGCGGGTGCGTACAGGGGGAAACATAGTGCAACACGTATTTCTTTTGTTTGTGCCCAATTTCACATTTAAAGGGTAAAACATACCCCAAAAGGTAATTTGGGATTTTGGGTTTATATAATGTGTGTGGATCTTTTCCATATAAAAGTTAATATGTTATTATTGTTCTTGAAAACTTTGTAATCAACTTTCGTAATAATTTGAAATTTTGCAAAATGTCCCACCACCAGTACTTAGTTTCGAAAACATCAGAACATTTTCTAGAATATAAAACCAGTGCAACTGAGATAGTTTCTGACATACTATTTTTGGAAAATAAGCTGTACACAATGTGCTGTCGAAGTATTTTCACCATAAGCAATTACAATACAGAAACCTTCATTAGTACTAAAATTAGTTATTTTATCTAAATGTTTTATACGTTTCAAAATGTTTTTCCCCCTCATATTCACTTTCCTTTCTTTTTAGGAGACTGTTTCACATATGCGTATTTTGTTATTCTAAAATAATAAATAACATGTTATTATGATAGAAAATAATTACAACGATGATCTTATTGAGAAATGTTTTAAATATAACGTTTTCCTTTTAAACAACGCACATAAAATGAACGAAATTTCTTCACGTAATACACACGACGAAAAAGTCAATGTGAAACAAAATTCCGCAGGATTTCAGGTTGTCACAGATGATCCTCTAAATATCCTGATTTGGTATATTTCAGAACATTTGTAAGCCGTGGCAAAGAGTATTGATTATGTACTAGTCACTGCAGCTTGATTGTATTGTTCGCAACTGGAGATTGACGTAATCATTCAACAGAACTAAATCTGAAAGGTTTCTCACGAAGCTTCTCCAACATCGAAAGCTGTATTACCACCGCTGTACTTGGTTCTTTGGAATCACGAGGCGAACAAGTTTCTTGTTCTCAGGTACGATGCTATAAACGGTTCTTTCACACTTACCAGCCTAAGAATCTTACAATAATATAGGTTTTTCTCCTACACCGCAAAAGAAAACATCTTTCAAAATCCTGGTCAGACGTTTTTTTTAACCAGATTTCGACGCTGGCACAAGGTAATTTAAGGCTTCAAACAAAAATTCGCGAATTCAAACTCACCATTAGTTTTTTTAAACTACGAAAAAGTGGGTAGCGTAAAAAAAAAATGAGCGTCGTACCCGATAGCAAGAAACATCTTGTGATTCCAAAGGACTCGGTGGCACAGGTGCAGCCGTGGAACAATTACGGCTTTCGATGTTGCAAGAACTTTGTGAGAAGGTTCAATGTGAATTAGGGCACAAACAAAAAATGCGTATTGCACTATTAAGTGTCGTCTAGATACCGACCAGGTTTCATCAAGATTCTTTATTGACATCTGGCAATATTCCCTTGCTTGATATGAGAGAGACGAAAGACTTCTTAACTAATAGAACCCAGTACACTACCCTGGACAGAGAGTATTCAAAAGAGACAAGGGTATTGTCAAGAATGCCCCAGGAAGTATGATTGGTGCGCTTTTCTTCTCCGTATAGCGAAAGATTTTGACGGATACAGTGAGCAGCAATCCGCAGCTGTTACCTGATGACGCAAAAGTGTGTGGGAAAGTGTTGTCATTGATCGACAGCAAGAAAATATTCGATGACTTTCGTAGAACATCTATTTGGTGTGACGAACAGCAGTTTGTTTTATAGGTGGAGGAAGGCAAGTTCATGCGAGTGAGTAAAGATAATAATCCTATATTGTGCGAAAAAAAATAGTTGTCTGCTGCTTGAGAGTGACGTTGATTACATATCAAGGCCAAACGTCAGCAAGCGACATGAAATGAATGGAGCAGATAAGGTCGGATTTAGAGAATGAGAATGTCCAACTTAGGTTTATTAAGAGGATGCTGGGAAAGTGTAGCTTATTTAGTAAGAAGACCGCGCAAGGGACAGTAGTGCGACCTGCTCTTGAATACTGCTTGACATGGTGGGATTCTCACCAGGCTGGATTAACCCATATACGCCCAAGGCGTCGTAAACGACCCAGCTGCGACCTGACAAGGTCGCCTGGAGGCAGGCTGACCCGTACAACACCTATGCCATTCGGGTAGCGCCAAGCAAGCGGCACGTTTCCAGAGATGCAATAGCTCAGCCTGTGCCACAGCGGCAAATGAGATCGACTGTACTGTCTGTGCTAATCGCCTTGCTGCGGTGGTAACACCAGGTCCCGTCAGATGCACGATGTCTGGCGCTGTCGGACTTGGCCAGCACTTGGATGGGTCACCGACCGCATCTGCTCTTGGCAAGCGGGCTGCACTTAGCCCTTGCGAAACCAATTGAGAAGCTACTTGATTCAGAGGTAGCGCCACTGTTCAGGAAAACTGACACCGGCCGGGAGAGCTGTGTGCTGACAACATGCCCCTCCGTGTCCACATCTGGTGATGCCTACAGTCTGACACGGCGGTCGGTCGGTACCATTTGCCTTCAAGGCCTATTCGCACGTTATACATGTTTCGGTAAGAAAACATTTAGCTCATTTTATTATTCTCAATGGTCAGGTCAGAAGCGGATGTAAACTTTGTAAAAGTAAAACTGTCAAACTGTGTGGCATATCTAATGTATGTTTGCACGGCAAGTGCTTTGCGGAGTTTCATGCACAATGATACTATGTTTACGTTTCTGACCCACCTTATATGATTGCTTAATACACTACTGGCCATTAAAATTGCTACACCACGAAGATAGCGTGCTACAGACGCGACATTTAACTGACACGAAGAAGATGCTGTGATATGCAAATGATTAGCTTTTCAGAGCATTCACACAAGGTTGGCGCCGGTGGTGACACATACAAAGTGCTGACATGAGGAAAGTTTCCAACCGATTTCTCATACACAGACAGCAGTTGACCGGCGGTGCCTCGTGAAACGTTGTTGTGATGCCACGTCTAAGGAGGAGAAATGCGTACCATCATGTTTCCGACTTTGATAAAGGTCGGATTGTAGCCTATCGCGATTGCGGTTTATCGTATCGCGACATTGCTGCTCGCGTTGGTCGAGATCCAATGACTGTTAGCAGAATATGGAATCGATGGGTTCAGGAGGGTAATACGGAACGCCGTACTGGATCCCAACGACTTCGTATCACTAGCAGTCGAGATGACAGGCATCTTATCCGCATGGCTGTAACGGATCGTGCAGCCACGTCTCGATCCCTGAGTCAACAGACGGGTACGTTTGCAAGACAACAACCATCTGCACGAACAGTTCGACGACGATTGGAGCAGCATGGACTATCACCTCGGAGACCGTCTCTGCGGTTACCCTTGACGCTGCATCAAAGACAGGAGCGCCTGTGATGGTGTATTTAACGACGAACCTGGGTGCTCGAATGGCAAAACGTCATTTTTTCGGATGAATCCAGGTTCTGTTTACAGCATCATGATGGTCGCATCCGTGTTTGGCGACATCGCGGTGAACGCACGTTGGAAGCGTGTATTCGTCATCGCCATACTGGCGTATGACCCGGCGTGATGGTTACACGTTTCGGTCACCTCTTGTTCGCATTGACGGCACATTGAACAGTGGACGTTACATTTCAGATGTGTTACGACCCGTGGCTCTACCCTTCATTCGATCCCTGCAGAACCCTACATTTCAGCAGGATAATGCACGACCGTATGTTGCAGGTCCTGTGCGGGCCTTTCTGGATACAGAAAATGTTCGACTGCTGCCCTGGCCAGCACATTCTCCAGATCTCTCACGAACTGAAAACGTCTGGTCAATGCTGGCCGAGTAACTGGCTCGTCACAATACGCCAGTCACTACTCTTGCTCAACTGTGGTATCGTGTTGAAGCTGCATGGGCAGCTGTACGTGTACACGCCATCCAAGCTCTGTTTGACTCAATGCCCAGGCGTATCAAGGCCGTTATTATGGCCAGAGGTGGTTGTTCTGAGTACTGGTTTCTCAGGATCAATGCACCCAAATTGCGTGAAAATGTAATCACGTGTCGGTTCTAGTATAATATATTTGTACAATGAAAACCCGTTTATGATCTGCATTTCTTCTTGGTGTAGTGTATTTCATAACTTGTAATACAAGGTCTGTTTTGAAAGTAAGGTGTGATCGGGTGCGAAATGGAAACCGCAATGAGAGCCAGATGAACCTCTGCACAGATGGGCGGTATCACTAGTATGCCGTTTGATCGCGTTACGTCAGTCTCTTCATTTCTGAGCAAACAGTGGGTACGTAATGATATCTAGAACAATAGCGGCTCCAAGCAAATATGAGGGCGTGCTGAGAGATTTCGCCTCATGACGCACAACCTGTACAATATGTCATGCATTTCCTTCTTCATAACAATTTTCGAGCACATTCTGCAGAGGCTGTGAAGATGCTCCTGCAGTATTTTAGATGGAAAGTGTTTGATCACTGTCCATACAGCCCGTAACTGGCTCCCCCTGAGTTTCCGCTCTGATCACTTGAACCTCCAGCTATGAAGACAACTATTTGCCCCAGACAGTCAGCTGAAGACCAGGCACGGAGAATTGTCGGAAAGCACAGGCGGCTGCTTTCTGTGACGAAAGTATTGGAAAGTTGCTACAACGCTACGCCGAATGTTTTAAGTCGGAGTGAAAGTTATACAGAGCAGTAGCTGTAAAGTTTGGCTAACAGTTTCAAATACAACGTTTTGGATTCTTACAGCTGTTTCCATATCGCGACTGATCGGACTTTACTTTCCGAACAGCCCTCGTAATCATATCGGATTGTCAAATTTCGATTAAGAAGCATTGATTAACGCAAAATATGTTGAATTTTGATTATTCCTGTTCCATAATAGTGTACGAACTTGTCCCTGTGCGGTCATAGTTGGACCAATGTAAGAACCTCCTTTCAATGTGTTGTCACTAGAAAATGGTACAGATGAACATCGTACAATTCTATGGGCATGTATGGGATGAAGGAGGACATGGAAGCAATTCAGAGACATGTTGCTCGATTTGTTACTGAGGGTTACTGAAGCAATGGGTGATCGCAAATGGGAATTCATGTCCGGAATTAAAAGTTGTTCTCACGGAGCACTATTGGGAAAATTTAGAGAAATGTCATTTGCGACAGACTACAAAACGCTTCTGCTCCTAGTAACATACATCTTAAGTAAGAGCCGCGCATAAGCGAAGCATCACGTGTGAACAGAACAGGAAATAGAATGATTTGTAATGATATAGTCTACTCTACTCAAGTCCGTTTCCTAATCGCGAGAAGTATAGAAGGAACTTATAGTGATAAACATCTGTCACACCAGAACGTAAATGACGTAATATTACGGCCCAGTATCCTACCACTCAATACTAGCTCCCTACCGCATTTCAGATTTACTCTGATTATCATGAAATTTTTGACAATTTACCTTCAAGGAAAGGGGAATATCACTGTCTGCTTAAGATTTCGTAATATGACTTGAAACATAGATGTATGTAATATATAAAGAGGAAAGGTTGTTACCAAAAATTTCTAAAAGTTCGTGGCTGATTTACTTCACATTTCTACACGGTCCCACAATGAACATTGGGGCGGACATAGGCTACATATGTTTTTAATATACACAATGTGGTGAAACAATGAAGAAAATTAATGAAAAATTAAATGCCTAACAAACTAAACACATCGTGGTAAACTGGCTGTAATCCCTATAGCGAGAATAAATTATAGCTACAATACCCGTCTTGAAGATATTAAATAGCGGGACGAGCGAAAGCTCGAGAATTTGACCAACTCTAATTGATTAGTTGTCTTTGTTGCGTAGGGCATACACCCTAGAAGATATCTTACTTGCTTTCTCTAAGCTATTTTTATTATTAAAAATCCACCGTGCCATACAAACGCTAAGGCAGGTTGTGGATATGCTCTTAGTACCAACAAAAGTCACTAGATCTTCGGCCGATCAAAAGATCGAACAGAACCCGAGATTTCTCCAGCTGTGACGTAAACTCTTCTAATAGTCGTACTCGACGAAATCCATATATGAAACAGGCTAAAATGAGCTAAAACAATAGAAGACGAGTTCCCTAAAAACACAATGATACACTTATCGCAATATGAAACACATGGCGCAATTAATCATCTTCCATGCAGGTGACGACCTATTCACTCGTCGTATTCCTTTAGCACCCGGTGATTCAAATATGCCCTTCAATTTAAGGCGACTGCAACTTCCCGTGCGGCATTCATTTGTGTTGAGTTATCATCAAGGCTTATGACCAATCACTTTGTGTGGCACATTTTAAACATCTCGGGCAACGCCGGGCTCTGCAGCTAGGCATTAATACAATGGCCACATCACTGACGATTTTTTTTCATTTTAGTATCTAGTGGGAAAATATCAGCACAGCCATACTAACTTGGGAAGTAGTTACTCTCATCAGTGTAAACTATCGCAAAATAGATATATTTTATGAAAGTTAAACTTCTACGTTGTACTCTCTTTACAGATAATCCTTTTACCTGGTTTATTATTCACGAACGGGCCCAGTCAGGTGCGATGGTTGGCCTTTCTTTGTGTCAAAATTTCTTTCATCTTTTCAGAATGAAGTCTCCTTCTTTCATCAGACCATGATGTTCTAGTCTGTTTTCCAACGTCACTCTGATCAACTGTTCAATCGAATTCCTTTTTTCTGAATGTTTTTCTATTTATAATGTCTGCCTGAGTTGAACCGGATACTTCAAGATCCTCCCCAGCTGCAGTGATCCACTTAATTGACTCACTTTTGGCCTTACTTTCTGTTTTCGTAGAACTCTGCTATTTTTGTCAACCTGCAATTGTTTTAATGTGCCCATGAAATTTAAGTCTTCGTTTCTCATGTCACCATGTATGTCTGTGTATTCTTCTATTTCGTTATTACTTCTCAGCATGTAAGTTTCTCCATCAGTAATTTTGCGACCTAATATTTTCCTAATAATTCTTTCTTTCTTTTGAATTTCTTCAATATCCCTCTTCCTATTTAAAATTAAAGTTTCTTCTCCATAAAGACATTAAGGTTTGATTACATTGCTGTAATGTCTAAGTTTACTGAATTTTGAAAGTGATTTTTTTATTACAAATATTTTGTGTTAATCTGAATGCAGTTGCCATCTTTTGACGGCTAAATTCATTTGCAACTTTTTCTAGACCGTTTTCGTGTACAATTTTCCCCAAGTTATTCCGCTTTATGGAATGATATTTGTGGTCTTACCTTTTCCGAGACTTCTTTAAGAATTTCAATTTGTTTCTGAGCTGAGGTAACATCCCCAGGTAAAATTGCAATATAATCTGCAAAGGCGAGACAATTTGCTCTAATATCACTTCTGCCTAACTTGATTGATCGGTCTATATTTTGAACTGACTTTTTCTCTAGTCATTCTGTAATTACCTTTTCCAAAACAACTTAAACACTAGTGGAGAGAATCCATCTCCCTATCTAACACCAGTCTTTATTTCAAATGGTTCAGAAATCTCTCCCATGAATTTAGCTTTAGATTCAGTGTCGGTTAACGTTTCTTTACTCAGTGTTAGAGTTTTATTATCTAGCACTTGTTCCTTTAAAATTTGGAAAAGAGATTCACGATCAACTGAGTTGTAAGCCTTCTTAAAAACCACAATTTTGTAACTAGAATGGTGTCTGAGAATTAGTTTTAAAGCAAGAATTTGTTCCGGGCAGTATCTGTTAGGTCTAAAGCGTGCTTGGTATTCAGTAATTTTAGGTTCTAGCTGTTCTTGGATTCGATCAAGTAGACACTGAGAGAGAATTTTGTATGTGACCGGGAGGAGAGAGATTCCTCGGTAATTATTAACATCAGTCCTATCCCCTTTTTATGCAATGAATGAATTAAGGCAGTTTTACAGACCTCAGGTGTTTTCTCAGTTTTCCAGATATGTCCTATTAGTTGAGTGGTCTCTTTTATAGTGTTAGGGCCAGCTGATTTTAACAGTTCTGCGATTATACCGTCTTCTCCGAATGCTTTATTGTTTTTAAGTCTCTTAATTTGTTTAATGATTTCGATATCGTCAGGTGGTTTAGAATTAGGGCTGGTGTTATTAGTTTGCTATGGTTGGAATTCATTTGCTGGTTCTGGACAGTTCAATACTTTTTAAAAGTAATTAGCAAATACCTTACAATTTTCCTGGTTGTTAAGAACCAAACTGTCATTTTCATTTTTGAAGCAAAGACTTCGAGGTTGGTAATCAGTTAGCGTTGTTTTGAATGTTTTATAAAACTTTCTTGTATTGTTCTTTTGGAAATCGTTTTAGATTTCCGAAAGTTGCGTATTTTCGTAGTTCTTTTAGTCTGTCGCATTAATTTAGATGTGTCTTTTCTCAGAGTTAGAAAGGTGTTGTCCTTTTTTTTCGTTACTATTCCAATTTTTGAATGCCTGATGTCTAGACTTAACTGCTGTTTCACAATCCACGTTCCACCAAAGCTGTTTCTATTTCTTTCGAAGAGGAATTAAATTTTGTGCTGTTTTGTGAACTTTTCCTATAGGTTTTGCCAGTTGTTGGATTGTTTTTTGTCAAGTTCACCTGTTAGACTTGGGGTTATTTTGGGATAATCTATTTTGTTTTGAAGAGTTTCTGTGCTGAAGTTTTACTTTTATTCGCGTTAAATAATGGCCAGAATCAATATTAACCCCTTTCCTAACATGGACATTTAAAATCCCTTGTAGTTAGTTTGATATTCCCCAGTAAATGTATTTGGTGCCCACCATTTTTTTTTTTTTTTTTTAGAAGGGTTCTTTTTCAAATGTGTTGACATGATTTTAAGGTTAAAATTTTTCCATGTTTCAAAAAGTCTTCAGTCATTTTGGTTTGTCCACCTATGCGCAGGAAATCCGCCCACTGTTTTCTTATATTTTTTCTGTTTACCTAATTGAGCATAAAAATCACCCATTGAAATTTTTGCATGCTTGAGGGAATTTTCGAGATGATGCTTTCTAATGTTTCCCATGCTTCTTCAAGTTTTTTACGGTTATCCTCATTGACTGGCATATGGGCATTAATTAAAGTGTATGCTTTATTTGCGCATTTCAGAGGAATTGTCATTATTCTATTATTAATAGTTTTTACCTCCGTTATCGAGTTTAAAATATTTTTTGAGACTGAAAAAACAACTCCCAAGTGTGGCGCATTATTAAGTATTCTTTTATCAGTTTTACTTTTAAAAAGACGATGATTGCCCAAATCCATGGTGTTATTGTCCGTCATTCGTGTTTCTTGAAGTGCCAATATTTGAACCTTGTGTTCTTTTAATGTTTCTCCCAAGTTATAAAGTTTACCTGGTTGCAAAAATGTTTGTATGTTAAGTGTAGCAAAATATGTATTTGTTTTGGTTTTAAGTTGGCCAGAGGACTCCGACTTCCTCTGCTGAATCACATAGCATTTTAACCTGGCCGCCCCAGAATTCGAAAGACCAGTTGCGCCAGTAATACCGGCGGTAAATTGACCACCTGGGGTAATATTGTGATTATCAAAATGCTCCATGATGATAGTACCTGGAGTCAGGTGGGGTTGAGTAGAGACATTGCGTGAACTCAGAGTGTTAAGACAGGAAGGGTTTTGTGCAATTTTGTCATAGGATGACATGATGGAGACCGTGGCTGTTATTTGAAGACAAATGTTGATGGTGTTGGGACAGCTACCATCCACAAATTTACTTTCAGTTCCTTTATTCAAAGGGTACCGTTACCGGTTTCGAATCGTTGTGATTCATCTTCAGTCGGTTTACACGCTTTCCTTATGACATGTGGTGTGTTTTGTTTACAGATCAATTGTCGTGAAATGTCGGTTTGCTCCAGAATATGAATTTCAGCCGCACCCCTGGTGAACAGACGCTGACCAATTCTCCGCTTGCTACAAACAGGCGCAAAGTGGATTTGGTTTTGTTTTCTCCACTAGGTTCTTCCGCTCTCTCTGCCGTTGGGAGTTAGGATTCATGTTCCGCCTTTGAGACCGTTGACCGGGCTTCACCTGTCACCCTAGGCAGGGGCCCCCACAGGTTGCTACCATCCGGAGCTATGTGGACGCAGGCTGTTTTTTTTTTTTTTCTTTTTTACGAGGTGTTACTCCTCCCCCGCCTCCTTCGTCATCACTTGCGAGATAAGGCCCCTGGCTTGGGAGCGGCGGAGGCGGAATTTTACCTGGTATTTATTACAAATTCTTCACACAAGTACAAATTATTTTTGGTAAACGTTTGTGGTTAATATAAAAAGGTTATGCAACGCACGCAGTGTAACCACCTCTCCAACTTGCCGCTAGCTAACTGTACATCTACATCTACATGCATATACATCTACATGGTTACTCCGCAATTCACACTTAAGTGCCTGGCAGAGGGTTCATTGAACCGTTTTCATACTACTTTTCTACAATTACACTCTCGAATGGCATGTGGGAAAAAAGAACACCTAAATCTTTCCGTTCGAGCTCCGATTTCTCTTCTTTTATTATGATTATCATTTCTCCCCATGTAGGTGGGTGTCAAAAAAATATTTTCGAATCCGAAAAAAAAGCTGGTGATCAAAATTTCGTAAATAGATCTCGCCCCAAAGAAAACCGCCTATGTTTCAGTGACTGCCACCCCAAACTCGCGTATCATATCAGTGACACTCTCACCCCTATTGCGCGATAACACAAAACGAGCTGCCCATCTTTGCACTTTTTCGATGTCCTCCGTCAATCCTACCTGGTAAGGATCTCTCACCGCGCGGCAATATTCCAGCAGAGGACGGACAAGTGTAATGTAGGCTGTCTCCTTAGTGGGTTTGTCGCATCTTCTAAGTTTTCTGCCAACAAAGCGCACTCTTTGATTCGCCTTCCTTACAAAATTATCTATGTGGTCTTTCCAATTTTAGCCGCTCGTAATTGTAATTTCTAGGTATTAACAGCCCTTAGATTAGTGCGATTTATTGCATACCCAAAATTTATCAGTTTTCTTTTGATACCCATGTAGGTGACCTCGCACTTTCCTTTGTTTAGTGCCAGTTGCCACTTTTCAAACCATACATAAGATCTCTCCAGATCATTTTGTATTTGGAATTGATCGTCTGCTTATTTTACTAGACGGTAAATCACAGTATCATCTGCAAACAATCTAAGGGGGCTGCTCTGATTATCACATAGATCATTTATGTAAATCAGGAACAGCAGAAGGCCTATGACACTACCTTGAGGAACGCCAGATTTCACTTCTGTTCTACTCGTTGATTTACCGTCCATCACTACGAACTGTGACCTCTCTGAGAGGACATCACGAATCCAGTCACACAAGTGAAACACGACAGAATAGCTCGTTGTCTCTAATTGTGACAAAATCATATATAATAACATTACTTTCTCCTGTATGTGTCGTTCATTGTTCCTGTACGTGAAACCACAATATAATGGCTTCTGTTTTTCTTCTCTTCCAGGTGAGTACTCCTAATGCAGGCCAGCTTCCCTGAGAAAGCTACCTGTATGGTGAGTCATAACAACATTCGTCTTATTTAGGACATTATATAACACTCCGTATGCGTATAATGAAACGTAAATATAATACATCTCATTTGTGAAATCATTAGTCAAAGATTCCTTTCACTATGGCTACGTCATTTAAGTGCTGGTGTGATAGATGTTTGTCGCTATAAATTCAAAAGAACTGTAGCTTCTTTCTATACTTTACGTAATTAGCAAAGGGGCTTGTCATCCTAATACGACATATCAGAAAAATTTGATGCAGATACTGTTGGCTGTGCCTGTTACTCTCCGACATGTTAAAAGTTTCGGATGTAATCTCATTCAGGTGAGGGGATATAACATACGCCAATTCTGGTTGAAGTATAATGCGGATCAGTGTTCATCAGTTATCACAGTCAGAGATTTAGATTGTAAAAGAAATTATGTATATCTGGTTCTTCCGTCTGAGACTGGATGATTCACGGACGGAGCAGCATATGCTGCGTTAAACAGAGCAGACCATTGCGGGTGACCACTATTTTAGTTTCGATAACAAATTAGCAATACTAGTCTGCAGTTAGTGGTCTACTGATCAGCGTCAGTGGCTCTTGATCGCGAGGTCCCGCGTTAGATTCTTGGACAATTCGAAGATTTTCTTCGTTCGACGACTGGGTCTTTGCGTTGTCCTACTCAGTCCATCTTGTCTTCGTCGGGGCACAAGTCGCCGAAGTGGAGAAAAATAGAAAGACTTGCATCAGGCAGCCACACAGCTGCACGACGGATTTGCCCAGCCGATAATGCTATACGATCATACACTGGTGTGCAAAACTTAAGGACGGAAGTAACTTTAGCGCGATGAGTCACTGCCAAGTAATATACCTCGATGAAACTTGGACCATACAGAGACAAAACTGCTACAGCGTAGTACAGAAGGTAACGGTAAGACATACGCAATGAGACGAAATGGCAATTTCTATCCACAGAAAATAATTACTCCGAAGTCGACACGATTTTGATGGCCCCTTGGACATTACAAAAGGCGCAACGCAATTCTTAATAGGGTGTGTGGTCACCACTTGCTCCCATGCTGGCCACATGGTTGGTAAGTCTGTTCTTGTAGTAGGGCGTTTTCTCCCTCCACCGGCGTTGCTGACAACTTATTGGTGAATTTGAAGCCATTTTGCCTATTTCTCGACCATGACTGTAAATACGTAAAGATTTTTAAATTACCGCTACCAGTCACAAACTTTATCGACTACTGTATTTATTATTTATTTAGCGACATGTTTCGATGGAATACCTCATCTTCAGGCGAAATAGCATTAAGAAAAACAGTTTTATAATAAGGCCATAATGATGCTACATACTCTTTTCATAAATGCAGTGGTTATCCCGTAGAGGAAAACTTAGTAAGAGGCGATGTCACTTTGGAAGCTGGACTGATGTTTGCATTAAAATGTTTTGTAACGGTCACTTACTTTGTTCTTCTGGCGTGGCAGTGTCTTAGTGATGCGATGAGGTGTTTCCATATCCGTAGCTCTCTTGACTTTCTTGGTCACTGCTCACAAATTTTCGTTAACGTAACAGTAACTTGGAAACACGATCAAAAAAACAAATCTGTAGCGCAGTGGACAAGATGGCGGTCGAAATAGGGCTGGTTTCGATTTGACTATCGATTTGTCAGTCTGTCTGGTATCAGATGTTTATATGTCTTCTGCAGACCTTGTTATCGTATTACAGATGTACGTTGGCGAAATACATTACACATTGAGCACCTGTTACAATGTCAATGTACAAATCATGATATAGCCTATTTATTTTACATATTTCTAAGCTTTCGCTGGGGTTAGTCAGACGGCTGTCATGTTATGTATCTTTTATTCTAAGAGTACTGTAGTGAAATTGGAGAAGAAATGTGTATTTTTAAAGTCTGTCATTTCATTCAGGATCTCGTTATTCCCCATGTGGCCATGGATGAATATTTCCAATTGTTCCAAGATGTCTATTTTCCAGCTCTCATTTCATTCAGGATCTCGTTATTCCCCATGTGGCCATGGATGAATATTTCCAATTGTTCCAAGATGTCTATTTTCCAGCTCTTTTCTAAATTATGTAGTACCTTGAGTTCGATGTCTATTGTAACACTGCGTCCTGTTTCATTTATTAGTTTCGCTGTAGCTGATTTATTTGGTCTGCCAAGTCTGAAACAGTCAATGTGTTCTTTAAAGCGGGTTTTAAAATTTCCTCCAGTTTGGCCAATCTGTATGTAATTTTATAAACTCCTGATTTGTTTCTCTGTGGGATGCGAGATGTCATATATCAATTTATTTTTTAAGTTGTTGCTGGTGTCAAAGGTGATCCTGATGTCTGTTTTTTAGCCACATTGGGAAAAGCGGGATCCTGAATGAAATGACAGACTTCAAAAATTCACATTTCTTTTCCAGTTTCACTACAGTACTCATAGAATGGAAGATACATAACATGACAGTAGTTTGACTCTAGCTCCAGCAATACCTTACAAATATCTAAAATGAATAGTTTATGCCATGATGTGTACAATAATACTGTAACATGTGCTCAATGTGTAATGTATTTTGCCAACCTACATCTGTAATACGGTAACAAGATGTGCAGAAGACACAAAACATGTGACACCACATAGATCGACAAATCGATAGTCAAATCGAAACCACCTGTACTTTGACCGCCATCTTGTCCACTGCACTACACATTTGTTTTTTTGATCGTGTTTCCAAGTTACTGTTACGTTAGTGAAAATTTGTGAACAGTGACCAAGAAAGTTAAAGGAGCGACGGAAATGGAACCACCTCAGGGCCTCACAACGACACTGCCACACCAGAAGAACAGATTGAGTGACCGTTACAAAAAATTTTCATGCAAACATCAGTCCAGCTTCCGATGTGAGATCGACTCTTAATAAGTTTTCTCTTCTTCCCCCGGGTTACCACAGCATTTATGGAAAGACTATGGATCATCATTGTGACCTTATTGTAAAATTGTTTTTGTAATGTCATTTAGCCTGAAGATGAGGTATTCCATCGAAACATGTCGCTAAATAAATGCATAATACAATAGTCGACAAAGTTTGTGACTGGTAGCGGTAATTTAAAAAACCTTTACATAAGACTTATTGGTGGCTGTTGGTGCACGTGGACGTGCTGTAGTACGTCTTCGCAACGCAGTCAGCCCGTCGATACATTCTCAACCATAAAAAAAGTCAGAGGCGAATTTTCCCCTGAAAAGAGGTACATGGGGAGGAATACAGTATCACGGTAATGTAGACCAGTTACTGCACCGCGTTTAAAGATATGGAGATCACTACGCCCATGCAACATTATGCCTCCCCTTACCTGGCGCACCAAAATGGTAACGTTCTACCAAGTTCCTGGGTACAATTCGTGTTGCCACCTCTAGCCATGATCGATGTGGTGCTCCGTGTGCTACGGCGTAGCAGGGCACAACACTGCATGGGCGTACTGACCTCTAAATCTTTGAACACGACTTAGTGAGGTGGCGCAGTGGCTAGCACACTGGACTCGTATTCGGGAGGACGACAGTTCAATCCCGCTTCCGGTCATCCTCATTTAGGTTTTCCGTCATTTCCCTAAATCGCTCCAGGCAAATGCCGGGATGGTTCCTTCCAAACAGCGCGGCCGACATCCTTCCCCGTCCTTCCCTAATCCGATGAGACCGATGACCTTGCTGTCTGGTCTATACGCAGAAACAGCACAACGCCTTTGAACACGGTACACTCAACGATCAGCGTCGTTATGACACTGTACTCCTTCCTCGTGTGTGATTTTTCAGGGATGCGTTCGGCCTTGACTTCATTTTCATGGATGACAATGTACAACTGCATCAAATAGCACAGGTGGAGTAGCCCTTGGAACGAGAGGATATTTGGCGAATTGACCGGCTTGCCCGAATCTCGATTTAGATCCCATCCAGCAAGTGTGGGATGCATTAGGGAGACGTACTACAGCACGACCAGAGGCAGCGACAACCCATCCAGCAGTAGTCGGCCACGTTGGTGGACGAATGGAGTGCCTTACCAATCTTGCGGCCAGCATGGGAGCCCCTTCCAGAGCATGCACTGCCCTCCGTGGTGCACACACCCTATTAAGAACTCTTTCGCACCTTTTGTAATATCCAGAGGACTAACATAATTCGCGGTGAATTCTGTGCATTTAATTTCTTTTTATGAAACTGTTACGAGGGCTGTCCAGAAAGTAAGTTACGATTGATCGCGAAATGAAAATCACAGTGAAAATCAGAAATGTTTCATTTGTAACAGTTAGTTACACCTTTCAGCTACTTCTCTAAGTAGTCGCCGTTCTGACTCAGACATTCGTCGTAGCGTTGTACCAACTTTCCAATACCCTCATCATAAAAGGCAGCCGCTAGTGCTTTCCGCCAATTCTCTACGCTGCCCTAAAGCTCGTTGTCTGTGCGAAAATGTTGTCCTCATAGCCAGAGGTTCGTTTGAGTGGAGATGAAACTCAGTGGGAGACAATTAGGGGCTGTATTGTGGGTAACCAAACATTTCCAATTGAAACGATGCAGGAACATCTTCATTGCCCCTGCAGAATGAGGCTTAGAATTGTCTTGAAGAAGAAACCGTAAGACAGTTATGTAATGTTGGTTGCATAGCTTCAGGGGAAATTTCTCACCACGCGCTCGTATTTGGCGGGAGACACTATTTTCTATAACATCTTTACGCGCTCACTATGAGCCCAGAATGTTAAGAGCGACATAATTCTACCTAGAGTCATACTAGACACACTGCCCAACACATCTTTGCAAACCTTTATCGGATTTTCATAGTCGTTTCCATTTCGCGACCGATCGTAACTTACTTTCTGGACAGCCCTCGTATTTCTGTATGTCTCATTGCATGTTTCTTACAGTTACCTTGTGGACTGTACTGTAGCAGTTCTTAGAGTGTGTGTGGGTTCCATGTTCCATCGAGCACTGTTAGTTGCTAGTGACACATCACGCGAAAGCTTCTTTCTTCTTCAGGTTTTGCACATCAAAGGTTTTCCTTAAACCATAGACATCGTAAGATGTATTCGACACTCAGCAACACAACATGATATTAAACAGGTTGACACTATGCAAGAGTTTTCAGCGCCACATCGGCCGGCATTACTACAGCGTCAATTCATAAAACTTTATAATTAGTCAGTTCATAAAACTTAACAATTAGTACATCATAGCTGTAATATCTGTATTAACCCTGAATAACGAAAAGTGTGCCGGCCGAAGTGACCGAGCCGTTCTAGGCACTTCAGTCTGGAACGGCGCGACCGCTACGGTCGCAGGTTCGAATCCTGCCTCGGGCATGGATGTGTGTGATGTCCTTAGGTTAGTTAGGTTTAAGCAGTTCTAAGTTCTAGGGGACTGATGACCAAAGATGCTGAGTCCCATAGTACTCAGAGCCATTTTTGAACGAAAAGTGTGAGGTCGTCGACAAGAGTGCTAAAAGGACTTTTCTAAACTTCGGTTACACGATATATCAGTCTAATCTAAAAGCAGTAAATTCAACTAAATCACTAGGTATTACAATTACGTACAACTTAAACTGCAATGAACACACAGAAAATGTTGTGGGGAAGGCTAACCAAAGACTGCGTTTTATTGGCAGAACACTTAGAAAATGTATCAGACCTACTAAGGAGACTGCCTACACTACGCTTGCCCGTCCTCTTCTAGAATACTGCTGCGCGGTGTGGGATCCTTACCAGATAGGACTGACGGAGTACATCGAAAACGTTCAAACAAAGGTAGCAAGTTTCTATTATCGCGAAATATGGGAGAGAGTGCCACTGAAATGATACAGGATTTGCGCTGGAAATCATTAAAAGACAGGCTTTTTCCGTTGCGACGGAATCTTCTCACGAAATTCCAAACTTTCTCCTCTGAATGCGAGGAGACCTGCATAGGGAGAAACGATCACCACGATAAAATCAGAGATCGTACGGAAAGATGCGGGTGTTCGTTCTTTTCGCGGGCTATACGAGATTGGAATAATAGAGAGTTGTGAAGGTGATTCGATGACTCTCTGCCAGGCACTTAAATGTTATGTGCAAAGTATCCATGTAGATGTAGATGTATACTGTCAGAACATTACAACTTTCCAATTCTTGGTTTGACAAATCGTCGTAGCTTTCGTCCGTGCCGTCTCCCTCTGTTTCTTTGCTGACGCTGTCAACGTGGCGGGCCTGTCGTTGGTGTGGCCGGAACTGCGCAGCTTGGCGTTGCTTCTCTCTCTCTCTCCTGTACTCCTCCTTAAGGGTCCTTGAGACTCGTGTCTGCTGTGTCACTGACTAGCTCCCATTTATCAGGGTCCCGCACGGCTCGCTTCAGATCGTCTCGTAGCAGTTGTACTTCCCCACTTGGTTCGTGTCTGTTTCACTGGGGAACAACATATTCCAGTGTGCGCAGGTTTCCAGATGTGCAATTGGCGGCTGTGTCCTGATGTATACGGTTAAAGTACACTACTGGCCATTAAAATTGCTACACCATGAAGATGACGTGCTACAGAGACGAAATTTAACCGACAGGAAGAAGATGCTGTGATATGCATATGATTAACTTTTCAGAGCATTCACAGAAGGTTGGCGCCGATGGCGACACCTACAACGTGCTGACATGAGGAAAGCTTCCAACCGATTTCTCATACACAAACAGCAGTTGACCGGCGTTGCCTGGTGAAACGTTGTTGTGATGCCTCGTGTAAGGAGGACAAATGAGTACCATCATGTTTCCGACTATGATAAAGGTCGGATTGTAGCCTATCGCGATTACGGTTTATCGTATCGCGACATTGCTGCTCGCGTTGGTCGAGATCAAATGACTGTTAGCAGAATATGGAATCGGTGGGTTCAGGAAGGTAATACGGAACGCCGTGCTGGATCCCAACGGCCTCGTATCACTAGCAGTCGACATGACAGGCATCTTATCCGCATGGTTGCAACAGATCGTGCAGCCACGTCTCGATCCCTGAGTCAACAGGTGGGGACGTTTGCAAGACAACAACTATCTACACGAACAGTTCGGCGACGTTTGCAGCTGCATGGACTATCAGCTCGGAGACCGTGGCTGCGTTTATCCTTGACGCTGCATCACAGACAGGAGCGCCACCGATGGTGTACTCATCGACGAACCTGGGTGCACGAATGGGAAAACGTCTTATTTTTTTTTTCGGATGAATCCAGGTTCCGTTTACAGCATCATGATTGTCGCATCCGTTTTTGGTGACATCGTGGTGAACGCACATTGGAAGCGTGTATTCGTCATCGCCATACTGGCGTATCACCCGGCGTGATGGTATGGTGTGCCATTGGTTACACGTCTCGGTCACCTCTTGTTCGCACTGACGGCACTTTGAACAGTGGACGTTACATTTCAGATGTATTACGACCCGCGGCTCAACCTTCATTCGATCCCTGCGAAACCCTCCATTTCAGCAGGATAATGCACGACTGCATGTTGCAGGTCCTGTACGGACCTTTCTGGATACAGAAAATGTTCGACTACTGCCCTGGCCAGCACATTCTCCAGATCTCTCACCAACTGAAAACGTCTGCTCAATGGTGGCCGAGCAACTGGCTCGTCATAATACGCCAGTCACTACTCTTGATGAACTGTGGTATCGTGTTGAAGCTGCATGGGCAGCTGTACCTGTACACGCCATCGAAGCTCTGTCTGATTCAATGCCCAGGCGTATCAAGGCCGTTATTACGGGCAGAGGTAGTTGTTCTGGGTACTGATTTCTCAGGACCTATGCACCCATTTTGCGTGAAAATGTAATGATATGTCAGTTCTAGTATAATGTATTTGTCCAATGAATACCCGTTTATCATCTGCATTTCTTCTTGGTGTAGCAATTTTAATGGCCAGTAGGGTACGATCCGTGACCTGTAAGGAAATGCATCATGCCTGCGCCTGGGTCAGTATGTCTCATTTTTAGGCACTTTGGACTGTCGATCTTCTAGCAGGACAACTGTCGTTGTGACGGAGGTTTCAATAGTAGGAGAGTCTTGGATACCAAATTCGACAGATCCGAAGCCGATGGAACGTATTTGTAACGGTATCTGGTGTCAACTCCTCATCAACAAAACAGAGGGCACGAGACGACCAGAAAAAATCACACAGCTCTGGAAGCGTGCCTGGGACTTTCCGAGTTCATGCCGAGCAGAATCGCTGCTGTAATGCGCTCCATATATTGATGAACCTACTGTGAAGCATTCTGCCTCATCAGCATACACGCGTGCACTGGACTAGTGATGGGGACCTCGTGAATGAGTCGTTCAAACGAAAGCTTCACTCGTGAACTAACCATTCAATTTCAATGAACTGGTACTTCAAACTCTTCACAGATAGCACACTCCACACTTTTTTCTAGTTCACTCACTCTCTTCCCCTCTCTCTCTCCCACTACATCGGCACTACATCACTCATCCTCCCTTCACTTCAGTTCTCCCTCTACTGCCTGTCGACGAATCGCGCGGTTTGTGGGGAACGATAGGTTTAGGAGTGGTTGGGGAGGTGAGGGGCGAGGGGAAGGCAGCTTCAGCTGCTGTCTGCAGTGCTGGCATCATTACCCGTGACTATTTGTGCAGTTAAACTTCGCGTCTACTGGTAGCCTACCGTTGGCAGCGCTTGCAGACAAATGAATATTAAAGATACAAACGAAGGGGCTGGCTGAGCGAGCACGCACAGCCAACACGAAAATAAAAGATTTGTTAATAACACTGAAAGAGGGATTTTACCTGATTTCGTACCAATGACTACAGGTTACAGTTTACGTTTTGAATCTGGAGGGTTATTATTCTCAACAAAAATAAAATCTACAGGAAAACTTCTGAATAATTACTTAACGTAGGTATGTAGACTTTGTGACACTGGTAAACATACTCATTCTATTTAGGATTAAATTTTAAAAGGAACATAAAATTGGACTGCATTTCGTTGGTAGCCCTAGTTTTCAGTCCATGAATACAACAAATAATGTTTTATTTGGCAGATAAGGACTTTTTTGGGAGCTTCATGAGGAAATGTCGAGCAAGATTAAATGTAATACCTTCTTTATGTGTGACAGGCTTCCCTGTTTATCTTTCCTTTGTCCCCTTCGACCGTGCTCTATTTAAGTTAACTCAGACGCTGTAAGAGCGTAAAACGTTGTGTGCACGTTACTGCATAGTTTGGCGATTTGTTGGTAAAATTATGAAGTATTACGAAGCTTTATTGAACGAGCGAGGCGAAGCGAGCGTAACCGCGGCTGAGCGGCGAACTGGCCAACTTCGCCAGGCTTCCGTACTTCATGAATGAACTACTTCATCTGAACGCTTCACGGCAAAGAGTGAAATGAATGAAGTAGTTCACTGGAATGAACGAGTTCGACCCATCTCTACACTGGACACGGTGACTCAGCGCGTCTATATAGCGGACGTACCCTCAGCACAGTTCTCTGCTGCCACGCAGCCGCCTCCGCTCGAGATAAAAGCAGAGTGCGCGGACGGGCAGCGAGATGCGTGCCCCCTGAGAGATAGCGCTGGAAACGACGCGCGCCCTAAAACAACCCGGCGTTGACTCTCCGGGCTCCCGGCGCGCACTCGTAATTTTTTATCTCTGGCGCCCCTTTCGCGCTGTCGCGGCATCTTCCCACGACGCCGGCCATTAGCCGAGCGCAGCTGGCCAGCGAGCCTCGCCCGCTGCACCTGTACATCATTCTATTTTCGCCCCGCCAGATTGGTATCACTGCCGCCGTGGACACGTACCCCTCCAGCACTTCTTTCTCGCGGCGGCTGCTCCCGGTTTTACGAGGCCGTCAGCAGCTAGCTACCCTGTCGCGTCACGTCTTAAACACGCTAGCGGCCCGCAAGATAGTCCTTCGTATCAGCTGTTCCACCAGCACCAGCGTCCATGGAGTAACGATTTCGCTTAAACTTTCCCTCTCCAGTAAGTGACCTCCAGCCCACCTACCTCCATGTTATAGCTGTCCCACACACTGACATTACTGGCAGTAATTCATATAGTATGTAATTTGTAAGTTAAGCGAATCAACACTGTGTTGCAATACAAAATAATCCATTGAGTGGCACTTGTATAATAACTCAATCTCTAATTATCCTTTCGATGGCAGCTGTAGTTACGTATCCATTACTGTCCAATAAAGAGGTTTGGGTACCCTTTGTGAAATCACTGAAAACTAACTATTTGCTTCTTTTTTATTTAAAGTCAGTACCGCCATTTGACTTGTTTATTTGCAGTGTTACATTTACACCTACACGATCATGATTTCGGGTTCAAATTGTGTTTTAAGTGTTACACAGTTCCTAAGATGGCACACTCTCGTATTTAAAATACACTATTAGACGCATTCTCTAAGGGTCGATATTTCTGGTAAAGCCTACTGCTTTGTTCCATCACTGAGTATACCATCTTGACTGAATGACCTGTCAAGATGGTATACTCAATGATGGAACAAAGTAGTAGGCTCTACCAGAAATATCGACCCTTAGAGAATGTGTCTAACAGTGTATTTTAAATACGAGAGTGTGCCATCTTAGGAACTGTACAACACTTAAAACACTTGATAACGGCGCTTTGAAGCCGAAATCATGATCGTGTAAGCGTAAATTTAACTCTGCAAACAAACAAGTCAAATGGCGGTACTGACTTTAAAGACTGTGGCCCCGTATTATGAAAAAATTATTAATTATTTGTTGCATGTTTCATGCAACGTTTTCCTGAATGCAAACATTGAATGATAGACTTTGTAATGCAGTGAAATAATTTGATTGACATGCTCTTTAATTCAGATTCATAATTTTAATAGTCACCACCAACACTGTACATACCCGATGACGTCACAGAACTGACTCGTAACCACGACTGCTTGCCTCACACGACGTCAACAAACACCAAACGCAATCTTACACCAGAGATATGCAGGGTGTACATTTTAAGTTGACAAACCAGAATAACTCGATAACTAAGCTTCACACGAAAAAATGTGTAGAATCCAGAGTTGATTATATTCGAGTGGTGATCTTGTGGTGCTAAAATTAGCCCTGCACCCCAGCCCTCTTGAGTGGGACGGGAGGCAACTTTAAAATTTCAAATGGGAACCCCCATTTTTTATTGCAGTATCAGATTCTACATAAAAAACTACGTACATTTTGTCTTAAACATTTGTTCTGATTCTTGGTAGTTGGCGCTGTAATTCAAGAAAATGCATGTTCTCATTACTCTACCTGGAAATGTCTGTCAGAAGAAATCCACGCAAATTCTGGCTGTATGCGAGATTGTTCCATGTCCACATCGACCATACGTAATTGGGGAAGAACGAAGTCTTGCAGAATCTTTAGGTAGCGTTCACTGGTGACAGTTAAATCCACACCGCTGTCATCCTCAAAGAAGTAAGGGCCAATAATCCCAAAGGAAGCAACTCCACACCACACTGTGACACGAGAACTGTGCAAGGGCTTGATGTGCAGTTCATGCCGGTTTCCATCACTCCAATAACGCAAATTCTCTTTATTCACTGAACCACATAATTCGAATGAGATTCGTCTGATATCAGGATGGTGTACAACATTTGTGGTTTCTGGCGAAGAGATTACGCACGGTTAAGCAGAATGTTTCGCGTGAAACCCAACCGCGAGGCCTGATTTCCTGAACAATCTGCAGCTTATATGGGTGAAAATGGAGATCTTCGTGCAATATTTTCCTGAACGAGCGATCGGACATATGCACTGTTAGCGCATGACGACGAGCAGATTCGTTTGGGCTTTGCAGTAGTCCAGCACGAATATTTTCCACTGTTTCTGGTGTCTACACAGTTTTTTCACTTCTTCCCGGTTTGCCACTGCAAACAGAAACTGTTGTGCGAAATGCACGTAGCTAGCTCACAATGGTCCGTCCATCTGGAACTTTCCCATGAAGTCCCAAGTTGAAATGTTGCCAGAATAGACTGGCTAGCAATAACAGAGTCGTTATTACATGAAGATAGTAACTGTTCCGAAAGAACAGACACCAATGATGACCATGCAGCTTCTCTAGAAAGAAATGATAATTAATTGAAACTCTCAGCTGCCAACAGGTCTTGTTGATATAACTCAATGGGGACAGTTGAAAAGGTGTGCCCCGACCGGGACTCGAACCCGGGATCTCCTGCTTACATGGCAGACGCTCTATCCCTCTGAGTCACCGAGGGCAAAGAGGATAGCGCGACTGCAGGGACTTATCCCTCGCACACTTCCCGTAAGCCCCACAACCCCAACTGTCCACAACCTACATTCGTAATGTTCCTAAAGAACATTTGCCCATTCACTCATTACTCGCGCCTACTAAAGGGACGTTCCCGTAAGAGTTCGGGCAAAGTGTGCGCATTCGCACAGGAGGAGGTCAATGGCCGGGTTGTAGGTTGTGGACAGATAGCAATGTGGGTCTCACGGGAAGTGTGCAAGGGATGAGTCCCTGCACTCTCGCTATCCTCTGTGTCCTCGGTGGCTCAGATGGATAGAGCGTCTGCCGTGTAAGCAGGAGATCCCGGGTTCGAGTCCCGGTTGGGGCACACATCTGTCCCTATTGAGGTATATCAACAACACCTGTTGGCATCTGAGGGTTTCGATTAAGACTCGTTATTCTTGAAATAACTTTCAACAGCAAAGGTACGACGCTGTGCACCGCTCCCTATCACTGTCACTGGCAGCTCATTAGTACAAGAATGCGGCACGAGCGCGCGCGCATTTGTACAGTACGTCATTTTGCTACGCAACCCAAATTACGCTATGATCGCTGCCGCACCTTGTATTTTCGATGTTTGGACAGAACCGAAATATTCACTGTGCCATCTCTGCCGAAAGAGCTCAAAGCTGGTGTACGCACAAGTGTTTCGGAGCGCGCCGTTCATCGTACAATGCTGAACAGGGAGCTACGTAGCAGACCAGCCCGGCGTGTTCACATGTTGATCCAACGACATCGTCAGTTACGACTGCAGCGGATGCGGGACCATCGGGATTCGACCATCGATCAGTGGAATTTTGGGGGCTTTCCGGTTAGATCAGGGTGAACGGCGGCTCCAAACCAGCAGCGCACCGCGGTTCCAGTCTGGCGGAACCATTATTACGCTGTTGTTGTTGTTGTTGTTGTTATTGTAGTCTTCAGTCCAGAGACTGACTGGATTGATGCAGCTCTCCATGCTACTCTATCCTGTGCAAGCTTCTTCATCTCCCAGTACCTATTGCAACCTACATCCTTCCGAATCTGCTTAGTGTATTCATCTCTTGGTCTCCCTCTATGATCTTTATCCTCCACGCTGCCCTCCAACACTAAATTGGAGATCCGTTGATGCCTCAGAATATGCCCTACCAACCGATCCCTTCTTCTAGTCCAGTTGTGCCACAAATTTCTCTTCTCCCCAATTCTATTCATTACCTCCTCATTAGTTGAGTGATCTACCCACCTAATCTTCAGCATACTTCTGTAGCACCACATTTCGAAAGCTTCTATTGTCTTCTTGTCTAAACTATTTATCGTCCACGTTTCACTTCCATACATGGCTACACTTAGAAACCACTTCCTGACACTACACTCGATGTTAACAAATTTCTCTTCTTCTGAAACGCTTTCCTTGCCATTGCCAGTCTACATTTTATATCCGTTTTACTTCGACCGTCATCAGTTATTTTGCTCACCAAACAGCAAAACTCATTTACTACTTTATGTGTCTCATTTCCTAATCTAATTCCCTCAACATCACCCGATTTAATTCGACTACATTCCATTAACGTCGTATTGCTTTTGTTGATGTTCATCTTATAACCTCCTTTCAAGGTAATGTCCATTCCGTTCAACTGCTCTTCCAGGTCTGTCTCTGACAGAATTACAGTGTTATCAGCGAACCTCAAAGTTTTTAATTCTTCTCTATGGATTCTAATTACTACTCCGAATTCTTTTGTTTCCTTTACTGCTTGCTCAGTATACAGTTTGAATAACATCAGGGATAGGCTACAACCATGTCTCACCCCCTTTTGAACCACTGCTTCCCTTTGATGCCCCTCGACTCTTATAACCGCCATCTGGTTTCTGCTCAAATTGTAAATAGCGTACCACTACCTGTATTTTACCCCTGACACCTACAGAATTTGAAAGAGAGTATTCTAGTCAGCATTGTGAAAAGCTTTCTCTAAGTCTACAAATACTAGAATCGTAGGTTTGCCTATATCTTTTAAGATAACTAGTAGAATAAGTATTGCCTCACGTGTTCCAACAATTCTACGCTATGGGAGACATTCTTCTGCTCTCGCATGGGACCTGTGGCAGAAATCGAAGATACGCTGACAGCGGCGCACCAACCGCATCCCTTCATGCTTGATGTCTTCCCCGACTGCGAAGTCATCTTTCAGCACCATGACGGTCCGTGTCTCGGGGCCAGAACCGTGCTGCAGTGGTTTGAGGACCATTCTGGTGAACTTTCGCTGATGTCTCAGCGACAAAATTCCCCCGATATACTTCCTATATAACCATCTGGGTCGGTATCAGGCACAATCACAGGGTACGCAAATCAGCGGCCCGTTTTCCCCGTGAATTTCATGACCCTTATGCAGACGTCTAATGTCACATACCTCCATAAGCCTACCAACGAAGTGTCGGAGCCCTGATACGCAGAATCAATGGTGTATTTCGCTCCGGAGATGTACAAACAGTCTATTAAGCAGATAGTCATGATGTCTTAATGTTTCAGGTCATCAGTTTACACTATATTCTAGCAGGCCTATCAGTTTACGATAGAAGTCCTTCAGTTTTGCACACCAGTGTATAATGTAAGCGGTAACAGTCCTGTCACACTTCCTCGGAGCACTCCAGAAATTACCGTACATAAAGCATTCCATGCTAGCAATTAGAGCAATTAGTTTTCATAATTACATAAAGAGATAGTCTAGGTTGCAAAGTTTCTTTTATTACAAACAACGCGTATCGCCTGCTTAAGACTTAGCCAGATTTATTCAAAAGAAAAGGAAAAGCAAGGCTGTAATAACAAAAGAATTACAAATTAAGGAGCATGGTTCTACGCAGTGTCAAAGTTTTATCAACAAATTGCCACTCACTAAATGCTACCAGAGCAACAAATATCATCGACTGGTTGGGCGGTTAGTCGTAAAAGCCATCCAAAGGCAGAATCGTCGAACAAAAGCACGTGGCGCAAAAGCACGTGCATAAACTTAAGAGGATAACAACTACGAGAAAATGTATGAATGCAAAAATACAAGGTGGATCAAGAGGCAAATGACATGACAGAAATTAACGTGAAATAGTCATAACTGCCAAATGAAGCGCAACGTACAGTCACAAACACATCGAATGAACGTGGGGAGCAGGTGAGTAAGCTGTTCAATAGACGACCACATTGAAACTAGAGTGCAGAGGAAACCCACATTTCACGCGCTACTGGGGCGGTACGGCCACAAAAGGAGGCAGAGTCGGCAAAACTTAACTAATCTAGGCATAAGACTAGTCGTCACCATCCTCCGATCTTAAAAAAAAGCCGGCCGCAGTGCTCCAGAGGTTCTAGGCGCGCAGTCCGGAACCGCGCGACTGCTACAGTCGCAGGTTCGAATCCTGCCTCGGGCATGGATGTGTGTGATGTCCTTAGGTTAGTTAGGTTTAAGTAGTTCTAAGTTCTAGGGGACTAATGACCTCAGAAGTTGAGTCCCATAGTGCTCAGAGCCATTTGAACCAATCTTAAAAAAAAACCTCAAATGCACCTCATTTTTTTAAAAAAGGGAGAAACACTGAACTTACTCGAAAAGATGGAAATTCCTCCTCATTTAACTGACGATAATGATGGTCTTCTGAATGATCAGTCTGTCAGTATGGATCAGACTTTTTATGAGGTCTTGACATCTGTTTTAAAATATGTCTAATTGAGTTGCTCCCACCTTTTTTTCCGTATTTTGTACAATTTACTGTAACGATTTTAACACTCTGCCTGCTTTCACGTATATAGTTGTTTTCGTTTTTTTACGTACTCATCTCTAACCTTACGGGATATTTTATTTTTTATGGCAACATTTGATTACGATTTTAATACTCTGACTGCTTTCAAGCTTATACTAATTTCGGTCGTATTTTATGTACACTCATCCGTAATCTCATGAGACCCTTTATTGATTTTATGGTAATATTTGATTTTACATTAATTCTTATTATTTATGTTCTTTTAATTTCCCAGCATTTTGAATTTTTATCCATTGGGCTGTCATACATTGTCAGCTAAGTTGCACCTTATTACTTCTACGTTTTGCCTGCAGCTATTTTTAATGGCCAACGTCTAGAGTAATGAAGTTTTGCCGATTCCAATGCCTTCCGTTGTCGTACCCCTCTCGTAACGAGGGAAACATGGCTTTCTCTGCACCTTAGTTTCAATGTGGGGTTCTATTAGACCGTTTACTCACCTGCTCTCCAGCTGTATTCAAAGTAGTTGTGGGTTACGTTGCGATTCACCTTCAATATCAACGTAATTTCTGTTACTTCGTTTGCCTGACTCGACCTCCCTCCCTTTATTTTTGTATCCATAAATCTTCCCCCGATTCTTATTCTTTTGAGTTGAATCTATTCCACTGTATCTTGTTCAACGGTTCTGCCTTTGGATTGTTGTTAGTATCGTTCTGACTAACTGCTCTACCTGCTGGTGATACGCATCACTTTGATAGCCTCTCGTGAGTGGTAATTTGTTTTTAAATTATTAGCATAGCTTAGAACCATGCTCCCTACTTTGTAATTTTATATAATTACATCCTTGCTTTTCCTTTTCTTTTAGAAAAATCTCAGTAAGTCTTGTTGTTGTTGTTGTTGTTGTTGTTGTTGTTGTTGTGGTCTTCAGTCCTGAGACTGGATTGATGCAGCTCTCCATGCTACTCTATCCTGTGCAAGCTTCTTCATCTCCCAGTACCTACTGCAACCTACATCCTTCTGAATCTGCTTAGTGTATTCATCTCTTGGTCTCCCTCTACGATTTTTACCCTCCACGCTGCCCTCCAATGCTAAATTTGTGATCACTTGATGCCTCAAAACATGTCCTACCAACCGATCCCTTCTTCTAGTCAAGTTGTGCCACAAACTTCTCTTCTCCCCAATCCTATTCAATACCTCCTCATTAGTTACGTGATCTACCCACCTTATCTTCAGCATTCTTCTGTAGCACCACATTTCGAAAACTTCTATTCTCTTCTTGCCCAAACTAGTTATTGTCCATGTTTCACTTCCATACATGGCTACACTCCATACAAATACTTTCAGAAACGACTTCCAGACACTTAAATCTATACTCGATGTTAAAAAATTTCTCTTCTTCAGAAACGATTTCCTTGCCATTGCCAGTCTACATTTTATATCCTCTCTACTTCGACCATCATCAGTTATTTTACTCCCTAAATAGCAAAACTTCTTTACTACTATAAGTGTCTCATTTCCTAATCTAATTCCCTCAGCATCACCCGATTTAATTTGACTACATTCAATTATCCTTGTTTTGCTTTTGTTGATGTTCATCTTATATCCTCCTTTCAAGACACTGTCCATTCCGTTCAACTGCTCTTCCAAGTCCTTTCCTGTCTCTGACAGAATTACAATGTCATCGGCGAACCTCAAAGTTTTTACTTCTTCTCCATGAATCTTAATACCTACTCCGAATTTTTCTTTTGTTTCCTTTACTGCTTGCTCAATATACAGATTGAATAAGATCGGGGACAGGCTACAACCCTGTCTCACTCCCTTCCCAACCACTGCTTCCCTTTCATGCCCCTCGACTCTTATAACTGCCATCTGGTTTCTGTACAAATTGTAAATAGCCTTTCGCTCCCTGTATTTTACCCCTGCCACCTTCAGAATTTGAAAGAGAGTATTCCAGTTAACATTGCCAAAAGCTTTCTCTAAGTCTACAAATGCTAGAAACGTAGGTTTGCCTTTTCTTGATCTTTCTTCTAAGATAAGTCGTAAGGTTAGTATTGCCTCACGTGTTCCATCATTTCTACGGAATCCAAACTGATCTTCCCCGAGGTCCGCTTCTACCAGTTTTTCCATTCGTCTGTAAAGAATTCGCGTTAGTATTTTGCAGCTGTGACTTATTAAACTGATAGTTCGGTAATTTTCACATCTGTCAACACCTACTTTCTTTGGGATTGGAATTATTATATTCTTTTTGAAGTCTGGGGGTATATCGCCTGTCTCATACATCTTGCTCACCAGATGGTAGAGTTTTGTCATGACTGGCTCTCCCAAGGCCATCAGTAGTTCTAATGGAATGTTGTCTATTCCCGGGGCCTTGTTTCGACTCAGGTCTTTCAGTGCTCTGTCAAACTCTTCACGCAGTATCTTATCTCCCATTTCGTCTTCATCTACATCCTCTTCCATTTCCATAATACTGTCCTCAAGTACATCGCCCTTGTATAAACCCTCTATATACTCCTTCCACCTTTCTGCCTTCCCTTCTTTGCTTAGAACTGGGTTGCCATCTGAGCTCTTGATATTCGTACAAGTGGTTCTCTTCTCTCCAAAGGTCTCTTTAATTTTCCAGTAGGCAGTATCTATCTTACCCCTAGTGAGACAAGCCTCTACATCCTTACATTTATCCTCTAGCTATCCCTGCTTAGCCATTTTGCGCTTCCTGTCGATCTCATTTTTGAGACGTTTGCATTCCTTTTTGCCTGCTTCATTTACAGCATTTTTATGTTTTCTCCTTTCATCAATTAAATTCAGTATTTCTTCTGTTACCCAAGGATTTCTATTAGCCCTCGTCTTTTTACCTACTTGATCCTCTGCTGCCTTCACTACTTCATCCCTCAGAGCTACCCATTCTTCTTCTACTGTATTTCTTTCCCCCATTCCTGTCAATTGTTCCCTTATGCTCTCCCTGAAACTCTCTAGAACCTCTGGTTCTTTCAGTTTATCCAGGTCCCATCTCCTTAAATTCCCACCTATTTGCAGTTTCTTCAGTTTCAATCTGCAGTTCATAACCAATAGATTGTGGTCAGAATCCACATCTGCCCCTGGAAATGTCCTACAATTTAAAACCTGGTTCCTAAATCTCTGTCTTACCATTATATAATCTATCTGATACCTTTTAGTATCTCCAGGATTCTTCCAGGTATACAACCTTCTTTTATGATTCTTGAACCAAGTGTTAGCTATGATTAAGTTATGCTTTGTGCAAAATTCTACAAGGCGGCTTCCTCTTTCATTTCTTCCCCCCAATCCATATTCACCTACTATGTTTCCTTCTCTCCCTCTTCGTACTGACGAATTCCAGTCACCCATGACTATTAAATTTTCGTCTCCCTTCACTATCTGAATAATTTCTTTTATTTCATCATACATTTCTTCAATTTCTTCGTCATCTGCAGAGCTAGTTGGCATATAAACTTGTACTACTGTAGTAGGTGTGGGCTTCGTATCTATCTTGGCCACAATAATGCGTTCACTATGCTGTTTGTAGTAGCTTACCCGCATTCCTATTTTCCTATTCATTATTAAACCTACTCCTGCATTACCCCTATTTGATTTTGTGTTTATAACCCTGTAGTCACTTGACCAGAAGTCTTGTTCCTCCTGCCACCGAACTTCACTAATTCCCACTATATCTAAATTTAACCCATCCATTTCCCTTTACAAATTTTCTAACCTACCTGCCCGATTAAGGGATCTGACATTCCACGCTCCGATCCGTAGAACGCCAGTTTTCTTTCTCCTGATAACGACGTCCTCTTGAGTAGTCCCCGCCCGGAGATCAGAATGGGGGACTATTTTACCTCCGGAATATTTTACCCAAGAGGACGCCATCATCATTTAATCATACAGTAAAGCTGCACGTCCTCGGGAAAAATTACGGCTGTAGTTTCCCCTTGCTTTCAGCCGTTCGCAGTACCAGCACAGCAAGGCCGTTTTGGTTAATGTTACAAGGCCAGATCAGTCAATCATCCAGACTGTTGCCCCTGCAACTACTGAAAAGGCTGCTGCCCCTCTTCAGGAACCACACGTTTGTCTGGCCTCTCAACAGATACCCCTCCGCTGTGGTTGCACCTACGGTACGGCCATCTGTATCGCTGAGGCACGCAAGCCTCCCCACCAACGGCAAGGTCTGTGGTTCATGGGGGGGGGGGGGGGGGGGGGGGGGTCTTAACGAGGCGAAACGCGTTATTTTATATAATACATAATTTTATATAATTACCTTACATACGTTGACTTCATTCCTTGAAGAACAACGTGGTGAGTTCCACCTGGCCGGCCGTGGTGGCCGAGCGGTTCTAGGCGCTCCAGTCCGGAACCGCGCTGCTGCTACGGTCGCAGGTTTGAATCCTGCCTCGGGCATGGATGTCTGTGATGTCCTTAGGTTTTAGTAGTTCTAAGTCAAGGGGACTGATGACTTACAGATGTTAAGTCCTATAGTGCTCAGAGCCATTTGAACCAAGTTCCATCTGAAAGTCATGGGTCCTGTCACAAATCTGTTCCAATGCTCGGTAAGCTCGTATTTTGTTCACTAAACGACAGTTTGCAGGTATATGTTTGTAGATGTAATAACATCGCGATACCTTTTTTATATATAAATCACGACAACACGGCTGGATGAAAGTCGGACATTGTGCTTTGGGAATTGTGCGCGGGCCGATCAGCGCATTAAGTAGAGTAACGAGATCCGGCGTGATGTATTCCGCCCCGTCCGTTGATAATTTGTTGCGTCCACCATGGGAACAGATAGGAAACCTTATTTCCGAGCGCGGAAATGGGAGGCCATATTTTTAGCGTCTTTGTCAGCGCGTATCCGGCGATTATAATTGCTTTTGTGACGCGGAATTAATGCGGCTGATTTGTTCCGACACATATCTCACTCATATCGGCGGAATGCATGTGAGATATGATGTGACTAACAATTGTGCCGCAAACGGGGTGGGGTTACCATTGTTCCAGACGCGGCATAGCATTGTCCACACGATAAAAATATCCAAATGACATTTTACACGCAATTTAGGAGCATCTTGGTTCCGCTTTCCATCTATACTTCTAACCATCATTGGCTGTGTTATTAATGTTGCAGTTTTGCCGGCATTCGTACAAGAAAGACAAGCAATTATTAATGTACTTGAGATTTCCACAGCAGGAGGTTTTTTGTCTAACATGATAACAGTTCCGAAATTTTAACATACATATTGGCACAGAAACATTCAACACTTGTCTCTTTAAGTTGTTCCTCCAGGTTGTATGGATTATGTAAATTCTCTTCTTCTACACACGCCATCGTACTGTCAACTCTACATTTTGGAGTCACTTAGTGATGAATCGTACTCTTCTCCTACTTCCTTCAGTTTGCGTCTATTAGATTTGGTATTTTTGTTTCCTCCTCTCGTCATACGCGCCTATACCAGTGCCATTATCCTGCCCAATACGTCACATATTCCTTCTCTTCTCTTTAACACCTCATTGCTCCAATCTTTTTATTTTCCTGAAATGAGTGCTGGTATTCTCCGAAGCACATCTCTAATACGTTCAGCTTATTAACATGTTTCTGACTGGTTGTCCAGGTTCCCACTCCATTCAAGAATTGACTCTCTAATATCGAGTTTGATATGATTCTTGTATTTCTATTCGCAACATGCCTGAGAGTCAGTTGAGTATCCTAGTGACCTTTCGACCGTTACTAATTCTTTTATTATGTTCGACATCTGATTTTTCCCTCTTTTTCTAAAACGGATATCAGCAGCAAAAAATTTTGATCTCCTTTATTTTGTTCACATCTATGTACAGTTCATATAGATAGTAGGTAGGGTACTACGATTTTTGATAATGTATCCTTAATCCCATGTTTTTGTATTCTGATGCTAACTGGTTGCATTTGCAGTTTGCAAACCTCCCCTCCTTGTGCTAAGGTCATCAGCGTTATCACTTTCCTTTTTTAATTTATTTATTGAATGACTCCATGACCCTTGCATCGGTTTCACTCTATTTCCGTAATACTGTACAATTTTGGTCTTTGGCGAATTTTAAGCTACATAAAAAAGGCTTCAACGAAATTGACAACTTTTGTCATCACAAATATTTTATTACCAAAGACGTTATTACGGTGTCCATGTACTTGAACATCACTTAAAGCCGAAACTGTACTGTGGCATTAAACTGAAATCAGATTTAGCAGTTGCAGACAGCATGGAGTTGTACGAAAATGTCATGGGACTGTGCATCCAGAATGAAAATGTTTTTAATTTTTTTATTTATTTTTGTTTTATTTTATTATTTGTTTATCGTGCTTACGTTGTGACATTTTCATTTGGAGACTGAACAATTCAATTATGGTATGTTGAACTACAGCCACTATACTTAAAATTAATTAGAAAAGAAGTGGAGGTGTAAGGGAAATTTAGCCACGCGATGCGGCTATATATATATATATATATATATATATATATATATATATATATATATATATATATATATATATATATATATATATATATATATAAACACTGAAGTTTTTGCAGTATTCTAAGAGATAGGAAGAGGCGATGATATCTACCTAATGGTAGCTAAGTAGACGGCGAGAGAAGATATTCAGGTAGTACATGGATGCTTATCGGATAATATTGTAATACATGTGTTAAGTAGGAAATTACACGATATTCCGTATATTAATACGCTACTGTGCCACCTGGAACCAGTTACAGCGTGGTAGCAGCAAAAAGTCGATTTTCAATGTTTCGCGAAATTAATGACCGATTTCGAAAAAATTTAAATGCTGTTATAATCTACCCAGTTAGAGCTATAACCCTGTGTTACAAGTTTGACACAGTAAACAAGCCTCATAGTTAGAAACTACTTGTTTGTCTTCAGGCAGCGTAACACATGGCGCGCGGAACCCTGATCTCATTCCGCCAGTATTTGAGAATGAGGGCACTTAGCGACTTGCAACAAACATTACACATAATTTCAAGCCTTTACGACACTTTTCCGCCCTGTCACCCCCCCACAAAATGATGAAAGGAAAAAAAGTTCATCGCTCACTTCGTTTTCGTTGTTCATGCAGTCAGACGTTTCCTTCTTTGCTAGCGACACTATTCGCAACAGTGTTCGCAGGCGGTAAGCATACACACAACCGCATGTATCTGCAAAATTATATCACTGGTTGACACGTAGTTCAGATAATAAAACGTCATAAACACTGAGGTCCGTGAGAAGCTTATGCTTAAAATGGAGCGCCAATTACCCAAATTTAGTTCATCCAGAGCTGCCTATTGAGAGCACTTAGCGACTTCCAAAAAGTTTTAAGCAAAACTTCAAATATTTCCTAAAGTTTTTCTAGCTTATATACTTAAAGGCAGATATTTGACACATGAATCAAATTGTACGAAAGCAGACTTTCAATGGTGTTCTGTGCATTGGTGTTATATTTCTTGAGAAACTGGCGCTCTACTGGTACAATCTAGAACGTTCTGGTAAACATGGATCTGCTAACGACCGCTTGCGAGATAAGTGCGAATGCATGGTAACGGACTGGATGTGATTTCTCCATACAATGTTGTGCTAGTCACAACACATGAATTGGAAACCTAAACGTTCTCTTGAAGTCTCCATTTAAACGGACTGAAATTTCACCACTATCCAACTATTGTGTAATGTGGTACCTTCATGATTTACTGTAAGAATATCTTCTACTGCCTACGTAGGACGACACAGAGGATCCTTCCGTGTTGATGTTACAAACTTTAAGGGATAATGTAGAAGCGTATACGTTTCAATCTGAAGCAACGGACCCTGGCTGGAAACGATTGAGTCTAATGTTATAAGCGAAAATCATTTAGTACCTCTGAGAGTAGTATGAATCAAAACAAGAAAAAAAGTCCAGTAAACAAAAGTCCAGTAAACGCTTGCTTTAAAGTGCATACCGCACGAGCTATAAGCACTTGTTCATCTTTCCTATGCGAAGCACGCCTACGAGGGCTATTCAGAAAGTAAGGTCGGATCGGGCGCGAAATTTATTTTCAACAGTTCGCAGCACCTTCTAGCTACACTATGTGATCAAAAATATCCGGACACCACAAAAAACACACGTTTGTCATATTAGCTGCATTGTGCTGCCAGAAGTTGCCAAGTAATCCATATCAGCGACCTCAGTAGTCATTAGACATCGTGAGAGAGCAGAATGGGGCGCTCCGCCGAACTCACAGACTTCGAACGTGGTGATGTGATTGGGTGTCACTTGTGTCATACGTCTGCACGCGAGATTTCCACACTACTAAACATCCCTAGGTCCGCTATTACTGACGTGGTAGTGAAGTGAGAACGTGAAAGAACACGTACAGCACAAAAGCATACAGGCCGACCTCGTCTGTTGACTGACAGATACCGCCACCGACAGTTGAAGAGGGTCGTAATGTGTAATAGGAAGACTTCAATCCAGATGGTTCAAATGGTTCAAATGGCTCTGAGCCATATGGGACTCAACTGCTGAGGTCATTAGTCCCCTAGAACTTAGAACTAGTTAAACCTAACTAACCTAAAGACATCACAAACATCCATGCCCGAGGCAGGAGTCGAACCTGCGACCGTAGCGGTCTTGCGGTTCCAGACTGCAGCGCCTTTAACCGCAAGACCACTTCGGCCGGCTCAATCCAGATCATCACAAAGGAATTCCAAACTGCATCAGGATCCACTGCATGTACTATGGCAGTTAGGTGGGAGGTGAGAAAACTTGGATTTCGTGGTCTAGGGGCTGCTGATAAGCCACACATCGCGCCAGTAAATGCCAAACGACGGCTCGCTTGGTGTAAGGAGCGTAAACATTAGACGATTGAACAGTGAAAAACGTTGTGTGGAGTGACGAATCGCGGTACACAATGTGGCAATCCGATGGCAGTGAGTGGGTATGGCGAATGACTGGTGGACGTCATTTGCCAAAGCATGTAGTGCCAACAGTAAAATTCGGATGCGGTAGTGTGGTGTGGTCGTGTTTTTGCGGAGAGATCTTGCACTCATTGTTGTGTTGGCACAGGCCTACATTGATGTTTTAAGCATCTTCTGCTTCGGGTGGCCGAGCGGCTCTAGGCGCTACAGTCTGGAACCGCGCGACCGCTATGGTCGCAGGTTCGAATCCTGCCTCGGGCATGGATGTGTGTGATGTCTTTAGGTTAGTTAGGTTTAAGTAGTTCTAAGTTCTAGGGGATTGATGACCTGAGAAGTCCCATAGTGCTCAGAGCCATTTGAACCGAACCTTCTTGCTTCCCACTGTTGAAGAGCAATTCGGTGATGGTGATTGCATCTTTCAATACGATCGATCACCTCTTCATAATGCACGGCCTGTGGAAGAGTGGTTACACGACACTAACATCCCTGTAATGGACTGGCCTGCACAGAGTCCTCATCTGAATCCTGTAGAATACCTTCGGGATGTTTGGGAACGCCGACTTCGTGCTAGGCCTCACCTACCGACATCGATATCTCTCCTCCGTGCAACACTCTGTGAAGAATGGGTTGCCATTCCACAAGAAACCTTCCAGCATCGGATTGAATGTATAGCTGCGAGAGTGGAAGCTGTCATCAAGGCTAAGGGTGGGCCAAAACCATAGTGAATTTCAGCATTACCGATGGAGGGCGCCACGAACTTGTAACCCATTTTCAGCCATGTGTCCAGATACTTTTGATCACATAGTGTACGTCTCTACATGGCTCCGACTTCGACATTTGTCATGGTGTTGTATCAGCTGTACAATACCCTCGTCATAGAAGGTAGCCACTTGTGTTTTTCTACGCTGGTCTGCAGGTCGTTATCCGTACCAAAATGTTGCCTTCATAGCCAGCATTTCGTGAGAGGAGAGATGTACATCAGAGGGAACTAAATCTGGGCTGTATGGTGGGTGATCAAACGCTGCAGGAGGGTCCCCTATTGCCCCAGCAGTGTGCAGTCAATAATTGATCTGAAGAAGGAATTCCATGACAGGTACGTTCTGTGGGGTTGCATGAAATCATGCGCAACCTCGCAGTGGACACCCATACTTGGCGAAAGACTTATTCTAGGCATCTTTACGTGATGACTGTGTACTGAGAACTGAAAAGAGTAACACGACGCGATCGACAGGTATACTAAAGATGCTGCTCGACACATCTATATAAAACTTCATCGAATTTTCACTGTCGTTTCCATTTCACCACTTATCGGACCTTACTTCCCGAGTAATCCTCATAATCCACTGAACAAGTGCCCATAGCTGAAGGAATGCCTTTTAGAGTCCATGTTAACAATTCTTTCCTTGTTTTGATCCAAATTATCTCAACAAAAAGATAAAAATCAGAGAGGTCACAGTATGGAAGATAAACAAGTGCTCATAGCTTTCAAGGTATGAATTTTAGAGCCCAACATCACTGGGCATCTTTTTCTTGTTGTAGTAATTTCTGACAATATCTACCCCACAACAATAGCTGCAAGAGATCCAGCACATGTATTCCATTGCCAGAGCTATCAGAACGATTTTCGCTCCTAACTTGAGACCTGGTCGTTTCCAGATCAGGCTCCACTACCGCAAATTGCTACATTTGTCCTTCTCCATCACCTATGAAGGCTTTTTAGCATCATCACGGAATCATCCTGTACAAAGCACCGATATGGACCAAGGTGAATGTGTGCAGCAAAGACTCATAGCTTGGCCTCCAGTACCAACTTGCACGCAATTTTCTGGATTTGAACGGCTGAGTTCATTTAAAAAGTGACATGTGTGCCGCTGACGTTGTTACGGTTTGTAAGCGTGCTGTGGTATCGCTGCCTATCCAGCACATACCTATCAAGAGTTTGGTCTTTAGCGAGCGCAGTGCTTGATCCTAGAGGAGTCGTGGCTTATTTTTTCCGTGGTGTGTGCTTATGCAATGACAATGCCGATACCGGAGAACGCAATTTACTGTATGTTTGCCGAAGTAGTTAAAATTATTGCCACGGAAGTTGTGTGTTTCATTTCAGGGTTGACCATTGAGTATTGATGTTTTATTTGGGAACTACTTTATGTGTGGTTCATGGTGTGGGGTTCCTGGTATCATGTCCTAGTTCATGAACCACGGGCAACGTATGAGTGGCCAAGGAAGTGGTCCTGACAGTCGGGATACCAGTTACTTTGGAATAAAGCTGGGCATCTCGGGCATATTCCGAGTCGTGGCCACCTTTGTGCTCAGACGGCAAAGACTACCAAATCCACCGGTTAGTCCCTCAAGCGTTAGGGGTAAAACTCAATGGGACTCGGGGCAAGTAAGACTAGTAACCTGCTTCCCTGGTACTATAAATATGATGCTGGCAACAATCAGAGCAAAATGCCTCGGACCTTTGGAGGTGACGGAGTCCCACCTCCAATTGACAAACCAGGGACTCCTAAGATACGACTCGGCAAACGAATGGTAACGAGATGGGGAGCTATTAATATCAATGGGGGCTACTCTGGGAAGAAGGTAGAGCTGGTAGAGGCTGCAAGTAAGATGGGGTTGGACGTTTTAGCTGTTAGTGACATACGGGTAAGGGGTGAGAAAGAGGAGGAAGTGGGAGAATACTAGGTGTACCTGTCAGGAGTCAAAGCAGGAATAGCACAGTGAGGTGTAGGGCTTTTCATCAGGAAAGAAATGGAACCCAGCGTAGTTGCAATAAGGTATGTAAACGAACGACTGATGTGTATAGATTTGACAGCGTCTAGCAAGAAAATTAGGATTGTGTCAGTATATTCGCATTGTGAAGGGACAGATCAAGATGAGATGGATAGTTTTTATGAGGCACTCAGTGATGTAGTTGTTGGAGTAAAGGACAAGGAAAGTGTTCTGCTCATGGGTGATTTTAACGCCAGGATTGGAAATCGAACAGATGGCTATGATAAGGTTATGGGTAAATTTGGAGAGGATATGGAGGCGAACAGGAACGGGAAACAACTCTTGGATTTCTGTGCCAGTATGGGCTTAGTAATCACAAACTCCTTTTTTAAACATAAGAACATTCACCAGTATACTTGGGAAGGCAGGGGAACCAGATCTGTCATTGACTATATAATAACAGATCAGTAATACAGGAAGGCTATGAGGGACACACGTGTATTCAGGGGATTCTTTGATGACACTGATCATTATTTAATCTGCAGTGAAATTGGTATTGTGAGGCTGAAAGTGCAGGAGGTCAGGTCCATATGTAGGAGGATAAGAGTGGAGAAACTTCAGGATAAGGAAATCAGGCACAGGTACATAACAGCGATCTCAGAAAGGTTCCAGTTAGTTGAATGTAGTCAATTACAGTCATTGGAATGGACAAGGTACAGGGACACAGTACTAGAAATGGCTAAAGAATGTCGTGGAACAGTAGTGTGTAAAGGTAGGATGAAGCAAACAGCTTGGTGGAATGACATAGTCAAGGCAGCCTGTAAAAGGAAAAAGAAGGCGTATCAAAAATGGCTACATACTAGAACTCAGGTAGACAGAGCAAGTTATGTTGAAGAAAGAAACAAAACCAAACAGATAATTGCAGCATCCAAGAAGAAATCTTAGGAAGACTTTGGAAACAGTTTGGAGACCTTGGGTCAAGCTGCTGGAAAACCATTCTGGAGTGTAATTAGCAGTCTTCGAAAGGGAGGTAAGAAGGAAATGACAAGTATTTTGGACAGCTCAGGAAAACTGCTGGTGAATCCTGTTGATGCCTTGTGCAGATGGAGGGAATATATTCAAGAGTTGCTCAATGGAGGTGAAATGTTTCAGATTTCGATGTACAATGGGACAGGAATGATGATGGAAAAAGGATCACATTTGAGGAAGTGGAGAAACTGGTCAATAGATTGCAGTGCAACAAAGCAGCTAGGGTGGATGAAATTAAGACGGAACTCATCAAATACAGTGGAATGTCAGGTCTTAAATGGCTACACAGGATAATTGAAACGGCCTGGGAGTCGGGACAGGTTCCATCAGACTGGACGAAAGCAGTAATCACACCAATCTTTAAACATGAAACAGAAAAAGATTGTAACAACTACAGAGGTATCTCTTTGATCAGCGTTGTGGGTAAAATCTTCTCAGGTATTGTTGAAAGGAAAGTGCGAGTATTAGCTGAGGACAAATGGGATGAAAATCAGAGTGGGTTTAGGCCTTTTAGAGGTTGTCAGGATCAGATCTTTAGCTTACGGCAAATAATGGAGAAGTGTTAAGAGTGGAACAGGGAATTGTATCTATGTTTTATAGATGTAGAAAAAGCATATGACTGGGTTCCTAGGAGGAAGTTATTGTCTGTACTACGTGATTATGGAATAGGAGGCAAACTTTTGCAAGCAATTAAAGGTCTTTACATAGATAGTCAGGCAGCAGTTAGAGTTGACGGTAAATTGAGTTCATGGTTCAGAGTAGTTTCAGGGGTAAGACAAGGCTGCAACCTGTCTCCACTGTTGTTCATATTATTTATTGATCATATGTTGAAAACAATAGACTGGCTGGGTGAGATTAAGATATGTGAACACAAAATAAGCAGTCTCGCATATGCGGATGACTTAGTTGTGATGGCAGATTCTATTGAAAGTTTGCAAAGTAATATTTCAGAGCTAGATCAGAAATGCAAGGACTATGGTATGAAGATTAGCATCTCCAAAACAAAAGTAATGTCAGTGGGAAAGAAATATAAACGGATTGAGTGCCAAATAGGAGGAATAAAGTTAGAATAGGTGGACGGTTTCAAGTACTTAGGATGCATATTCTCACAGGATGGCAACATAGCGAAAGAACTGGAAGCGAGGTGTAGCAAAGCTAATGCAGTGAGCGCTAAGCTACGATCTACTCTCTTCTGCAAGAAGGAAGTCAGTACCAAGACTAAGTTATCTGTGCACCGTTCAATCTTTCGACCAACTTGGTTGTATGGGAGCGAAAGCTGGGTGGATTCAGGTTACCTTATCAATATGGTTGAGGTTACGGATATGAAAGTAGCTAGGATGATTGCAGGTACTAGTAGATGGGAACAATGGCAGGAGGGTGTGCACAATGAGGAAATCAAAGAAAAATTGGGAATGAACTGTATAGATGTAGCAGTCAGGGCGAACAGACTTAGATGGTGGGGTAATGTTACACGCATGGGAGAAGCAAGGTTACCCAAGAGACTCATGGGTTCAGCAGTAGAGGGTAGGAGGAGTCGTGGTAGACCAAGGAGAAGGTACCTGGATTCGGTTAAGAATGATTTTGAAGTAATAGGCTTAACATCAGAAGAGGCACCAGTGTTAGCACTGAATTGGGGATTATGGAGGAATTTTATAAGATGGACTATGCTCTAGACCAAACGCTGAAAGGCATAATCAGTCTTAAATGATGATGATGATGATGATGACTACTTCATGTGATCAAAAGTATCCTGACACCTGGCTGAAAATGACTTAAAAGTTCGTGGCGCCCTCCATCGGTAATACTGGAATTCAGTATCGTGTTGGCCCACCCTTATCCTTCATGACAACTTCCACTCTCGCAGACATACGGTCAGTCAGGTGATAGAAGGATTCTTGGGAAATGGCAATCCATTCTTCACAGAGTGCTGCACTGAGGAGAGGTATCGACGTCGATAGGTGAGGCCTAGTACGAAGTTTACATGTAGCCTTCTCTGGACAATGCATCATGTATGCTCGAATATCCGCGGTCACATCATGTGTACGAAAGGATGGGGCTCAATTCTTTTTTGGTTATGTAGCTGACCCTGGCAGTACGCCACTTTGCACCAAATACTGTATACGGCTCTTTGCTGGCGTTGAAACGCCACGAAACTACTTTGCAAAGATGCACCGTGTTCTCTTGATTGAACTGGTAGACAGTAACACCTCCACTATGACGACTCCTTCTTGAATAGGATACATCTTATAACACTACCGTCTGCTACTGCTATACCATAACCTTAAATTAGGAGATAAGTCGTGAAATAAAACTATATTGTTAAAACAATTATGGTATAAAGCAACGGAGCAGTGTTACCCTCTGAGAGGGATTTTGTTATGTTGACCGTGATATACCTAACGGAGGTGGCTTATCGGAAATGAAAGTCAGAATTGCGTAAATATTTGGACAGTAACAAACAAAATTTTTGCCTATCTGCACTTTTTAACAGATGAAGAAAACGGTCGCCAGCCTAATTAGGCAAGAGGATGATTGACATTCTTGTTCAAGCAATTAAGTGTGAGTAACCTTAACGGATAAGCACAACCTATACTTTGCTACACGCGAGTGCATTGAACTCTGACACCTGCATATTTTCACGGTAAGATTTGAACTGACAGAGCAGAACAAACTATTTGCATAAATATAACAGATAACGAAACACACTATTACTTTCAGGGCCTATTCAAACTGAATGATGTTTATAACATTACTATTAATATTCACTGCAGAATCATTAATTGGAGATAGGTTCAGTATTATTCTTGAAACATTTTCTTAGCTGACCTAAAATTATAAGTGTATTTCACTGCAAAATTATGAACTGGTCACAGGTTAAATATCTCTCAACTAAATACTATTCTATTTAGAATGAAAGTTAAATGGAATTCACTAACAGGTTACTTCTCACTGTCTTTTGAATAAGGAAATTATTCTTTTCATAAATAGTGGTAAAGGATAACCTGTGGATCTTATTACACTATTAATATGCACTTTCAATACCCAAAAGAAACAAGTGCTTATCAGGCATCCAACTTTCCACAACTGCAATTCACGACTTTTACTAGAGTGAGACACAATGTTGACAAGTTTACAAGAAACTGACTCACCTTTTAAAATTTACTACAGGCAGCACTATGATCATTAACTAAGCAACACTTTATAAGCCTCAGTTTTAAGAACTTTTAATTTTCAAAAGAAACAGCAAATTGTATTAATTACCACAGTCTTCTACTTTCAAGTAAATGATTAAATGGGTGACTTTGAAACTCCAAAAAAAAAATCTTAAATTGGACTGTTTCCATCACTGGTAGGCTTTCACAAGACTACATTTACTACCTCCAACAAGTTCACTAAATTCACAATAAATCGGAATACTCCCTTCTTACCAAAGATCAAACAAAATTATTTAATTAACTATTTGGCTTTGAGGCTTTCATTTTTTCCACAAACTAGGACACTCGGTAATCGTAGTTCAAATGGAGAGGAACCTGAGAGGTGTTGTGATAGGAAAAAAATCAAGGTTGGTACATGAATTCCGTTATAAGTTACCTTATATTTGAGCACACTAAGACAGCCAATAAGCTGATCCTTCACTGTACTTTATTAAAGTATTCCGTTACAGTGATTGCGCAACGTGGTGGCAACTGCATGTTGGTAGGTGGATTTGCAGGCAGAATTGCTGGACTCTGTCCCTTCTTGGTGGCGATGATAAGATACCAATTCCAGATTAGTTCCAGCTATTTATCCATCCATCCGAGGCATTGGTTAAGCGGGAGGAAAAGCCTCTCTCGGAAACAGCACAATATACAACTTTTACGTGGGCAGTTCACAGTTTGGTAGCTCGTCCCCGACAGACTCTCAGTTGCACCTTTTCTTCCTAGGCCAACCACAATGTGCGCGCGCTACTTAGTTCCGCTCCCGAGGGGAACCACACTACCTCTTACTCACTAGATAATTAAGAATTCTAAGTGAAGGTCAGCAGTTTACATAACAGCAAACAATCATTTTAAACAAAATATATCATTTGCACACATATGTAGTTCTAAACAAAATTATTTAAACAAATTCCAAATATATACAGTAAGTTTTGTCTTCCTCCAATTGGGACAAAGGAGTTAAATGACAGATATTCTACATTGCATAGAATCAAACCATGACATCAAAGTTTTAACAAAGACAGGAGTATACAATTTTGTGTTATCGATTCAAACACATTTACAGAAGCTCATCGATGTAACATTAATAAAACAAAAAGGCAAAATAAATCAGTAGAGCATTAGAGCTATCGTGTTACAATCTCGCTGAGATATTTACTTCACAGATCTTAATCAAGTCTGACAGTACTGACAAAACGAAACGTAGTGGCAAAGTTCGGAAATATTGGATGACAATTGGCGGGCGACGATGAGCAGTTTAGTACTTGAAGACGGTTTCTCGTGTGCCACCCTAAAATATTTATTTCACACAGGGCTGTCAGATATGGGCCTGCACCACCTTAAGGCGGGACGTTCGTGAGACACACACATTGTTTAAAAGATGTATGAAATCCACAATTTAGAACATCCGGCAATTAAATTTTGTCATGCTTTACATGGAATTAACACATTTACTGTTAAAATCTTTGTATTATCTATGTTTAACTATTTTATGCGATTTAACTTTATTTTCTAGGAATGATATTTGTACGTTTTTCTCAGAAGTTATTAAAGAGATTTGTTCAAAATTTTCTGTGATTAATCTCTTTGCATTTACTAAGCTTCTCCCATGGGGCTTTTTTAATATATCGAATAGGAGAATTTTTGTAATTTTTAATTATAATTCTGTAAGTATAGTATAAGTTTCAGGCAAAACTCTAAGAACTTTGCCTCATATCTCAGCTTGAACCCAGAATTTAAAAATATACTCTTGAGACAATTTTTATTAGGTCTATAGAAATATGTGTACACAATTTCATAATTCTATCCTTGATAGCTTCTGAGAAAAAGATACATAAATTTTGAAAAACACAATTTTCTGGAAATGCTGTTTAAAGTTCAAGCTAATGTTTTCTTCTTATGTCACCTCTTCAGAAGACCCCAGATTTATACTCAGTATCGTCTTTCCCTTCTTTCTTTTACCAGGTTTTCAACAGACATTTCAGATGCAGAGACGCGCTGAAGACCTATTTTCCTCAAGTTGTCTTGAGTGAAATTTCCTGTCTGAAATGCCATTCGCTCTGAAACATCCATCCCCCCTACGTTCGCATCATTAAACACAAGACCATCATAAACGAATACTGGCCCAAATTTACATCAGTAACACGAGGCAGAACAAAATTACAGCAGTTGGTTTGTTACTGTTTCTAAGATACGAGAAAGAGTCATAAATGATCTCTGATACCAAGCAGTACATATCACAGCCTTCTAGATGTACCCCAAGCAAGTCTGCTTTAAGGTAATCCACAGAATCATTGTTCACCGAGCTAGTATTGAAGCGGTTCTTCAAAAACTCGATTAGACAGAGATGCCGCGTCACTCTTTTAGTTATTTCTCAGTCACTCCCGATCCGATTTCATCAATGAAACTTTGGGAACTCATTCTTCATTAATTCTACTAATAAACAAAAAAATAAACTAAAAATCTACATTTCCGGTCAATTTCATGAACGTCCCCCTTCAAGCAGATAGTCATAATATTCTGGAATATCATTCTAAATTGCAAACCATAAAGCCCTTTTCACATTACCTTAGTGTACTCGCGGTATTTGTTCTACATCTGGGGATTTTGTTGTGTTAAGAAGGATGCGATAACTTCAGTTTCCCCACCTTCCTCACTAATTTTGGAAAGCCAGTCTCCAGTAGAACGCCAGCCCCCACCCCCTCCCTTCTGCTCCTACTTTCTCGTCCCCTGTCCACTTTTTTACGGTCTCTCCTGATCTGACCTCCATTCCCTTTCAGCGCCGGAGATTGGCCGCCCCGCTGTTAGACTGCCTTTATCCGCGGGTTCTCCAATCCACCGCAAATCTCGTCGGCGCGATATCGGCCAGTTATCAGAATTATTTCCTTTCTTTGTCGGTCAGTGACTCACAGATAGAGCAAGTTCCATTTCTTTTCGGACGAGACTGAAAGGCGAATAAGTGCACCTGCAGAATGCAGTTTCTCCTACAGGAGAAAACGAACGGCACATTTCCCGTGTGTAATACGAGTCAATTCTTCCACTGCCGGTATTGGGAGCAGACTCGATTTCGTGGTTCCTTTCGTGTAACCCTGCTTTATTCTCGAAGAGAGGGAGAAATAAGTATCGAATAACATACACCAAAACGTTGAGCTGACATTTATATCTGTATAGAAGTTGGTTAGTATCGCTCGTAGCCATTGTAAATATGAACTTCGCTCCCACAACAGTAATACAAGTTTATATGCCTTCTAGCTGCAAAGATGATGAAGAGATCGAAAAATTGAATTATGAGATTAAAATAAGTTACCCTGATAATTAAAGCAGATGAATATGTAACTGATACGAGACAGGAATTCGATAGCAGGTAAACTAAGGGAAGGGAAATAGTAGAATAAAATGGAGTAAGGGAAATGATTGAAAGAGGACGCCACACAGTAGAATTTTGCAAAAATCATAATTTAAACAGTGAAAGCACTTCGTTTAAGAATTATGAAAGAAAGTTGTATTCCTGGAAGAGACAAGGAGACATTGGAAGGTTTCAGATACATTATATGATGTTACGATAGACACCAGAACATTTCATGATTATAAGCTGCGAATTAAAACTGAAGAAAATGCAGAAAGGCCGGAAGTTAAGAGGATGTGAACTCGATAAATTTAAAGAACCAGATATGGGTGATACTTTCAAAGGGAGCAGTAGGCAACAACTGACTGAAACAGGTTAAAGAAATGCAATGGATGGACGAATGGGTGACTTTGAGAGATGAAATAGTGAAGGCAGCAGATGATCAAATAAGCCGACAGACGAGACAAAGTACAAATCCAAGGGCAATACGTCTTGAATTTAAATGAAAAAACATAAAAATTCAGCAAATGAATCAGGACATACATAAGATTGTAGAAGCATGCGTGACTAGGGGAAAGATAGATGCCACCTATATGAAAAATTAAAAAGCGCATTGGAAAAGAGAAGCAGCTGTAAGAATACAAAATGTCCGATGGCAAGCCAACGGTAAAATAGAAAGGTAAGGCCGAAGGATGAAAGGAATATAATTATAGAAGGGATATACAAGGGAAATGGACTTCAGGACGATGTTATACATGCAGAAGAAGAAGTGAATAAAGTTGAGTCAGGAGATGCTATAATGCGAGTACAATATGACAGAGCGCTGAAAGACCCAAACCGAAACATGGCACCGGGAGTAGACGACAGTCCTTAATAACTGCTGATATCCTTGGGAGAGCCACCTCGTGTGTGACATGTACGCAACAGGGTAAATAACCATGAACTTGTAACATTTACAGTTCCAGTAAAGTAGGGGCTAATAAGTAAGAATATTAGAAACCATTACTTTACTAAGTCATGGTTGCTAGCTATTTAGACTAATATTTTACACGACGATGGAAAAGGTCTTAGAGACCGACCTCGAGGAGGGTCAGTTTGCGTTGAGGAGAAATGTAGAATCACGCGACGCAGTGCTTCACTGATTCTAGAAACTATGCCAAAAAATTGCGTTTATAGCGCTTAAAGATATAGAGAACGGTTTTTTTCTGGAGTTGTGGAAATGGCGACTGGACTACCCTCTGAAGTTGTCAAAATAGAGGGAGTGAACGGTAGTTGACAAGTTTACAGAAACAAGACTCCATTTATGAAACTCGAAAGACATTAAATGGAAGCAGTAGATGAGAAGGGAGTGAGACAGGATTAAGCTAGCTTTGAAGGGAATGAGCAAGAAACATGGAAAAGGAGTCGAAGATCATGGAGGAAGAACTAAGACTTTGACGTTCGCTGATGACACTATAATTCCATCACAGGTGGCAAAGGACTTGGTAAAACAGCTTAGACAGTTTCTTGGGAAGAGGCCATATGATGAATATCATCAAAGGTAGACAAAGTGTAGTGGCGCATAGTCAAATCTTGTGATACAGAGTTAATTCATTTAGGAACGAAGTACCAAGAATTGAAGGAGGAGTTTGGCATCAGGGCAGGAAAATAGCTAATGAATATTGTATGCTGCATGTTGTATGTTAACCGGGGACCTAAAAACTACGGAGAGGCTCCGTCCCCGCCGCAGCCGCAGTGGTCCACAACCCCACGACGACTACCGCAGTCCACTTCCCCCCCCCCCCCCCCCCGGCCCGCCACACCGAACACAGGGTTGTTGTGTGGTTTGGACCCCGGTTAACCCACCCCCCCAGGAAACGTCTCACACCAGACGAGTGTAACCCCTATGTTTGCGTGGTAGAGTAATGATGGTGTACGCGTACGTGGAGAACTTGCGTGCGCAGCAATCGCCGACATAGTGTAGCTAAGGCGGAATAAGGGGAACCAGCCCGCACTCGTCGAGGCAGATGGAAATCCGCCTAAAAACCATTCACATACTGGCCGGCTCACCGGACCTCGACACAAGTCCACCGGGCGGATTAGTGCCGGGGACCAGGCGCTCCTTCCCACTCCGGAAAGCCGTGCGTTAGACCGCTCGGCTAACCGGGTGGGCCTAATGAATATTTAATTACAGTGATACACTCACGTTCAGAGAAAAAAAAAAAAAACAGAACACCATAAACGACTAAAGATAGGACGTTCATACTCACAGGACATGTGCATTAGTATGTTCTGCAGAAATCATTACCATTTGAACCATGTCGGCTCGGGGAATCAAGGTCAGCAGCGATATCGCGGCACACCACCACCTACCGATAAAATGTGCCTGCGGCTCTCGTTGTCACTGTAAACCGAAGGTAATGGAATAGTGTGACTTGCAGGTGTATGAGCGAACTGCACCGTCAGTGAGTTTGAAAGAGGACGCGTTATTGGTATGAGGGAATGTGATGCATCTTTCTGGGAACTTGCTTCGTGTGGGGGCGAAGTGCTTTGGCCAGAGGGACGGGTATGTACAGAATGGTTCACGGAAGGATGTAGAACACGACGAGACGGGTTGGGTCGCACCGTCCAAAGCATCCTCCGAGAAGATCGACACCTCATACGAATGGCACAGCAGGAGAAAAAGGCGTCCTCTTGGGATTAAGTGGAACAGCGGAGTAGTGTGACTCATTGTACACTATCAGGGGTGACAGACCGTCACCGTTTATTGCGGCACAGGTTACGTGCGCGTCGTCCACTCCTCCGCCTACCTTTGATGAATGTGGAGAAACATTCCAGAGGGCAATGGTGAATGGAACGACCTCACTGGGGACAGGAATGGCAAATGGCATCAGATAGTGTTTTCTGACGAATTCAGGTTATGTTTGTTTGAAAATAATGGCCGCATTTTGGTTCACCGCAGACACGGGGAACGGCATCACAGTGACTGCATTTACACAAGACATACAGCGCTAACTCGAAGCCTTAAAGTGTGGGGTGCTACTGGATACAACCACAAATCGCAGTTGGTGCGTGTTAAGGGTACTGTGACCAGTGTGACCTACGCGAATGGCATCCAGTGACCCGTAGCCACACCCTTTCCGCGCAACACCCCAGGATTCATTTTTCAGGAAGACAATGCACGACCTCATACTGCTGTAGGAACACGTGTCTTCTTGGTGTCACAGGATGACAGCATTTTTCCCTCGTCCGCCGTTTCACCAGATTTGCCGCCAGTCGAAAATATGTGGGATCTGGTGTAATGACGGGTGTAGCGGTGTGACCAAACGCCAGCCACCGCAGATGAACTTCAGAACCTGGTGAAAGAAGCACAGATTGCTATAGTACAGGACGCTATTCGCGCCTTATACGCGGCGATGTCGTCACGCATGGAACAAGTTATCGGACCCTGAGCTTATTAGGGGATAGGACACATGCTGAACCGAGGTGACTAAAATGGTAATCATTTCGGCAGAACATGCACAGTGTATTTGAACGTCCTATCTCCAGGCTTTCGAGGTGTTCTGTTTCTTCTGAACAGGAGTGTACGAAGCTCAGGCAGGCAATTGTAAGAAACGTATTTCTGTTTGCTGAAAAGTATAAATTTAAGTGCGAGGAGTCCTTTTCTACAGCTTTTTGATTTGGAGCGTAGCCTTTACGGAAGTGACATGTGAGGCATAAAAGGCATAAAAGCTTTTGAAACGTGGTGCTACAGGAAAATGATGAAAGTTACAAGGGTGAAGCCTGATTGGTACGTACTCAGAGAGCGCACAGGATAAGGTTATGATTGTGGATGGGGCCGTAAACAGTTACTGTGAGTTGCACAAACAAACATCAAACACCCAACTTTATTTTTCTAAGAACCACTCTCTCACACATTGCTTTAAAAGATCACAATCAAACAATAAGGCTGAAGGCCTAGTTAAAGAATTGGATTGGTCCCAACCTTGAAATCTACGGAACAGCAATTTTTCTTCACTCACTAGCCTGTTAATCATGAGATCTTACTCACTGAACTACGAGGTCATTAACATTAATTTTGCGTTTTTCCGAAAGAATACGTGGCTGAATACATACGATGACAGTTGAAATTTTGTAATTCAGATAATTAAATGTTCAATCGGTATATGGAACGTATGGATAAATAATTAATAAAATTTACATACAGTCAGTGAGGATGTCTAAGAAAGTGGTAGCAGGAAAGAAGAGGAAATGGATGGAAAAGTGGAGAACAATGGCGGAACAGGACAGTGAGGGAATGGTCAAGGATAAGTAGAGAGGCATGACAGGAAATGTAACGATGAATAGTAGGGAAAGGAAGTTCTGAAGAGGAAAATGAGAAACCTGGGGATCTACAGGATGTCGAGATTTACCTAACCTGGAGGGAAGTAAAGGAATCAATAAAGACCATGAAAGGGGAAAAAGCGCAAGGACTGGCTGATGAGAGCTTCTTGCAGTGGCTCTGTCTGGTCGTGAGAACCGTATCGAAACAAAACACTCCAGAATATGGGAAAACGACATCATAGTGCCAGTGTTTTAGGAGGATTGCAAGATACTATGTCAAATGCATAGGGGAGCTACTGAGATGTATCATACTGCGAAGTTAGTGAAGAAAGTGAAAGATAGTAGGAGGATGACTGCGGGAGAAACAATATGAGTTTAGAGAAGGAAGGTCGACAGTAGATCTAATTTTTATGGTAAGTCAGCTCCAAGAGAGACACTGCGGATATGGGAAGAATTTAGTAATGGTGTACTGGACATTACGAAGACGATGATAGTGTGAATAGAAGCAAGATCTTGGAAATTAGTCTGAATAGAGGAACTGGTACGCTGACAATGAAAAGAATAAAGGAATTGCATCAAGGTAATGTGAGATGCAAAAATAGAAGGAGAGAAGAAAGACTGGGAAGAACAGAAAAGTGGGATGAAACTAGGGAGTTGGCTACGTCTACGTTTCATCACTTTTACGAATGAAGTACTGACAGGCGTGGCAGTGCGAATAGAAAATGAAAATATGAAAGCAATGGTGATCGAAAATGCTTTAATGATGTGGTGAAACAGGGAAGGAGACGTACAAAGTGTGGGAGGGATTGGTGGGACGGTATAGATAGACATTTAATGTAGAGAAATTTTAAGTGATGTGGAGAACGAAGAATTACAGGATAGTAGCGAAGGATATAAATATCAGTGAGCAATTGCTACAGAAAGCAGAAAGTTTCAAGTACCTGAGGAGTGTAATATTGGGAGGATTGATAAGGAGGTTAGTGAAAGGTGAAGGCAAGTACATGGATTCGTGCAGAGTCTAATAAACTTGGTCTGGAGCAAAAAAAAAAAAAAGAAATTATCCGAGCATGTTATGCTCCAGTACTCATGTACGCATCGGAAAAGTAGGTAGTGGAGAAAAGTCAGGTGGGCAAAATACAGGCTAACGAGAATAATTTTTAAATAAGCAAGATAGGACGTATAGGAATGGATACAATAAGGAATGAGATGATGGGAGAAATAACAAAAGATCAGCCCATACGAAAAACCATAGAAAACACGAGATTATGATGCTATGCATGTGTTGAAAGAAGGAGCGTTTGTATGACACCGAGACATGCTCATGAAATGACGGTATGAGGTAAGAGACCTAGCGGAACACCGAAAGGCAGGTGGATTGATGCAGTGAAGGATAGTTTGTGAAGAAGAGGGGACATGATAGGGACAGAGTTCTGGGTCAAGAATGGTGGGGGGACATGAAAAAATGGAGGAGCAGACAAAACAAGGGGCCGGAAAGTGTAGAAGAAGGAGAAGAAGAAGAAGAAGAAGAAGAAAATGATGATGATGTTGGTGGTGATGGTCGTGGTGGTTGTAATACACGGTCAATGTCTTCGATAAATATGAAATTTTTCTACCGAATTTTGACGGAAGCATCCGCCTACTTTACTTAAAGTTTTAATTCACTCATTACCCAAGCTGTACGGCTGATAACTACACGTTATCATTTGATTTTGTTCAGCGCTGCGAACGTTTCGCGAAGGCGCTACAAGAAGGGCATTTACCACACTGCCTTAATCAAACAGTGTTGTATATCAGAAGGGCGACGTCGAAATGCGTGACAGAAGCTGTTAAGCTAATAGCATCTTCCTCGAATTGCAATTGCCGATGCGGCACGATAAAAAGGATTATCGCAATCTTTCATTTCGCTGTGTAATTTGTCCTATCGCCTCATCGTAAAACAACCACAGCAGCAGACTGTTTCGAAATTAAACGGACGCTGATTGCAGAATTAGAGGCAGATAAGCTTTCGGGAATACCGCTTTCCGTTGCCAATAAATGTAAGCAATCTGCACTAGAAATTTATCGTGAATTACTACTCTCGGTGGCAGCCGTGCCTTCTGGTGTTAAGTGTGATAAAAATTGTTCACGTTGGCAGAAACTGCAGGAATTCTTTAACTTTCGTGACCATCAGTTAAGGTTGAAGATATAACAACTCAGTACCATCAATGTGGGATGGAGATTACTGACTTTCTAGACTAAAAGTAGTCAAGATCAGACAGAATTAACGTTAATATGGAATAACTAAAATACTACAACAAGACTACTGAATAAATGAAATAAAAATAAAATAATTGCATTTTTCATTAAATTCGCAGCTGTTCTGAAAGTAAATGGCGTATCTTAGAAGAAAAAATAAGACACATTTACAGCAGTCCAATATTTAAAAAAATCTTTTCACATTTTTTACAGGAATAGACTCTTTCAGTTTCTGAAGACAACGGGAGTAAAGCACGGGGAGCGAAAGGTTTTCTACCACTTGAAAAGAAACCAGGCTGCGGAGGAAGAGTTGAATGACGTTAAAGGGAGGCAGAAGTTGAGAATGAGGTGAGAGTGGATTGCAGCCCATCCACATGATATTCGATCTGTAGCTTGAGCTAGAAGCAAATGAAACTAAGGAGAAAAAGTGGTAGCGACAAAATAAAATCAAATCGTAAGGACGGCTGTAGGTGTTTTTATTTTTCGTCTCGATATTAAACGGCCGTAGTCCCTGAGACGTCCTGCTAAAAGGATGGACATACAAATAAAGTGAAAATGAAATTATAGTACAGGATGGAAAAATAAATACTCTTAAGATTTGCAAATGGCAAAGTAGTTCTGTCAATGATAGAAAAGGAGTTGCAAGGCCAGTAGAATAGGATGGATAATGTGTTGAATAGAGTTTGTAAGATGAACAGCAACAAAACTAAAACAAAGGTAATTCAATGGAGTAGATTTTTTCAGATGATGTTGGGGTAGTTGGATTAGGTAATTGAACGTGCAAAATTAGCAAATTTTCTTGTTTAGACAGGTAAACAATTGGCTATGTCAAAAAAAGCACAATATAAAATGAAAAGTGGCAATAGGAGTACACTCTAAGACAAAAAAAAGACCCACCACGAAGGAATTATTCGAATGGGACGGAAATTGGTAGATGTGATGTACACACAAGTAAATGATGACAGTTTCAGAAAAATTGGATTATTTCTTCAATAAAAAGACCTTCTCAAATGGAGCAAGTCCATAACGCGTTGGTCCACCTCTGGCCCTTATGCAAGCAGCAGTTATTCGGCTTGGCATTGATCGATACAATAGTTAGATCTCCTGTTGAGGGATAATGTGCCAAATTATGTCCAGTTGGCGAGTTAGATCGTCAAAATCCCGAGTTGGCTGGACGGTCATGCCCATAATGCTCCAAACGTTCTCATTTGAGGAAAGATAAGGCTACCTAACAGTCCAAGGTAGGGTTTGACAAGCACGAAGACATGATACATAACTCTCGCCATGTGCATGCAGGCATTATATTGCTGAAACGTAAGGCCAGTTTGGCTTACCATGAAGACCAACTAAACGGTCGTGGACTATCGTCGACGTACCGCTGCGCTGTAAAAGTGTGCCCCGGATGACAACACCTCAGACCATCACTCCTGGTTGTCGGATCGTATCGGCGACAGTCAGGATGGTATTCCATCGCTGTCTGGGACGCCTCCAGACACGTCTTCGTGGAATCTCGTTGAGAGGAATAGAATTGTCTTCAGTGATGAGTCCCGCATCGAATTGAGCCCCAATAACCAGCGAAGGTGCACATGGAGAAGCCTCAGGCACCAATGGAACAGCAACACGACCGTCGAGCGCCGTTTGGCTGGACAAGCTGTTTGCTCTAGTTCAGCTCAACTTCTAGCTTTGGGATGTCTTTGAATATCTCGTCCACCCATTTTTTTCTTAGCCCTAACAAGCTGTTCTTTCCACCAGCACTGCTTTGGTTTCACAGTGCTGGACATACACGCCATATATCCTGCCCACTCGAGCCTTTTTGCCTCGTTCTGTGAAATGTTTTATTGCCACATCGAGTCGTACTAAATGGCAGCCTGTGGGCTAAGAGTAAAATTAGCGTTACAGTTTCCAAACAAGACACATAGCGTATACCATTGACATTTTCAGCGTCATGCAGAGCAAATCACATACATGAATCGATGGGAGTAAGACATGGAACGAAATGCAAGTACTTTGTAATGAGCCATCGAAGAACGCAGTTCCATTATGCGAAAAGACCCAGAAAATATCGCTGAACAACTTTCGAAATTTTTCTGTAGTGAATTATCACTCTGCAGCGGTGTGTGTGTGCTGGACTGAAACTTACTGGCAGGTTAACTCATTCAACAGTGCTACCCCTCCTTTTCGATTGCGAATGTTAGCTGGCGGTTGTTAAGGAAATTTAGAGAATACTTACACAGCCTTAACAATTTTGAATTACACAGTAGTCAAACATCTTACAGGCACACATAATATATTTCGGCTGATTTTTTTCCATCGTGTGCAATCTGTAGGGATTGAGGAGGATATAGAACAAAAACCTACTATTGAACTTATGTCCGGAAATGCATCGTTTCCATGCTAGAGACCATTTATTGAGTCACACATTGCTACAAATATTGCAGTCTAATATGCGCTGTACTATGCAGCCACAGTTACAGAATGTGTTGAAAATGATTTCCATGTTCTCAAAGCATCCGTGAACGCGACATAGCATTCACTGCCTACTACGTTCACACCAGCCATGCTGAATCCGAACAGCGTCGAAGGCAGCATGAACACGCTGCTCCAGTGTCTCCACATCTGGAATATGATCTGCATACACGATACTATTGAGGTGGTCCCATAACCCGAATTGGGCGGTTTGTGATCCGGTGAATGAATAGGCCATGCAAGTGGACCCCCTCGTCCGATGCATTGACCAGGGAGACCGAGATCTGTCCCGTTGTTAACGGCGAAGTGGGCTGGAGTATCATTATGTACCAGCCACATAACCCTTTCAGTCATCGATGGCACTTCTTCCGGCAGGGGAGACAGTCGTCCGCAAGAAACGCCGATAGTTCTAGCCTGTTAGGCGACGTGAAATGAAGGATGGTCCCAAAATACGGTCGCCAATTATCACGGCCCACAATTACAGCTGCACCGATGCTGATGATTCACTGTCACCATACCATGAGGGTTCTGCATACTATCCGACAGATGACCATTGTGTAAGCTGAAGATACCACTCCGCATAAAGGTGGCCTCATCTGTGAATAGGATGGATGACACAAATCCCAGAATCGTGGTTGCCTGGTGAAGAAAAAACAGTGATAAAGCTACTCCCGTTGTGGACAGTCTGTCGTTGTTAAGCCCTGCACAAGCCATATCTGATAATGGTAGTAACAATTGTCATGGAAAATAACCGATCAGGTTAGCAGAGAGCGCTTATGCGCTGCTTCCTGGACTCGTGTAGGCGTGCCGGCCCCGGATCGAATCCGCCTGGCGGATTAACGATGAGGGTCGATGTGCCGGCCAGCCTGGATGTGGTTTTCAGGCGGTTTTCCGCTGCCCGCTAGGTGAATACCGGATTGGTCCCCACGTCCCACCTCAGTTCCACGATACACAGACATTTCAAACACGTTCACACTCTTTCATGATTTCCACTAAAAGTAGGCAGTTGGGCTACACTGATTCCATCCCAGGGGGTATGGCTTGGTGACAGAAGGGACATCTTGCCACCCCTGTGCACTAACCTTGCCAAATTCGATTGTAATAGTGCCGACCGTGCGTAAATTGAAGGATAAAGGCTCAAGTAAAGAAGAAGAATCGTTCCAAGCGGTCGTCTGGCTTAACCTGTAATGGCGGACCAACTGCCTGGTACTGACACGGCAGTCGCCCTCCACAGTGTTTATCACATTTTTCTCTAAGTCTGGTGTCCGAATTTTTCGGGTACATCCTTCATGATTTGCTGCTTCCTTAAGCGATCCTGTCTCAGACACACGTCGAACCACTGTTGCAAATATTGAATGCTGTTGATGTTGTCAGCATGGATAGGTCTCCTGGTACAACCTTGCTGCCTATTGTCATTTGCCTTTCCGTAAGTAAACATCACGTCGGCAAGCTCTCGATTCGAATACTGAACCATTGTGTGCAGCGCTGTATCACATCGACTACAAGGTTAGTCAGCAAGAGATGTAAATCGGACACAAGATTACCAATTACGAGTACTATGTCAGGAAATGGCGCTAGGGCATGACGTTTGAGGAACAGTACAACTCTCTAGGAGGAAACCATGCATACTATAAGTGTGGCTGCATGGTACTGCCCGTATTAGACCACGGTCTCCTTAGCAAAGTATAATTGAATAAATGTTCTGTAGCATGAAAACTAGGCATTTTTATTCCGTATCTTCTCATCCATCAATCCGTAGAGTTGGTGGACGATGAGAAAAAAATGACCCTGTATGTATGTTCGCATCAGTACTGGTGTGTTAGCGTCGCCAAAAACATGAAAAAGAAAAGATCGCTGTCCTTTGCCCCCTGTAAAAAGTTTTACACTTGCGCACACAAAGATTTCAGGTAGGTATATGTGGTGTGCATACTGTAAGACCTTCGGTGCACACACCATCAGATTATTTGACTTGTCCCTCTAACGAAGTAGGCGAGTGTCAGCAATATGTCACGTGGTCTTATCGTGGCGTGTTTATCTTCTGCCGTTAGGTCAGACGATAGAAATGCCACTTGCACGCTTAGAGTAGCAGATTGACGGTGACCAACTTTAAACAGAACTTGATTAATTTTCACACACATTTATTAAAATAATAAGAAGCATAGACATTACGTAACTTAATTCTGGATGCTGTTTATAATTGAAAATCTGAAGTTCCTTTGGTCTTGGTACATTAATCTCATTTTCACGTATCTCTGATACTTGGCAAAGTGCCTATTCATTTATCGTCACGGCTATGTACGGGTATATGATAATCTTATTAGGCGCAGACTGAAACTTGACTATAGACTGGTACAGACTAATGCAGACTGATACAGACTGCTGCAGACTGGTACAGATTGGTGCAGACAAATGCAGACTGACTAATCGGAGGTCTGTACACTCGTTATAACACCTCGCGCGTTCAGGTATCACTGCACGAGTGTGATCTGCGAGTAGAAAAGGATCTATGTTAGCAGAAATCTCATTGGCTGCGTTAATTATTAATACGCAGATCGGTGCAAGCAGAATTTGGTCCGTCTCTAAGGGAGCGCCATCTCGTAGTGCAGAGACGGACGAGTGCTGCGCCTGTGCTGTTGTGCTTAGCGGGGCGCATTCTAGTGGGAAAGTTGTGTATGCGCTGACTACGTGGAACTATGTACACAACAGTATATTTTCGTATTTCATAACAAATATCATTACACTTAAATTTATACCTAGTTTATTTCTAAATGGTGGTCATGGGAATGTGGTACACAAATCCCAGCACTGCAGTCTTTGTACGCCATGTACCATTTCCTTCTTTACTTGTCCGCTTGCCAGTCTCTTTCTTTCCTTTGTCAAAGCAAACTTTACAGTACCACGTGTTGTTTACTTTGTTGCCACTGCATGGTACCTTCTCTGGAAAATGGCAACTACAATTTCTGCCTAAGCTATGGTTGATGTTGCTCCAAATGATCAGATGTCACTCGGAAGCTAATGAGTGTAGAAGTTGGAAAACGTGTCTCTGTAATCTATAACGCATGAAATGATCGGACGACACACGGACAGACCAGCAGGCCTGGTGTAAACAAAGTGAAAGGTGCTCCCGTACCTACTTCCCCACTGGCGCCGGCTGCAGCCTGGTCTGGTCGAGTTTCTCCTCTCTCGATGTACCCCCCACCCCACCCCCACCTACCACCGGTGCTCCGGAAGGCAGACGGGCCATCAATTGCCGACTGCGGCGCGCTGGTCCCGGGAAAAGCCCCGGTGTTAATTCAATAGCCACACCCCTCGCTACCGCCCGAACCAGACCGCCAACCCCCCCGCCCCACACTTCCTCCCCCGTGATAGAGAGGGGGTGGAATCAATCAGCTGCACCCACGCGCTGCCCTGGCGCGGTGCTGCAATTTCGCCGGCGAAAATTTAAAACACACGTAATGGACTTCTGTATTCATGACGGCTGGTCCATTATGAAACAGAGGTGGTGTGTTGGGGGATGGGGCAGGGTGGCGCAGAGGGAAATGCCTGTGTGTCATAGCGAAACATCTGCCACTGCCGGTGCAAAGTATGTTGTGGTTTACTTGAACACCTTACAGCCTCTTAGCCGAACTGTTTTGGTCTCTCCTACATTCCATACAGTGAACAATACTTTCATAGGGAGCAGCGGATATACACAGTGTGTCACAAGAGCAATGCTCAATATTCACGCATATGGCAGGAATGGTCCTTCGAAAAAAAAGTCTGGTAAATATGAACTTTGAAATTCATACCTTAAGAGTTATGAGCACATGTTCATCTTCGCTACAACGAACCACTTCTACGGAACAAGTGCTCATAGCTTTTCAGGTATGCGTTTTAGAGATGTTTACTAGAGTTCCTTTTTTAGAATGTCCGCCCCGATAGCTGAGTGGTCAGCGCTGGGATCTGTCACGCCAAGAGACCCGGGTTCGATTCCCGGCTGGGTCGTTCTCGACTCAGCGACTGGGTGTTGTGTTGTCCTCATTATCATATCATCATCATCAGAGGAAGGCAACGGGAAACCACAACTGGAATCACTTCCCTAGACGCTCATGCGTTGGACCTCTATGACGAGGCTTCCTCCATCACAAGACATGCCGTAAGGCAGAACACACAGTTTTTTTTCCCAAATGATCTTCTTTCCCTAAATACTGACCGTTCCTCCTGAGACAGCCCGCATAATACACATATGCGACAAGAACATGCAATCTGTCGTCTTCAGGAGAATACTTCTAAAAAATATTGCGTCTTATGTGACCGAAAAATTAACAATTTGTAGATAATGGATCTGAAATTGCCTTAAAAATATTAATCACAATTTCTTAAGTTGATGAATGTCATTCTGATTATAATTTTAAATTTGTTTTTTTTTAAGGAAAGGTTTTTTAGGAATAAAATTTCCATTTGTGGAAATTTGTTTTCATCAGTTACCCACTGGCAACTACTTCCACGCACACATAGTGTGAACAAATCTGTTAATGTTCTTGATGAATCATTAGCAAATAAAGTAAATTCTTAAGAAAAGGTTTTGCAAGTAAATTCATGGTTCACTGCTGGTAGCACAGCGTAGTTAGCGTTCGTGCTGCTACTACTTTTTTTTTCTTTTTTTTGGTAGCAGGTTATAATGTCATTTTAATATTCGTTTAATGTTACATGTTTATTTGACTGAAGAGTACTCGCATATATGGAAAACAGTATTGGACCAAGTATTGAACCATATGGAACTACATTATATGCAACTGGTCAAAAAATATGTAACCTTTCCAAAAGTAATCTGCTTTAGCCGATGCAATTCGTTTACTTTCGCGCTATAGAGCATCTTAACCAAAACAGCTTAGCAACTGTTGCACTGCCAATCTTGTACACAGTTAAGATCATTTTTGCTTCAATTCAAGATCAAACAAAACAATTAATTATATATGAAATCAGGCCTATGTTCATATAACGTACTCATAATGAAAGGTGTCTTTCAAGAAAAGACAGAACTATACTATTCAACACGACAAATAAAGTGCCTGTAAGCAAGTGAATTACAAATTTTTCACATAGTGTGCTTCTAACACTGTTTTTCCACCCTAGGGCAACAACACACCAAAAATACTTCGCCACAGTGGAATAATAGAAATCGGAAACGGACGATAATGTAAAGTGTATCTTGAAAATCATGTGAACAGCCGTCTGATGATGAACTTGCCAGTTCGAAACCGGTATCGGCGCTATTTACCCAAATAAATAGCAGTATTAATAGTGGCTGATTGCTGTTTTCTTCTTTGTAATAATTAACCTACATGAATTACAAATTGAACAACCTATAAATTTTACAGAGAATAATGGAAAGGAAATGTTAACGTACAATAAAGTTAGAGGCGGACATACGAAGAATTAATAATGAAATATGGCAATAAAACGTAGAAAACAAGGCAGTAATGAGGAGGGTAAAACATTGTATTATTAGAGACACTATGCACCCAAAGCATCCACACACTCCCAAAAACATTCGTTTTTCATATTAGATGTCTTCTACTGCCACCTACTGCCAGGTGCTCCATATCAGCGACCTCAGTAGTCGTTGTTGTTGTTGTTGTTGTTGTCTTCAGTCCTGAGACTGGTTTGACGCAGCTCTCCATGCTACTCTATCCCGTGCAAGCTTCTTCATCTCCCAGTACTTACTGCAACCTACATCCTTCTGAATCTGCTTAGTGTATTCATCTCTTGGTCTCCCTCTACGATTTTTACCCTCCAGGCTGCCCTCCTATGCTGAATTTGTGATCCCTTGATGCCTCAGAACATGTCCGACCAACCGGTCCCTTCTTCTTGTCAAGTTGTGCCACAAACTCCTCTTCTCCCCATTTCTGTTCAATACCTCCTCATTAGTTATGTGATCTACCCATCTAATCTTCAGCATTCTTCTGTAGCACCACATTTCAAAAGCTTCTATTCTCTTCTTGTCTATACTATTTATCGTCCACGTTTCACTTCCATACATGGCTACACTCCATACAAATACTTTGAGGAACGACTTCCTGACACTTAAATCTATACTCGATGATAACAAATTTCTCTTCTTCGGAAACACTTTCCTTGCCATTACCAGTCTACATTTTATGTCTTCTCTACTTCGACCATCATCAGTTATTTTGCTCCCCAAATAGCAGAACTCCTTTACTACTTTAAGTGTCTCATTTCCTAATCTAATTCCCTCAGCATCACCCGACTTAATTCGACTACATTCCATTATCCTTGTTTTGCTTTTGTTGATGTTCATCTTATACCCTCCTTTCAAGACACTGTCCATTCCATTCAACTGCTCTTCCAAGTCTTTTGCTGTCTCTGACACAATTACAATGTCATCGGCGAACCTCAACGTTTTTATTTCTTCTCCGTGGATTTTAATGCCTACTCCGAATTTTTCTTTTGTTTCCTTTACTGCTTGCTTAATATACAATTTGAATAACATCGGGGACAGGCTACAACCCTCTCTCACTCCCTTCCCAACCGCTGCTTCCCTTTCATGCACCTCGACTCTTATAACTGCCATCTGGTTTCTGTACAAATTGTAAATAGCCTTTCGCTAGCTATATTTTACCTCTGCCACCTTCAGAATTTGAAAGAGAGTATTCCAGTCAACATTGTCAAAAGCTTTCCCGGCCGCGGTGGTCTAGCGGTTCTAGGCGCTCAGTCCGGAGCCGCCGACTGCTACGGTCGCAGGTTCGAATCTTGCCTCGGGCATGGATGTGTGTGATGTCCTTAGGTTAGTTAGGTTTAAGTAGTTCTAAGTTCTAGGGGACTGATGACCATAGATGTTAAGTCCCATAGTGCTCAGAGCCATTTGAACCATTTTTTGTCAAAAGCTTTCTCTAAGTCTACAGATGCTAGAAACGTAGGTTTGCCTTTCCTTAATCTATTTTCTAAGATAAGTCGTAGGGTCAGTATTGCCTCATGTGTTCCAACATTTCTGCGGAATCCAAACTGATCTTCCCTGAGCTCGGCTTCTACCAGTTTTTCCATTCGTCTGTAAAGAATTCGCGTTAGTATTTTGCAGCTGTGACTTATTAAACTGATAGTTCGGTAATTTTCACATCTGTCAACACCTGCTTTCTGTGGGATTGGAATTATTATATTCTTCTTGAAGTCTGAGGGTATTTCGCCTGTCTCGTACATCTTGCTCTCCAGATGGTAGAGTTTTTGTCAGGACTGGCTCTCCCAAGGCCGTCAGTAGTTCCAATGGAATGTTGTCTACTCCCGGGGCCTTGTTTCGACTCGGGTCTTTCAGTGCTCTGTCAAACTCTTCACGCCGTATCGTATCTCCCATTTCATCTCCATCTACATCCTCTTCCATTTTCATAATACTGTCCTCAAGTACATCGCCCTTGTATAGACCCTCTATATAATCCTTCCACCTTTCTGCTTTCCCTTCTTTGCTGAGAGCTGGGTTTCCGTCTGAGCTCTTGATATTCATACAAGTTGTTCTCTTTTCTCCAAAGGTCTCTTTAATTTTCCAGTAGGCAGTATCTATCTTACCCCTTGTGAGATAAGCCTCTACATCCTTACATTTGTCCTCTATCCATCCCTGCTTAGCCATTTTGCACTTCCTATCGATTTCATTTTTGAGACTCTTGTATTCCTTTTTGCCTGTTTCATTTACTGCATTTTTATATCTTCTCCTTTCATCAATTAAATTCAATATTTCTTCTGTTACCCAAGGATTTCTACTAGCCCTCGTCTTTTTACCTACTTGATCCTTTGCTGCCTTCACTACTTCATCCCTCAGAGCTACCCATTCTTCTTCTACTGTATTTCTTTCCCCCATTCCTGTCAATTGTTCCCTTATGCTCTCCCTGAAACTCTGTACAACCTCTGGTTCTTTCAGTTTATCCAGGTCCCATCTCTTTAAATTCCCGCCTTTTTGCAGTTTTAATCTAAAATTCATAACCAATAGATTGTGGTCAGAGTCCACATCTGCCCCTGGAAATGTCTTACAATTTAAAACCTGGTCCTTAAATCTCGGTCTTAACATTATATAATCTTTATATAATTCTTCAACCAAGTGATAGCAATGATTAAATTATGCTCTGTGCAAAATTCTACCAGACGGTTTCCTCTTTCATTTCTCTCCCACAATCCATATTCACCCACTCTGTTTCCTTCTCTCCCTTTTCCTTCTGACGAATTCCAGTCACCCATGACTATCAAATTTTCGTCTCCCTTCACTACCGAATAATTTCTTTTATCTCATCATACATTTCATCAATTTCTTCATCATATGCAGAGCCAGTTGGCATATAAATTTGAACTACAGTAGTAGGCATGTACTTCGTATCTATCTTAGCCACAATAATGCGTTCACTATGTTGTTTGTAGTAGCTTACCCGCACTCCTATTTTTTATTCATTATTAAACCTACTCCTGCATTAACCCTATTTGATTTTGTGTTTATAAACCTGTATTCGCCTGAGCAAAAGTCTTGTTCCTCCTGCCACCGAACTTCACTAATTCCCACTATATCTAACTTTAACCTATCCATTTCCCTTTTTAAATTTTCTAACCTACCTGCCCGATTAAGGGATCTGACATTCCACGCTCCGATCCGTAGAACGCCAGTTTTCTTTCTCCTGATAACGACGTCTTCTTGAGTAGTCCCCGCCCGGAGATCAGAATGGGGGACTATTTTACCTCCGGAATATTTTACCCAAGAAGACGCCATCATCATTTAACCATATAGTAAAGCTGCATGCCCTCGAGAAAAATTACGGCTGTAGTTTCCCCTTGCTTTCAGCCGTTCGCAGTACCAGCACAGCAAGGCCGTTTTGGTTAGTGTTACAAGGCCAGATCAGTCAATCATCCAGACTGTTGCACCTGCAACTACTGAAAAGGCTGCTGCCCCTCTTCAGGAACCACACGTTTGTCTGGCCTCTCAACGGATACCCCTCCTTTGTGCTTGCACCTACGGTACGGCCATCTGTATCGCTGAGGCACGCAAGCCTCCCCACCAACGGCAAGGTTCATGGTTCATGGGGGCAGCAGTAGTCATTAGGCATCGTGAAAGAGCAGAATGAGGCGATCTGCGGAACTCACGTACTTCGAACGTGGTCAGGTGATTGGGTGTCACTTGAGTTATACGTCTGTACGCGAGATTTCCACACTCATAAACATCCCTAAGTCTATAGTTTCCGATGTGATGGTGAAGTGGACACGTACAGCACAAATGCATGCAGGCCGATCTCTTCTCTTGACTGACGGAGACCGCCGACAGCTGAAGAGGGTCGTAATAGGCAGACATTTATCCTGACCATCACACACGAATTCCAAATTGCATCAGGATCTACTGCAAGTACAATGACAGTTAGACGGGATGTAAGAAAACTTGTTTTCATGGTCGAGTGGCTGCTCATAAGCCACACATCACGCTGGTAAATGCCAAACGACGCATCGCTTGGTGTAAGGAGCGTAAACATTGGACGATTGAACAGTGGAAAAACGTTGTGGGGAGTGACGAATCACGATACACAATGTGGCGATCCGATGGGAGGGTATGGGAATGGCGAATGCCCAGTGAATGTCATCTGCCAGCGTGTGTAGAAGCAACGATAAAATTCAGAGTCGATGGTGTTATGGCGTGGTCGTGTTTTCCATGGAGGGGGTTTTCAGTCCTTGTTGCTTTGCACTATCATAGCACAGGCCTACATTGATGTTTTAAGAACCTTCTTGCATTCCAGTGTTGAAGAGCAATTCAGGGACGGCCATTGCATCTTTTAACACGATCGAGCAACTGTTCATAATGCACGGCCTGTGGCCTAGTGGTTATGACAATAACATCCCTGTTGTGGACTGATCAGCACAGAGTCCTCACCTGAATCCTATAGAACACCTTTGGGATGTTTTGGAACACCGACTTCGAGCCAGGCCTCACCTATCGACATTGATACCTCTCCTCAGTGCAGCACTCCGTGAAGAATGGGCTGCCAATTCCCAAGAAACGTTCCAGCACCTGATTCAATGTATGCCTGCGAGAGTGGAAGCTGTCGTGGAGGCTAAGGGTGGGCCAACACCATATTGAATTCCAGCGTTACCGATGGAGGGTGCCACAAACCTGTAAGTCATTTTCAGTCAGGTGTCCGGATACTTATGACCAAATAGTGTGTTTGTACAAAATGAATGATCATAGGAAAACGAAACAGAACTTGACGTATCTCTGGGAAAAGAAGTTAATGCAAGCTGTATCTGACAAGTTGGAAGTATTTAGAAACACACAACGAAAAACGGTTAAAATAAATAAGTTTTTTTCAGAAAGAAAATATTGAAGTTTGACTGATTCCCAGTTGTAAGAGGGAAAGTGGAGAAGTGATCTCTAGGGCGAAAAAATAGGTATAATGATTAGGTGGAAGTATGATTGTTCCAAAAGAAGATATTAGATGAAAGGGAACTGAAACTGGTGCTTGGTATCTATCTCACAATAGAAAAACAAACGAAAATTATAGACGTGCTCTATGTATTTCGTGCTGAGTGGTCGTCTCTTCATGTCTGTTATCCTCACCTAATGCTGCTGCCTGTACTGAGAGGTGGCCTTCCGGCTGCTATGAAATAATCATCATCCGATGTTAGGAAAGCTATTCGATGAAAAAAAATTGATGTGTGCAGATCTTACACTCCAATAACTTCTCTCGATATATGACATAATTTCTTTTTGTTATTCGTCATAGCAACTGCACTGAATCAAATTAAGTAAAACATTGCACTAAATTGTAAAGTGTTTTCAGAGGTAAAAACACATTGTGTAAACTTTGTATACCGTTGATTTTAGCGCATATGTTGCAGCCTCTGAAATGTAGATGACATACGGAAATTTTATTTACTGTTGCGGATAGAACGATATTTTATTTCACTCTCGAGTTAATGATTTTTATATCCGACACAAGATCACGTGCTACGTACTCATTTCCGCTCCTGCATATCATGAATCATGAAGACATATTTCGTAAACGGTTCAACGAGGTTTTTTGCGAATAATAGCACTCAAAGAAACACATATATTGACAGAAAAGAATCGAAACATCAAAAAGTAGTTAATGTAGAGTAATGAAATTTCCGAAATGCATTTTTCTAGGTAACATATTTAAGTGATTAACATTGCAAGATTACAGGTTAATGTAAGCGCGAGATAAGCCATTGAAAATGTGAAATATTGGTGCATTAATAACCGGCGTAACCGCCAGCATATTGAATGCAGCCATGCAAACGTGCCTGCATTGTATTGTACAGGTACCGAATGTCACTTTGTGGGGTGGAGGTCCATGGCCGTTGCAGTTGGTCTGTGAATACAGTGGCGGTTAATCGTGGATGATACTGGAGTTGTCATCCGATGATGTCCCGTATGTGATCGATTGGAGACATACCTGGTGATCGAGCAGATCAAGGCAACATGTCGACACTTGTAGAGCGTGTTAGGTTGCAACAGCGGTATATGTGCGAGCGTTATCCAGCTGGAAAACACGCCCTGGAATCTTGTTCATGGATAGCAGCACAACAGGTCGAATCACCATATTGACGTACAAATTTACAGTCACGGTGTTGGGAGAACCACAAATCGCAACCCAGGCCATAAGTCCAGGTGTAGGTCAAGCGCATGTAGCATGCAGACAATTTCATTGCAGGTTGTCAATTGGCCTTCTCCTAACCGACACACGGCCATCACTGGTACCATGACAGAACCAGGTTTCATCAGAAAAGAACACAGACCTCCACCCTGCCACTCAAATCGTAAATGGCGATAGTTTCGGGCAGAACATCTGGCTCGGAACTCTCTTTGAAGTAACCGATTTATAATAGTTCGTTGTGCCATTGCGGTGCTAACTGCCGCTCAGATGCAGTGCGATGAACGAGAGACATACGCCGAGCACGATGGCCGTCCTTCTCGGTAGTGTCACGTGGCTGTCCAAAACCCGATCTGGTTGCGACTATGCATTCTAGTGACCACCGCTGCCAGCAATCATGTTCAGTAGCTACATTCCCGTCAAGTCTTTCTGCAATATCACAAAAGGAACATCCAGCTTCTTGTATCCATATTACACGACCTCGTTCAAACTTAGTGAGGTGCTGAAAAAAATGGTTTAAATGGCTCTGAGCACTATGGAACTATCTGAGGTCATCAGTCCCCTAGAACTTACAAGGGAACCACCCCATCGCCCCCCACCCCCCCGTAGATTTAGTTATAAGTTGGCACAGTGGATAGGCCTTGAAAAACTGAACACAAATCAATCGAGAAAACATGAACAAGTTGTGTGCAACTACGAAAAAAAAAGCAAAATATACAAACTGAGTAGTCCATGCGCAAGACAGGTAACATCAAGGAAACTGTGAGCTCAGAAGCGCCCTGGTCCCGCGGTTAGCGTGAGCAACTGCGGAACGAGAGGTCCTTGGTTCAAGTCTTCCTTCGAGTGAAAAGTTTTATTTTTTTGATTTTCAGACAATTATTATCCGTCCGTCCGATGCGAAGTAACTGTGCCGTAGTATGGGGACGCTACACCTAAACAAGAAAATCTAAATTGGGCAAGGTAGAAGAATCATTTTACCCATTCGCCAAGTGTACAAGTTAGGTGGGTCGACAACTTATTCCTGTCATGTGACGCACATGCCGTCACCAGTGTCGTATAGAATATATCAGACGTGTTTTCCTGTGGAGGAATCGGTTGACCTATGACTTTGCGATCAAATGTTTTCGGTTCCCCTTGAAGATGCACGTCCTTTCGTCTATTAATCGCACGGTTTTGCGGTGCGGTCGCAAAACACAGACACTAAACTTATTACAGTGAACAGAGACGTCAATGAACGAACGGGCAGATCATAACTTTTCGAAAATAAAGAAAGTAAACTTTTCACTAGAGGGAAGACTTGAACCAAGGACCCCTCATTCCGCAGCTGCTCACGCTTATCACGGTACCACGGCGCTCCTGAGTTCACAGTTTCCTTAATGTTGCCTATCTTGCGCATGGACTACTCAGTTTGTATATTTTGCTTATTTTTTTCATTGTTCCACACAACTTCTTCCTGTTTTCTCGATTGATCTGTGTTCAGTTTTTCAAGGCCTATCCACTGTGCCAACTTATAACTAAATCTGAGGGGGGTGCGATGCGGAGGTTCCCTTGTTAGAACTACTTAAACCTAAATAACCTAAGGACATCACATACGTCCATGCCCGAGACAGGATTCGAACCTGCGAGCGAAGCAGTCGCGTGGTTCCGGACTGGAGCGCCTACAACCGCTCGGCCACCACGGTCGGCAGTGAGGTGTTCAAAATGGCGTCTTCGTCGCTTAAAGGCAGTCTTGGTCTCCACCAACACACCACGTTCTATCTCAAAGGTTATTAAAGCCTACGACGGATACAGCATGTATTTAAAGCAAACCTGATTCGCATTCTCTAAAACCACTGTTGCGAAATTTGAATAGACATCTTTCAGACGTATAAACGCGCCTACCAACTTTCGTATATGTCGCCAAACTCCTTCTTGGTGCTGAGATTGTTTTTCAGTCACTGTAAGTTGTATGACAAATGTTGAAAAACTTGCTGTTCACCGAGGTGTCTAAGTAACTTGGCAGCAGCAGTGAGAGGTCGGCGGAATGGGACACGTAAAGAGGTCAATAGAGCTTCAGGAGAACCCAGGTCAGCGTTTAAGAGATGTCTTCAGCAACTGGGCAGCGGTGGAGCATTACTAGTTAAGTCATCCACAGCGTCTGAAGCTTTAATTGTGGGTCCGTCATCATTTTCCATACTTCTTAGTTCGCTTCCATTTAGTCAATAACAGAGTAAAATAAAGTCGTCCCTGGCCAGCCGCTGTGGCCGAGCGGTTCTAGGAGCTTCAGTCCGAAACCACGCGGCTGCTACGGTCACTGGTTCGAATCCTGCCTCGGGCATGGATGTGTGTGATGCCCTTAGGTTAGTTAGGTTTAAGTAGTTCTCAGTCTAGGGGACTGATGACCTCAGATATTAAGTCCCATAGAGCTTGGAGCCATTTTTTGAAACTTGTTACTGCCTTTCATGAACCATGCTGTTATGAACTGAGCTACAAACGACACTGTTCACAGCTGTAGAGTACCGGTTTTCTCTCCTTCTATCCAGTCTGGAAATATTATTTTGATGTTCGATTCCATATCCACACCTATCTATCTACCCACTCGCGGAGAGTGCGAACGGAAAACGACTGTCTAAAAACCAACGCACAAGCCCTAATTTATCGCATCGATGTTCATAGTCCGTACACGGAAGGTACTTTGGCAGCAGTAGAATCGTTCTGTAATCGACCACAAATTGCGGTTCTCTAAATTTCCGCCATAGTGCCTCGCAAAAAGAGCTTTATGTTCTCCCCAGTAGGGATTCTCATTTGACTTCGCGATGCATCTTCTTAATGCTTGCTTGCTTCACCTACATCTACGCTTACGTGATTACTCTGCTAACCACAATAAAGTGCCTGGCAGAGGTTTCAGTGAACCACCTTCAAGCTGTCTCTCTACCGTTCCACTCTTGAACGGCAACGACCACTTAAACTTTTCTGTGCGAGCCCTGGTTTCTCTTATTTTATCGTGATGATAATTTCTCCCTATGTAGGTGGGTGCCAACAGAATGTTTTCGCAATCGGAGGAGAAAACTGGTGATTGAAATTTCATGAGAAGATCCCGTCGCAACGAAAATCGTCTTTGTTTTAATGATTGCCACTCCAGTTCATATATCATGTCTATAACACTATATCCCCTACTTCGCGATAATACGAAACGATCAACCCTTCTTTGAACTTTTTCGATGTCATCCTCATGCGGATCCCACACCGCGCAGCAATACTCCAGAGTAGGGCGGACAAGCGTGGTGTAAGCAGTCTCTTTAGTAGAACTGTTCAACCTTCTAAGTGTTCTGCCCATGAATCGCAGTCTTTGATTTGCTCTATGCACAATATTATCTCTGTGATCGTTCCAATTAAGTTATTTGTAATTGTAATCCCCAAGTATTTAATTGAATTTACAGCCTTCAGATTTGTGTGACTTATCATGTAATCGAACTTTAGCGGATTTCCTTTAGTGCTCAAGTGAATAACTTCACACTTTTCTTTATTCACGCTCATCTGCCATTTTCGCAACATACAGATATCTTATCTGAATCGTTTCGCAATTCGTTTTTGTCATCTGATGACTTTACAAGACGGTAAATCACAGCATCATCTGCAAATAATGCAAGACGGCTACTCAGATTGTCTCCTAAGTCGTTAATATAGATCAGGAACAATAGAGGGCCTACACACTTCCTTGGGAAAACGCCGGATATTACTTCTGCTTTACTCGATGACTTTCCGTCTGTTACTACGAACTGTGACCTTTCTGATAAGGCCGGCCGATGTGGCCGTGCGGTTGTAGGCGCTACAGTCTGGAACCGCGCGACCGCTTCGGTCGCAGGTTCGAATCCTGCCTCGGGCATGGATGTGTGTGATGTCCTTAGGTTATTTAGGTTTAAGTAGTTCTAAGTTCTAGGGAACTGATGACCTCAGCTGTTAAGTCCCATAGTGGTCAGAGCCTTTCTGACAGAAAATCACGAATCCAGTCGCACAACTGAGGCGATATCCCGTAGCCATACAGTTTGGTTAGAAGACGCTTGTGAGGAAGGGTGTCGAAAGCCTCCAGGAAATCTAAAAATATGGAATCAATCTGACATCCCCTGTCGACAGCACTCATTACGTCATGAGTATAAAGAGCTAGTTGTGTTTCACAAGAACGATATTTTCTGAACCCGTGCTGACTACGTCTCAGTAAATTGTTTACTTCGAGGTACTTCATAATGTTCGAACACAGCATATGTTCCAAAATCCTACTGCAAACCAACGTTAGTGATATGGGCCTGTAATTCTGCGGATTACTCCTACTTCCCAATTTGGGTATTGGTTTGACTTGAGCAATTTTCTAATCTTTAGGTACGGAACTTGCTGTGGGCGAGAGGTTGTATATAATTGTTAAATATGGAGGTATTGTATCAGCATGTCTGAGAGGAATCTGACTGGTACACAATTTGGACCGGAAGCCTTGCTTTTATTAAGTGATTTAAGCTGCTTTGGGACACCGAGGATATCTATTATGTTTCTCATCTTGCCAGTTGTTCTTGATTGAAATTCAGGAATATTTACTTCGTCTACTTTGGTGAGGAAGTTTCGGGAAACCGTGTTTAATAACTCTGCTTTAGTGGCAGTCTCATGTGTGACTTTACCGTTGTTATCAAGCAGTGAAGGTATTGGATGCATCTGGCGACTGGTGTGCTTTATGAATGACCAGAATCCAGATTTCGAGACAGAATTTCGTTGTGGAAATTATTAAAAGCATCTCGCATGGAGGTTTGGCCTATGTTTCAAACTTCTGCAAAACTTATGCCAGTCTTGGGGATTTTGCCTTCTTTTAAATCAGGCATTGCTGCTAGAACATACCGATAGTAGATCTAGCAGCCAGCCTCTGAATTGCTTCGATGTTGCCCTGTAGTACGACATGGTGCGGATCCCAAACACTCGAACAGTACTCAAGAATGGGTTGCACAAGCGCTCCATACGCCGTTTCCTTTATGGATGAGCTAGACTTTCCGAAACATTTCCCAATAAGATGCTATTTCCACTTCATGTCACTCTGCAACGTCACCCCTGGATATTTAATCGAAGTGACTGTGTCAAGCTGCATCCCACTAGAGCTATAATCGGACATTACAGGGCTGGTTTTCCTACTGATCCTCGTAAATGTACATTTTTCTACATTTAGAGCTAGGTGACACTGATCACACCAAGTAGAAATTGTGTCTGAGTCATCTTGTGTACTCTTACACTCACTCAACGGTGATACCTTGCCGTACAGCATCATTAGCAAGCAGTCATAAATCGCTACCACTCTGTTCAAATAATTCAAATGGCTCTAAGCACTATGGGACCTACCATCTGAGGTCATCAGTCCATTAGAACTTAGCACTACTTAAACCTAACTAACCTAACGACATCACACACATCCATGCCCGAGGCAGGATTCGAATCTGCGACCGTAGCAGTCGCGCGGTTCCGGACTGAAGCGCCTAGAACCGCTCGGCCACCACGGCCGGCACAGTACGTGACTTTGGAGACATGAGTATGTACTAGTATCTAAAGTAGGCTACTAAACACTTTTAAGTCTACATATTAATACCTGTATAGATTGGGAAAACATTTTTGAACGTTTAAACAATTAAGACCAGCCGCTTCTCAACATCATTACTCTCCAAGCTTTGGGAAGACAAACACTTAAAGGTAATTAGGTTATTCCCGTTCAGCAGTGGAACTGCATCCTGAGGGAACAGGTTCTGGAGAAACAGATTTCATTGTGCAGAAGACGGTGGTTCACATATATTTTTAATGTGGTACAATCGTGCACACGAACAGCTACAAAAGAAATTACTGAAAAATGTAACAAGAGCTACGCAGACAATGGGGATGGAGGAATCAGTATCGAAGAGAGATTCCAAAAATACAACTCGCACCGTGTACAGTGCTGCTAACGATTCACAAAACAAACGCGCATGTTATTCTAGCGCGTGTAATTTCATTTGGCTAATGACTTATTTGTTAAAATGTGGAGGAGCAGGAATTATTAATTAAACCGTTTTTATCGGATCTGTCGGAAACACGTCGTTAAAGAGTTCGGGGGGAAACTGGTACGAAAAAAAAAGGTTAGTGGAAATTGGCCGCAGCATTGATGCGAACGTTTCATTTAAATAAACGCAAACAGTGTGCGTAAAATATCACTGCTTTTCCGTCCGGCTGGTTACAAATAGGGGCGCGAGGGAAGCGGACCGAACCACTGGCATCGTTCCCACCGTTACAGGCGGCTTTGCATTCAATTCTGTCCTCGTCCCAGCGCTACCGGACACTGTTTCGTTTCTGTGCGACAGCCGCCTCCGCGGATGACGAGGTAACAGTGCAGCTGAGCAACACTACCTAAGACAACAGGCCTGCGCGCACACTTGTGACGTCACATACTGATGGCCGGGTCTGTATCGGAATGCTCCCGTTAAGCACTCTGCAGCTATACGAACTTTACGAGTTTTAGATCTGAAACTGCATAGGGATTCTCGTGCTTTCCTCTTCTACATGGCCTTGTAATGAAAGTTGTTCTTGTTGTTGTTGTGGTCTTCAGTCCTGAGACTGGTTTGATGCTGCTCTCCATGCTACTCTATCCTGTGCAAGCTTCTTCATCTCCCAGTACCTACTGCAACCTACATCCTTTTGAATCTGCTTAGTGTATTCATCTTTTGGTCTCCCTCTACGATTTTTACCCTCAACGCTGCCCTCCAATACTAAATTGGTGATCCCTCGATGCCTCAGAACATGTCCTACCAACCGATTACTTCTTCTAGTCAAGTTGTGCCACAAACTTCTCTTCTCCCCAATCTTATTCAATACTTCATTATTTATGTCATCTACCCATCTTATCTTCAACATTCTTCTGTAGCACCACATTTCAAAAGCTTCTATTCTCTTCTTCTCTGAACTATTTATCGTCCATGTTTCACTTCCATACATGGCTACACTCCATACAACTACTTTCAGAAGTGACTTGCTGACATTTAAATCTATACTCGATGTTAACAAATTTTTCTTCTTCAGAAACGCTTTCCTTGCCATTGCCAGCCTACATTTTACGAGGTGCATCCAAGTTCTAAGGCCTCCGATTTTTTTCTCCGGACTGGAAAGACATAGAAACATGCGCATTGTTTTAAAATGAGGCCGCTTTCATTGTCAGTACATCCCAGAGCTGGCAGCACCGTACGGTAGATGGAATTTTACCGACAGCGGCGAGAATGAGAACTGTTTCAAACACTTAAAATGGCGACGTTTTCCTTACTTGAACAGCTTGCAATCATTCGTTTTCTGAATTTGCGTGGTGTGAAACGAATTGAAATTCATCGACAGTTGAAGGAGACATGTGGTGATGGAGTTATGGATGTGTCGAAAGTGCGTTCGTGGGTGCGACAGTTTAATGAAGGCAGAACATCGTGTGACAACAAACCGAAACAACCTCGGGCTCGCACAATCAGGTCTGACGACATGATCGAGAAAGTGGAGAGATTTGTTTTGGGGGATCGCCGAATGACTGTTGAACAGATCGCCTCCAGAGTTGGCATTTCTGTGGGTTCTGTGCATACAATCCTGCATGACGACCTGAAAATGCGAAAAGTGTCATCCAGGTGGGTGCCACGAATGCTGACGGAAGACCACATGGCTGCCCGTGTGGCATGTTGCCGAGCAATGTTGACGCGCAACGACAGCATGAATGGGACATCCTTTTCGTCGGTTGTGACAATGGGAGAGACGTGGATGCCATTTTTCAATCCAGAAACAAAGCGCCAGTCAGCTCAATGGAAGCACACAGATTCACCGCCATCAAAAAAAAATTCGGGTAACCGCCAGTGCTGAAAAAATGATGGTGTCCATGTTCTGGGACAGCGACGACGTAATCCTTACCCATTGCGTTCCAAACGGCACTACGGTAACAGGTGCATCCTACGAAAATGTTTTGAAGAACAAATTCCTTCCTGCACTGCAACAAAAACGTCCGGGAAGGGCTGCGTGTGTGCTGTTTCACCAAGACAATGCACCCGCACACCGAGCTAACGTTACGCAACAGTTTCTTCGTGATAACAACTTTGAAGTGATTCCTCATGCTCCCTACTCACCTGACCTGGCTCCTAGTGACTTTTGGCTTTTTGCAACAATGAAAGACACTCTCCGTGGCCGCACATTCACCAGCCGTGCTGCTATTGCCTCAGCAATTTTCCAGTGGTCAAAACAGACTCCTAAAGAAGCCTTCGCCGCTGCCATGGAATCATGGCGTCAGCGTTGTGAAAAATGTGTACGTCTGCAGGGCGATTACGTCGAGACGTAACGCCAGTTTCATCGATTTCGGGTGAGTAGTTAATTAGAAAAAAATCGGAGGCCTTAGAACTTGAATGCACTTCGTATATCCCCTCTACTTCGAACATCATCAGTTATTTTGCTTCCCAAAACAGCTAAACTCCTTTACTACTTTAAGTGTCTCATTTCCTAATCTAATTCCCTCAACATCGCCCGACTTAATTCGACTACATTCCATTATCCTCGTTTTGCTTTTGTTGATGTTCATCTTATACCCTCCTTTCAAGACACTATCCATTCCGTTCAACTGCTCTTGCAAGTCCTTTGCTGTCTCTGATAGAATTACAATGTCATCGGCAAACCTCAAAGTTTTTATTTCTTCTCCATGGAATTTAATACCTACTACGAATTTTTCTTTTGTTTCCTTCACAGCTTGCTCAATATACAGATTGAATAACATCGGGGATAGGCTACAACCCTGTCTGACTCCCTTCCCAACCACTGCTTCCCTTTCATGTCCCTCGACCCTTGTAACTGCCATCTGGTTTCTGTACAAATTGTAAATAGCCTTTCGCTCCCTGTATTTTACCCCTGCCACCTTTAGAATTTGAAAGAGAGTATTCCAGTCAACATTGTCAAAAGCTTTCTCTAATTCTACAAATGCTAGAAACGTAGGTTTGCCTTTCCTTAATCTATTTTCTAAGATAAGTCGTAGGGTCAGTATTGCCTCCCGTGTTCCAACATTTCTACGGAATCCAAACTGATCTTCCTCGAGGTCGGCTTCTACTAGTTTTTCCATTCGCCTGTAAAGAATCCGCGTTAGTATTTTGCAGCCGTGACTTATTAAACTGATAGTTCGGTAATTTTCACATTTGACAGCACCTGCTTTCTTTGGGATTGGAATGATTACATTCTTCTTGAAGTCTGAGGGTATTTCGTCTGTCTCATACATCTTGCTCACCAGATGGTAGAGTTTTGTCAGGACTGGCTCTCCCAAGGCTGTCAGGAGTTCTAATGCAATGTTGTCTACTCCCGGGGCCTTGTTTCTACTCAGGTCTTTCAGTGCTCTGTCAAACTCATTACGCAGTATTATATCTCCCATTTCATCTTCATCTACATCCTCTTCCATTTCCATAATATTGTCCTCAAGTACATCGCCCTTGTATAGACCCTCTATATACTCCTTCCACCTTTCTGCTTTCCCTTCTTTGCTTAGAACTAGGTTTCCGTCTGAGCTTTTGATATTCATAATAGTGAAGGTCTCTTTAATTTTCCTGTGGGCAGTATCTATCTTATCCCTAGTGAGGTAAGCCTCTACATCCTTACATTTGTCCTCTAACCATCCCTGCTTAGCCATTTTGCACTTCCTGTCGATCTCATTTTTGAGACGTTTGTATTCCTTTTTGCCTGCTTCATTTACTGCATTTTTATATTTTCTCCTTTCATGAATTAAATTCAATATTTCTTCTGTCACCCAAGGATTTCTACTAGCCCTAATTTTTTTACCTACTTGACCCTCTGCTGCCTTCACTACGTCATCTCTCAAAGCTACCCATACTTCTTCTACTGTATTTCTTTCCCCCATTCCTTTCAATTGTTCCCTTATGCTCTCCCTGAAACTCTGTACAGCCTCTGGTTTAGTCAGTTTACCCAGGTCCCATCTCCTTAAATTCCCACCTTTTTGCAGTTTTTTCAGTTTTAATCTACGTAATGAAAGTATGGATGGAAATTTATATCACTGCGTAAAGTAACTGAACAAAACTGCCCTATGACATTTCAAGATGTAAAATTATTTTGACGGTTTGCCTTAAATACGCGTTTCTAGGCAGGAATACAAACTGTAATTTTAAATTCTGTCTTTTACCTCAGAAGCTGTTTTCTTGCAGTAAAAAATTGGCAATATGCGATAACAAGCAGACGTTTTCGGTTTTAAATAAAGCAGCTGGAGCCCCTACAGAATTTAAGAATTTGTTTCCGTGGTTATTTTCGTAAATTTTCCTCTCCACTTCAAAATTTGCTGACCTCACACGAAACTCAAATCGTTCGACGAAATGGAGCACCTTCTGGCTTAATGTTTAATAAATCAAAAAACCCGAAAAAATATTTTATTTCCCTCTTTCTCCAGAACTTAAGAACCTTAAACTTGAAAACATTGTTTCTCCTATATCCTTGACTGAAATTCATGTCACAGAGTGCTGTTAATTTAATCACAATGAACTTACATGGAAATTCTGCTTTCTATACTGCTTAATCTGTCGAACACTGAATTCGTTAAAGCAATTTTCTAAGGTAGTTTATTCAAATTGAAATTATTTCCGAATAACTGTATATGTAAAACTGAACAAAATCATTCTGTAGCTCTTCCAAATAAAAGTACTGGAAACTCAATAACCTGGCAGGAATGGTAAGGAATACTAAACATTTTCGAGCCACACTAATTAATATAACTATTCTGTGTGACAATAGTTGCTTCGTATAAACCTCGCAGCAATGGTGCAGAATTAAGAAACAAATTATACTGGTACATGATACATAACTGCTTTGAAAAACAGTTGGGAAATGTGGTGCAATGGAAACAAATAACACGCTATAAATTTTTTGTCATTTACTTACCCTTTAATGATGCGTACACACGAATTCCTGTCTGGGAATAGCTGCAATCTAGCGATTTCTCAACTTCACACATTTGGGAAATCGAAACATGTGCACTTTCATGCCTTTTTGGGATTTATAATTTCCCTGGCAAAAGGGAACGCAACACCTGTATCCCATACTTCGAAGAACTGTAGGCGAATACTTCAGGAAATATATATCTCTTTCACGTGGCACGCCAACAGTACTGCCGACTACAGATAAGATGGCCAACAGTTTGTGACGTCACGTGCCAATATGGCCGCTGTGCGTAGGCCTTGTATCTAGAAGGCTTTGACCTGAGGCACTCGGTAGGACAGAAATTACAGGTGTCTCTGCACGGACGTGTGTAATTCCGCACTGTTGACCATTAACATTACAACAGCTCGCGGGGTAGCAAATGACAAATATTCACTTGTCGAGCCTACACAGCATACTAGCGAACGTGACACTGTTCCGCAATTGCTAAATATGCATGGCAATTGGGTATACACCCTCATCTCCTCCTCCCCGTTCTTTTTGTCCACCTCCTCTTCCCCCCCCCCCCCCTCTCTCTCTCTCTCTCTCTCTCTCTGTCTGTCTCTCTCTCCCTCTGCCCATCTCCACCTTCCCCCACTTGATGTATATTTCTACACTCCTCTACTCCCCCTCCCCTTTCCGTCCACTTCCCTTCTCTCTCTGACCTTGAGCCTTGTTTGTTACGGCCTATGAAACCTTAAAAGGGAATTGAAGTTCCTTAAAATGAAAGGGTAATTCGCTTGTGATCATCAGTATACGGGACGTGGGAGAGACTTCTCCAGATGCTGGATGTGTGTGGATAGTAGCTACAGGGATAGCATTTTCGCATAGTTTCAATCACTGAATTGCTGTCGGTACTGATATTCGTTAAATCTATTACTTCATTGCCCTTAACTCTATTCGCATTGCTTTTTGCAGACGGTAACCACATCTGCAGCTGAATGCACCTAAAAGCTCCGCCCGAAAAGGGCTTGGAAGGCCCAACGTTACCTACCGGCCGCCGTGTCATCCTCAGACCACAGGCGTCGCTGGATGCGGATATGGAGGGTCATGTGGTCAGCAGACCGCACTCCCAATCGTATGTCAGTTGCTGAGACCGGGGCCGCTACTTCTCAATCAAGTAGCTCCTCAGTTTGCCTCGCAAGGGCTGAGTGCACCTCGCTTGCCAACAGCGCTCGGCAGACTGGATGGTCACCCATTCAAGTGCTAGCCAGCCCGACAGCGCTTAACTTCGGTGATCTGACGGGAAGCGGTGTTAACAGTGCAGCAAGGCCGTTGACCTGAATGTAACTGCAAAAACATATTTCTTTGTACGCCACATAGTTTGGGAGCTATGACGTCCAATACTGAGATGCGTGGAATACTGCTGCATAATGCATGACGTTTTAGTGTAATACTTCCTTACTACTTACTCTGTTCACAACACATTTCGTAGGCAGTATCAATATATGTTGCTGAATGTACCTAGAAAAAAAAAGTAACATTATAAGACACATAGTTCAGGAGATAATGAAAAACTGTGCAATCGGACGTAGTTATCAGGCAATGGCATGGAAAAACTGTGGCATCATTTATGACTTTTTAAATTCTTACTTCTTTACCATTAACTCCATGCGCTATACATTTCACAGACAATAGTCATAATAGATGTACCAGTGAAATTGTTTTACTGTACAAGACCCAGTTTAGGAGATACGGCATCATAAAAGATGAGCTGCGTGAAAATGAAGCTCTCTCTTTCCAAGCATTAACCACAACTTGCGGGGTCTACTGTTATGGTTAAACGGATGTGGCATGTTAATTTTAAGGGGTGGCCGGATGCCCTTCTTGTCGCCACCCAGTACACCTAGGATGGAATCAGTGTACCCCAGCTGTCTGCGTGTAGTGTAAGCCATAGAATAGTGCGAACGTGTCTCAAATGTCTGCGAGTCGTGCAACTGAGACGGAACGTGGGGACCAGCCCAGTATTCACCTAGTGGGATGAGGAAAACCGCCTAAAAACCACATCCAGGCTGGCCAGCTCACTCTCCCTCGTCGTTAGTCCGCTGGGCGGATTCGATCCAGGGCCAGCGCGCCTACCCGAGTCCAGGAAGCAGCGCATTAGCGCTCTCAGCTACACTGGCGGGTTGTGTAAAAATGAAGCTGCAGGGTGAAATTCGTTAGAGGTACGGGGGGAATATGTGCACAAATACGTGCGAAATGTGTTGAGTATTGTAAGTGACGCGAATTTAAGTGGTGTTCATAAAATGAGTGGAGCCCTGAGCTATATTCATGTGGCTGAAAGAGCCATACTCAAATGGAAATGCTATCTGGCATTACAATTAAAGTAAAAAATTGGGTCGGCACCAACTCTAGCCACACAACAATCAAGAGATTCGACTGAGTTGGAAAACACATAAAAGAACATTCACTGTAATGTCACTCATAAAAAAATGGGATGTAATTATTAACATGATCCACAGATTGTTCACATGAATCAAATATAAAAATAAAGTCAAAAGTTTGTGAACACTGTGAATAAGAGCAGCTTTCAGCAACATTCCTGAAGACAACATCTGTACCATCTGATTTGTTTAAAAAAAAAAAGAACACTAATTATTGGACCTGTGATCCTGGAAACGCTGTGGATGGGCTAACAAGGAAACTGCAAGGTAAATGGCATAGGTAAAGGAGACATAACATCGGTACACTGGATAAGGCTAGAAACATTTATATAAGACGTCTATATGTTGCCTGATAACTATGTGCGATTGCTTGTGAAACGCTACACGATTCACAACAGAATCTCTTAATATAGAATCGCGGTCGTAATTAGAAGGGGAAGGGAAAAATTTAATACTCTCAATCATACCCACATTCACTCAAAGAACAGCAAGGACGGCCCCAACACCAACATGCACCGAAGCTGGGAGGTTTGTTCCACTGTGTTGAGAAATGATTACATAAAAGAGAAAATCTGAATATAATGGTTGCATTTAAAGTTGAATCTCGGTTTGGAGACACAGCCTCAACGAAGGCCACACATAGACGCTTACGTGCATAACATGCAATCGCAAACCACAAATACAATTGAATAATACGGAGAGGATATGTTTAATATTCCAAAATCAGAGCAATAAGTAAACTCTAGGACAGAGGCAGCAGTCCACAGGAAAGTTAGGCTCACAGTTAACTCGTGTCACCACGTGGTTTGCGGAGACACAATTTCTACGTACCGTGGCCAAATTTTAGCAACATTAAACCACGGAGCTGCAAACAATTAACATTTTACAGGGGACACAAAAAAATGGTTCAAATGGCTCTGAGCACTATGGGACTCAACTGCTGAGGTCATTACTCTCCTAGAACTTAGAACTACTTAAACCTAACTAACCTAAGGACATCACAAACATCCATGCCCTAGGCAGGATTCGAACCTGCGACCGTAGCGGTCTTGCTGTTCCAGACTGCAGCGCCTTTAACCGCACGGCCACTTCGGCCGGCCAGGGGACACATTTGAATAGGCAAAGGGTAATGGCAGAGGGCCAACAAAAACTAACTTTAGCCCACATGGATGGTTTCCAACGGAAATATAGTAATGAAACAGAGAAAATTCACAAAGAGGAAGAAATTATCAAGATTCGGAAAAGATTAGAGTGTATACACACGCAGTCGCAGGCGCACAGACATTCACACTGAACCGAGGGTGCACTTCCTACCTAAGAACGCTTCAACATAGGGGAACACTCTTGAGCTACATTCTTCTTACGGACCAAAGTCTGCATTATGAATCAAACTGAAAGTCTGCAAATGCCCTGCATTCCTTGCTACAACCCAGCAAAACAATCTTCATAACACAAAGCGCGAGTTATCAGGGTTCACGTTCCGGTTTGGCACTGATTTTCACTGCCGTAGTTCCATTATACAGCTGATGATTGTCCATATTCGCAACTACGAATACATTTTTTGTATTGTGCGTATGGCCGGCGGGAAGCTGACTGCTGTAGGCTACGAACGACGTATGCTCTTGCATGTTCCAGCGTTGTATGCAACGAATACGCTTCATGTACTTCATAACGGTTGTAGCCGCATATCAGAAGGAACATTGCATCGTACTTACGACCAACACAGGCACATTTCAAGAAGAACACCAAGGCGTATGGAAATGTGTTTATAGTATGCTGGAGAACATACCGATACACTGGACATTTAATACGGAAGTAAGGACATGTACCAAAACAAAATCAATTAGCATTCGATACTAGTGGGTGCATTATCTACTTGCATACTGTGGTGTGCGTACTGTAAGACCTTTGGTACACACACCATCAGAGTATTTGACTTGTCCCTCTAACGAAGTAGGCGAGTGTCAGCAATATGTCTAGTGGTCTTATCGTGACGTGCTTATATTCTGCCGTTAGGTCAGACGATAGAAATGCCACTTGCACGCTTAGAGTAGCAGATTTACGGTGACCAACTTTAAACAGAACTTGATTACTCTTCACACACATTTATTAAAATAATAAAAATCATAGACATTACTTAACTTGATTCTGGATGCTATTTACAACTGACAATCTGAAGTTCCTTTGTGGTAATCTTATTAGGTGCAGACTGAAACTTGACTATAGACTGGTACAGACTAATGTAGACTGGTACAGACAAATGCAGACTGACTAACCAGAAGTCTGTACACTCGTTATAATACCCCGCGCGTTCAGGTATCACTGCGCGAGTGTGATCCGCGAGGAGAAAAGGTTCTACATTAGCAGCAATCTCACTGGCTGCGTTACATATTAATACGTGGATCGACGGAAGCAGAATTTGGTCCGTCTCTAAGGCAGCTGCGCCTGCGCTGTTGTGCTTAGCGGGGCGCGCTCTAGTGGGAAAGTTGTGTACGCGCTGACTACGCGCAACTATGTACACAACACGTACTTCGCAGTCTACGCAGGTACTTCGCAATCTATTGTCCGATGCAGAGCAAAGGGCACTTCGTGTCATTACGTTGCCCATCCCTTCCCTGCTCCACTTGCAGATGGGGCGAGGGAAACCTGATTCATTAAATGCCACTGTTCGTGAGATCCATGTATTGTAGGTAATAAAATCGCTGTGGAGACAAATGATAGAGAAAATCGTACATGGAGACAGCAGGGTTTGGCTGAGATGCGCAGAAACCATCTTTGCAAGATAGTTTGGTCACATATGCCTTGGGGCGAAGGAAAGCCTTTCTCAGCCTACCATGTCCACATCTTTACCGGTGCTACCAGTACATAAGGTGCCTCCGCAAGTTCAGTTAGTGTTATAAATACTCTATTGTCCATCCATCAATATACTGAAACCACCACACATCATCAGCTATTATGTCAGCATTTTCATTGGGCAGCACAATTTCATGAACCCAAAATGTTCAAAAAATTATACATGTGTTACTATTTTATTAACTATGGCTCTGAAAAATAACAAAAGAGTAAATGGATACATGAATTGGTGAGAAAAAAGGAACGATATACTCCGTGTTAATTTGGTCACTGAAATCCGAAGCCTATTGCGGCTTACGAAAAAATATTAAATATGTCTTGGGACAAAATAGAGAAAGGAAACATTGTAATTCGAGAGGAAATCCCAATCGAAGAAAGGTAGGAGTAATGTAATTTCTGGCGACGGGAATGCCATCTGAGTCATGGTCGGTGTTGTAATATGAACGCCAGCAGTACAATTGCCGTGATAACCGGTGAAGGAACCGTATCTGTAGCAAAATACTGACTGTGTTAAAGAAAGAGAAGAAACAAGTTTTAAGTATTTTGTGATAATTTTTTCGTATGGCATGAGGTTGGTTGGTTTGGGGAAGGAGACCAGACAGCGTGGTCATCGGTCTCATCAGATTAGGGAAGGATTGGGAAGGAAGACGGCCGTGCCCTTTCAGAGGAACCATCCCGGCATTTGCCTGGAGTGATTTAGGGAAATCACGGAAAACCTAAATCAGGATGGCCGGACGCGGGATTGAACCGTCGTCCTTCCGAATGCGAGTCCAGTGTCTAACCACTGCGCCACCTCGCTCGGTATGGCATGAGGAACAACGCTGCCGTAGAGTAATGGAAAGCTCAATAAACCAGTAAACGCCCCATTCTGGTAAGAATCGAGCTCCCATACATAAGCCTCAGACGTTTGAGAACTTTACAAATACGTTAATGCATTAAATATGTGACCTGGAGATGGCAGGGGTAAAATACAGGGAGCGAAAGGCTATTTACAATTTGTAAAAAATGTGTGTGTGAAATCTTATGGGACTTAACTGCTAAGGTCATCAGTCCCTAAACTTACACACTACTTAACCTACATTATCCTAAGGACAAACACACACACACCCATGCCCGAGGGAGGACTCGAACCTCCGCCGGGATCAGCAGTTCAGTTTACGACTGCAGCGCCTTAGACCGCTCGGCTAATCCTGCGCGGCTACAATTTGTACAGAAACCAGATGGCAGTTACAAGAGTCGAGGGCCATGAAAGGGAAGCAGTGGTTGGGAAGGGAGTCAGACAGGGTTCTAGCCTCTCCCCGATGTTATTCAATCTGTATATCGAGCAAGCAGTAAAGGAAGCAAAAGAAAACTTCGGAGTAGGAATTCAAACCCATGGAGAATAAATAAAAACTTTGAGGTTCGCCGATGATATTGTAATTCTGTCAGAGACAGCAAAGGACCTGGAAGAGCAGCTGAACGGAATGGACGCTGTCTTGAAAGGAGGGTATAAGATGAACATCAACAAAAGCAAAACGAGGGTAATGAAATGTAGTCGAATTAAATCGGGTGATGCCGAGGGAATTAGAGTGGGATGCTTAAAATAGTAAAGGAGTTTTGCTATTTGGGGAGCAAAATAACTGATGATGGTCGAAGTAGAGAGGATATAAAATGTAGCCTGGCAATGGCAAGGAAAGTGTTTCGGAAGAAGAGAAATTTGTTAACATCGGGTATAGATTTAAGTGTCAGGAAGTCATTTTTGAAAGTATTTGTATCGGGTGTAGCCATGTATGGAAGTGAAACGTGGACGATAAATAGTCTAGACAAAAAGAGAATAGAAGCTTTTAAAATGTGGTGCTACCGACGAATGCTGAAGATTAGATGGGTAGATCACATAACTAATGAGGAGGTCTTGAAGAGAATTGGAGAGAAGAGAAACTTGTGGCATAACTTGACTAGAAGAAGGGAACGGTTGGTAGGGCATATTCTGAGGCATCAATTTAGTGCTGGAGGGCAGCGTGAAGGGTAAAAATCGTAGAGGGAGACCAAGATATGAACAGATTCAGAAGGATTTGAGTTGCAGTAGGTACTGGGAGATGAAGAAGCTTGCACAGGATAGAGCAGCATGGAGAGCTGCATCAAACTAGTCTCTGGACTGAAGACCAGAATTACAACAACAACAATGTGACCCCAAGCATAGAAGAGAGGGAAAGTTTAAAACACGTTTGGAATTGCAGTGAAAGCTTGTTGGAAGTTGCTAAGAGCTGTCTTCTCAGATAATGGATGAATAAAGTCGAATTATTTGGACGGCGTCTGCTGAACTGCCTCAAAAGAAACACACACTTTCTAACAACAATACTTATCCTACTGAGTTAGAACTGTAACATGAGATTATATCACTTGATGGGTAGATTATGACAGCATTCAAATTTTTAAATTTCGTCTAACATTACCGGAAGTATTGAACATCTAATTTACTCTTTAAAGCCGCTGGATAGGCGCCTACAATTGTACATGGGTTCCTGTTTCCTGGATAGATGGTTATTGTCAGTGACATGAGAGGGCGTGGTGTTAACTAACGCCTACGAATTTTTTATGTGGAAGATGATACAACTTTTTTAAACGAAATAAAGATTATTAATACTCTACATCTTTATTCTTCGTGTCTGTATATTGGTTTTTCAACAGAGTCATCATGCTGACGAACACATTTCTCCCAATGACAGACCACTCTGTTCATACCACCATTGTAGAATATTTGACTTTGTTGACGGAGCCACAATTTCACCTCTGTTTGCACCGCTTCACCAGTATCAAAAGTGAAGTCTTCGAATGTGTTCTTTAAGTTTTGGAAACCGATGGAAAACGAAGGGGTCAAGTCGCCACTGTATAGAACGATCGGCGACAATGAAGCCAAGGCGTCGGATTGTTAAAGATGTCGCTGCGCTCTGTTGTGGTTTTCCATTGTCGTGCTGGAGGAGGAGGTTCTCCACGTGTGGACCAAGTATTCGAATTCGAGCTTTCAGATTTCTGAGGGATTACAGCAAGCTGTTTCTCACACAGTGGCATAGTTGCGTTACGCACTGCCGTATTGTACGCTAGAATTCGGCAAGACTTCAAAATATGTGACATGAATGGCCGTATCTTTTGACTGCCTTGACGTAGAAACTTAAATGTTGTACTCCGCCAACAGACCGTGCACTTTAGCACGTAAAATACATATCAGCCTGGTACGTCAACTCGTTCTTAGAAAAAGGGTACTTAACACACTGCAGACAAACAATGGAATCACAAACTGCAAAAAACAAATACGTGTGATATAACTACAGATTAATAATTTTCGGTTTTTTCCCATTACTTGTACTGCGAAATCTTGGTCCTTGCCAAATTTTATGATGCTAGATCAACGGGAAGTACCTCAGAGAATTTGATGAGTAAATTTGAGAGTACTGAATACGTGATATAAATGGCCGTAACGTTTGATTGCACTGACTTGGAATCTTGAAGATTTTATGTGGCCAAGGGAACATAGACCTTACTATGTAACATAAATTTCAACTTCATACGTCGCTCCCTTTGTGAGGAGAACGGGTATTAAGAGACAAACAGATACACCAACAGATGTACAATATTGTGATCCTATAAGGATTCCGTTTTTACCGAGTCAGGTAGGGAGGATTTACTTTTCAGTATACCCCCGTAGATATAATACAGATATCACTCGTTAGTCCTATTTGGTACAGTTCCTATATACTTGAGTTGGGAAGTGTCCCTCAAATGTTTTACAGGCAAGTATGCGTCTTACCCTCCCTCCTCTCCCTCGTCCTCTCCCTCCCCTTCTCACACTCCTCTCCCTCTCGCCCTCGCCCTCTCCTGCCCCCCCCCCCCCACTTTCTCGCCCTCGCCCTCGCTCTCGCCCTCTCCTGCCCCCCCCCCCCACTTTCTCGCTCTTTCTCCCTCTCTCTCCGTCTCCCTCTCCCTCTCCCTCTCCCTCTCCCTCTCCTGCCCCCCCCACTTTCTCGCTCTTTCTCCCTCTCCCTTTCTCTGTCTCCTTTCCTCCCTCTGTCTCCTTCCCTCCCTCTGTCTCCTTCCCTCCCTCTGTCTCCTTCCCTCCCTCTGTCTCCTTCCCTCCCTCTGTCTCCTTCCCTCCCTCTGTCTCCTTCCCTCCCTCTGTCTCCTTCCCTCCCTCTGTCTCCTTCCCTCCCTCTGTCTCCTTCCCTCCCTCTGTCTCCTTCCCTCCCTCTGTCTCCTTCCCTCCCTCTGTCTCCTTCCCTCCCTCTGTCTCCTTCCCTCCCTCTGTCTCCTTCCCTCCCTCTGTCTCCTTCCCTCCCTCTGTCTCCTTCCCTCCCTCTGTCTCCTTCCCTCCCTCTGTCTCCTTCCCTCCCTCTGTCTCCTTCCCTCCCTCTGTCTCCTTCCCTCCCTCTGTCTCCTTCCCTCCCTCTGTCTCTCTCTCTCTCTCTCTCTCTCTCTCTCTCTCTCTCTCTCTCTCCTCTCCCTCTGTCTCCTTCCCTCCCTCTGTCTCTCTCTCTCTCTCCCTCTGTCTCCCTCTCTCTCCCTCTCTCTCCCTGTGTCTCCCTCTCTCTCCCTCTGTCTCTCTCTCTCTCTCTCTCTCTCTCTCTCTCTCTCACTTACTCACATACACACATACACAGCGATATACAGTACTGAGCCGGCCGTGTGGTTCTAGGCGCTTCAGTCTGGAACCGCGCTGCTGCTACGGTCGCAGGTTCGAATCCTGCCTCGGGCAAGGATGTGTGTGATGTCCTTAGGTTAGTTAGGTTTAAGTAGTTCTAAGTTCTAGGGGACTGATGACCTCAGATGTTAAGTCCCATATTGCTCAGAGCCATTTCAACCATTTTTATACAGTACTAGCCACTCTAAGAACATCTGCGTTTACTATTGGTCAACCAAGACTACTCGCATCAGCAACAGGGATCCATGAACAGGCAATCTGAGTGGCCGGTATTTCTCTCATTTGCCTCTCCGTGTTCCCGTGAGCAGGTGGGAGGTGTCCCGGCGAGCGGGCCCCCCAGGGGCAGCAGGTTGGGAGCAGCCTTGGCCACCAGCAGACAAGTGCGGTGTCCTCGGATCTCTTCAGGACCCTCGAGGCGGCCGCCGGCTCAACAGGTCCCCGGCGAAGCGCGCCTTGAATCACAATGACGTGCCGGCCCGTGGGGGAAACCCATCTCTGGCCCGCACACCGCCACTTTGGGCGGCTCTTCCCATCTACTGTCAGTCGCCGTGTTGCGAGTCAGCCAGCAGCCAGTCGAGAGAGCTTCACAAATTACGTGTTAATTATCAAAGTTGATGGGAGGATTTTGGAAGCCAGTTGGATTGCTGACGGTCTCTAGAGTGAACACTGGTTTGATGAAGCTCTCCACGCTGGGCAAAGCTGCGCAACGTTCATCATCTCCGTATAATTGCTGCAATATACATCCATTTCAACCTGGTTGCCGTATTGATGTCTACATGCATATTTAGCCGGCCGAAGTGGCCGTGCGGTTAAAGGCGCTGCAGTCTGGAACCGCAAGACCGCTACGGTCGCAGGTTCGAATCCTGCCTCGGGCATGGATGTTGGTGATGGCCTTAGGTTAGTTAGGTTTAACAAGATCTAAGTTCTAGGGGACTAATGACCTCAGCAGTTGAGTCCCATAGTGCTCAGAGCCATTTGAACCGTTTTTCTACATGCATATTTACAAACATACTCCGTAAACCACCGCATGGTACACGGCGGAAACTATACCTTTTCTGTTCCACTCGCAAATATAGTGAGATCTAATTTCTCTTATCTTGCCTTCGTGGTTCTTAAGCGAAATGGACGATGGCGGCAGTCAGCTTCAAATACCAGTTCCCTGAATTTTCTCAATAATGCAGAGTAATCACAAAAGTCTTGCCCTGATTATAACAATTTATTACAGAATAACCGTTTGACATAATAATTCACATTTGATGCCGTTACATAGGTTGGTGTTACTAGTTTTTTTTAAGACCACTTACGTTAGTAAACCTCAACAAGTGCCCCTTGGTAGCTCGGAGAATGTCGAGGTGGTATTCCAGTTACCAGCAGGTGTTTCGTAACATGTGTTGTGTCACAGTACCCACAGCAGCTTGTATCTTAGCCTTCAGTTCGTGGAAGTTAGTAACTGGTGTGACGAAGACTCTGTCCTTGATATAGCCCCAGAAAAAAGTTACAAGGGAGTAATGTATGGAAAGGGGAGTAATGTTCGGAACGGTGGATTGGAAGAAACGGTCCAACACCCTGGCCATCCCGCTCTCCAGACATTTCGCCCCTTGACTTTTTTTTCTGGGGCTATATCAAGGACAGAGTCTTCGTCACGTCAGTTGCTGACGTCGACGAACTGAAGGCTAGGATACAAGCTGCTGTGGGTACTGTAACAGAACACATGCTACAATACACCTGGCGGGAACTGGAATACTGCCTCGACATTCTCCGAGCTACCAAGGGAGCACGCATTGAGGTTTACTGACGTAAGTAGCAACACTAACCTATGTAACGGCATCAAATGTAACTTATTATGTCAAACGGTTATCTCTTATAAATTTTTATAATCAGGGCAAGACTTTGGGTTCACCTTGTATTTCGTGAAAAGAACGTCGTCTTCCCTCCAGAAAGTCCCATGAGAGATCGCGAAGTATCTCTGTAGCTGTTGCATGATTATCGAAAATACCGGCAGCACAACTACTGAATTGCTTCGGTGTCTTTCCTGAATCTGACCTCATGAGGGTACCAAACACACGAGCAGTACTCAAGACTGGGACGCACCAGCGTCCTGTATGCGGTCTCCTTTACAGATCAACCACCCTTTCCTAAAATTCACCCAACAAACCTAAGTCGACCATTCGCCTTCTCTACTACCGCCTTTCATGCTCATTAAATTTCATATCGGTCGCAACGTTCCACCTAGATATTTAATCGACGTGGGTAGCTCAAGCAGGTAATGTCGTACTCGAGCATTATGGGTTTGTTTTTCCTACTCATCCGGATTGACGTATATTTTTCTACGTTTAGTGCTACGTGCTATTAATCACACCAATAGAAATTTTGTTTAATTCATCTTATATCCTGCTACAGTCACTCAACTTGCCCGTAAACCACAGCATCATTACCAAACAGTCGCAGATTGTTCCTCATATCTGTTCGTCAGATCACTTATGTATAAAGAGCGCTCCTATCACACTCTCCTGGGACACTCGTCATAAATCGATGCGTAATTGAAAACTGAGCATTTTTATCAGCATAAATGGGGTCCGCAAACGCATATTCTCCTAGAAACCGAGAAAAGAAACAGCACTGGCGCTTATGTACCCATAAGGTAAACGCTATCCACCGAAAGCGCCGCAGGCGTTGCGGCCAACGCGTCTACCTGGCGAGAAGAGAAACTGTAATCGATTTCCAAATGCACTCTGCAGTCTTTTTTTCATTTGTGTTTTTCTCCGTACCGAGACTGCCACAGTTAACGTGATAAGTGAATCAATCGGGAATAATAACAAAGTAGCCAAATAAATTTCTCTAAGAACGTGCATCAGTAACGAATTAATGGTTTAATACCTGTCGTTCTGCACATGGTCTTTGACTTTGTTACGTCTCCTTACTTGCTTTTAGAACAACTTCGTGAACGGTAATTCTCACACAAACATTCGAAGCAAATTTACGCTCGCCACCAAGAACATCTTTCAACTGACATGTGTAATACGTACTGTTACTGTAGGAAACTCTCAGGCTTCTAAGTTGAAAGCTATGGCATGACAAACAGGCAACGCAGATAACATAATTGTCCCTGTGTGCGTTCTGTCCCGCACCAAACGGTAAACACGCGCCGGAGGATCAGCTATATTTTGTCTCTCGTGGCGAACTCCCAGCGTCATTACTCAGAATCTTTGATTTTTTCATACAACGTGGCTTAAAGTTTTAATTCCTTGCAACTCGAGCTCTCCCTGAAATTTATTTGCCTACCTCTATTGATTTACTTGCCGTATTAACTCTACTATACCTGCCCATTTCGATAAAAACATAAATGAAAGCTTAAAAAGATACTGAATGCATTTGAGAATCGAACACAGGTTCTCTGTTCCCCTGCCCGATGCCCTGGGTTGCTCCACCATCGGCGTTCTCGTGAGACATCATTTATCTAAAGGGTAAGAAGGCAGCAGTCGTAACAGTTCCTTTCCTCGATTTCTATGAAAACATGCGTTTTCAGACCCCATACGTAATGATGAAAAATGCTCAGTTTTCAGTTATGTATCGATTCCGTCAGTATATTGAGTCGACTGCACGTCATGAACTTTATGGATGGTTTTCTCAACTCCAAGTCTTTCCTTTTAGATTGTACGCAAGCAACTTGAAAAGATGAGCCCAACCAGTCGGTGGTGTCTGAGGCCTTCCTCTTGTACGCTTTGCAGCCCTCTTTATCGCTCAATAACTACTGCAACCTACCTGTATTTGAACTGGTCTATGGTATTTCACGTCTTGCCCTCCCACCTTCCAATTTGTGCGTCTTACACTACCCTCCATTTACAGTCTGGAACCGCGCTACCGCTACGGTCGCAGGTTCGAATCCTGCCTCGGGCATGGATGTTTATGATGTCCTTAGGTTAGTTAGGTTTAAGTAGTTCTAAGTTCTAGGGGACTGATGACCTCAGAAGTTAAGTCCCATAGTGCTCAGAGCCGTTTGAACTACCCTCCATTACGAAATTCACGATACTGTAATTCCTCAGGATGTCTTCTATCAACTTATATCCAAACCCTGCCATAAGTTTCTTTTTTCGCCATTTCGACACAATACTTCCCTATTGCTTAGTCGATCTACCAGTCTAATCCTAAGAATGCTCCTTCAGCACCACATTTCAAAATTTTATATTCTCTTCTTGTCTGAACGCTCTATCATCCATATTTTGCTCCCGTACATGACTTCACTCGACTTCCTTCAGAAGAGAATTCAAAACTGCTATATTTATGTTCTATTTTAACAATTTTTTTTTTTTCGGGAACATTTTCCTTTCTTTTGCCAGTCTCTTCTTCGGACACCCTCAGTTATTTTTCTGGCCAAATAGCTCATCTCATCTATTATTTTTACTGTCTTTAATCTAATTCGCCTCAACATCGTCTTGTTCAATTCCATTACATTACCTTTGCCTTACTTTTGTTAATGCTCATCTTGTAATCTCTTTTCAAGACACTGTCCATTCCAGTCAACTGCTCTTGTAAGTCCTTTGCCGTCCCTGATGTAATTACAATGTCATCGCCAGACCTCTAAGTTATTATTTCTTCTCCATGAATATTAATTCTTTCACCAAATTTTACTTTGGTTTCTTTTACTGCTTGCTCAATGGACAGATTGAATAACATCAGGGATAGGTAACAAGCCTGTCTCAGAATCTTCTCAACCCCAGCTTCCCTTTCATCCCCCACTTCTACAATTGCTGACTGGTTTCTGTACAAGTTGTCCACAACTTTTCGCTCTTTTTATTTAATTCCTGCTACCTCCATAGTTTCAAACAGTATTTTGCAGTCAACATTTCAAACGTTTTCTGTGAATATACAAACTTTATAAAAGTAAGTTTGGCCTTTCTTTATTCTGTCTCCTAACACAAGTCTTAGTGTGACTATTGCCTGATGTGTTCCTACATTTTTCCGTAACCCAAACTCAGTCCGCAACTCGTGGTCGCGCGGTAGCGTTCTCGCTTCCCACGCCCGGGTTCCCGGGTTCGATTCCCGCCGGGGTCAGGGATTTTCTCTGCCTCGTGATGACTGGGTGTTGTGTGATGTCCTTATGTTAGTTAGGTTTAAGTAGTTCTAAGTTCTAGGGGACTGATGACCATAGATGTTAAGTCCCATAGTGCTCAGAGCCATTTGAACCCAAACTCATCTTGCGCTAGTCTTGCTTCTACAAGTCTTTTCTTTCTTCTGTAATTGGTTCGTATCTCTATTTAGCAACCATGACACACTAACCTGATGGTTCTATAATATTCACATGTCTCATTATCTACATTAAAAAAACAGGTATTATTATATTGTTCTCGAAATCTGAGGCCGATGTCGCACACAGAATAAACAGAGCACTGAAGACACAAACGTCGAATCAGCGTTTTCCGTAATTTATCAAGGTGGAAGCCCTCATCCCCGTTAAGCAGTTCGTCTGCCCACAAGTTCCTCGACCACTCAATCACAGTAGACTCAGGCTGTAGAAGGATATCATCACTTTCACGTAATTCGTTGAATCCCCAGTGGAAATAATAAAGCCTGGGCTTTTACCAGAAATATTGACCCTTAGACAATGTGTCTAATAGTATATTTTAAATACGACAGTATGCCATCTTAGGCACTGTACAACATTAAAACACTTGATAATGGCAACTTAAAGCCGAAATCATGATCGTGTAAATGTAACACTGCAAATAAAAAATTAAAAAAGAAACAGTCTAATGGCGGTACTGACTTTATAGAAATAATTATGACTGTGGCCCCACATTATGAAAAAACTATTAAAAGTATCAGGACCACTCTACTTAGCAATGTGTAAGACGTCTGGGAGTCAGTGGCTTGAAGGACATACCGAGGTATTCACCCTCAGACATCTAGGCTGTGGGACCAACATCTCTTTTTCTTATCTTTCTTTTTGTTTCTTCTTAAATTCAACAAAGTTTTTATGTTTCGATTTCCAATTCGTATACTGTATTTTGATAAACTTCAGCGCTGCTAAACAAAAATAAATAAAAAACAAAAAAAGAAGAAAAGAAGCCCGGCTCCACGTGGTGGGTACGGGCAACAATATGATCGGATGTAAGATCCGATTGGAACTGTACTCAGATCCTCTCGGTTGCCATACACCGATCATAGTGGCCAAGAGGCAGTACGTAACGTCGGTAAAAACAAGCAGCAAGTGAAAAGAAGGCATGTGTTCGTTTGGCCTGATTCGTCAGGTTGTAAAAGGGCACAGGCAAACCGATCCGCCGAGCTGTTTTGTCTAGGTGCGGGTGATAGCCTCACAGTCGGATCTGTGGTAACGGTGCGTCGATTCCACCAGCGAAACGCGCAACCTTAATATCCCTCCCACTACCTGCCAGCCCACACTGTAGCAGTATAATATCAGAGTCTGTATTCCCCGTTACATACACGGCAGGTAGACTCTGCCTGGCGCTCTGCAGTCACCATACCCACCCAACCAGATCGCTGCTGTGGACAGAGTATTTCATGGGCACATCCCACTTGACCATTCTGACTGCGAATGTACACCTTCAGTTGTATAGAAACCGAGCTACACCAGAGTTCTGGTTCTCTGGGTGGTCATTTCCGAGGGCCACAGTGTGTGTGATCTTCAAGTGCCGTAACCAGCCACTCGCATAACCCGCTCTGACCAGCACAGAAAACACAGCACACAGAAACAAAGTGGCTAGCTTGTGTTATTCCATTTTAATAGCTGCACAGGAGAACTGCTTCTTTATAAATAAAACCGTCTAAATCACGTTAAATATTCCTCTCTTTATTAGATCGTCTTGGCTTCTGTCATCATCAGATAATAATTATTTAAATAAAAAATATTTTTATGTTAGACATTTTTGAAATGGTCACAAAAGTGTAAAACAATTTACCCTAGCCCCATACAGATTCCTAAACCCATGCAGATAATCCTTGAGATTCATTATAGTGAAGTTTTAGTAGCTATGCAAATACTTGTACACTTTAAAACAATAAACGTGGGCCGTATTCAATAGACAACAGTAAGCAGGAGGACTGTTCGTGCATCAGCTATGTACAGCGTGTGCCCCATCTGGGGCGAATGCAGTACGTACTAGTTATGAACTATTCATGCATCAGGTATGCATTACATGTGCCCCATGTTTTTTCATTTTAAATTCTACAAGTATTTTCATAGCTATAAAAAAAATTCACCACCACACATTTTCAGGACTGTCCAGAAACTATTTTACACTTTTGAGACCATTTTGAGAAGGTGTCGTATTAAAAAGGTTTTTTTTTATTATTTAAAGAATTATTTTCTGTTTTCTAGTCTTCATTGTTTCAAGTTTTTCATTTGATTCCAAACATTTGGATGAGATTACATAGAGACAGTCCGCAGCTGGTAGTCTTACTGCAGCGTTCTCGCTTCCCGCGCACGGGGTCCCGGGCTCCATTCCCTTCGGGGTCAGGCATTTTCCCTGCCTCAAGGTGACTGGAGGTGTTCTGTCATCATCATCATTCATCCCCATAACAGGTGAGGAAGGCAATGGCAAACCACATCCGCTAGGACCTTGCCTAATAGGTGGTGCGGGTCTCCCGCGCCGTCCCCTACACTCCTCGGAGTACGGGACATCATCATCATCATCAGATGATTGAGACAGGTGGTAAATATTAGGATTATTTCAGTTTCTCTTCACCTGCATCAACCAGTACATCGATTCCTCCTGCGATTATCTCACGAAAAGACCTATAAATTAAAAATTAGAGAGAATCGAGCTCGCGCGGTTGACTTACCAGCAACCATTCTTATCACGAAACATTCTTTGAGTGGAACGGAAAAACGGAGAAATACCAGTGCTACACGAGGTATCCTCTACCACATACCAGGCGCGAAAGCGAGTTAATATTGCACTGTTATCAAGTTCTAAGCAAAGTGGAAAATATAAAGTCTCTAGCTCACTGAGAAGTTAATTTAAAATCAATTGCAAAGATTGTACCGAACGAACAGGCAAGAAAGTGACAAAAAAAGTGTTAAAAACTTAGAACATGTAAAACAACGTTCTAGAATTTCTACCATCTCTTCATTGGTGTAAATTGCACTCAAACAAACTTTCATGTCAAGACGTCCGAGAGAATGACCAGTGGCTATCGTCCTTGTTCAAATGGCTCTGAGCGCTATGGGACGTAACTTCTGAGGTCATCAGACCCCTGGAACTTAGAACTACTTAAACCTAACTAACCTAAGGACATCGCACACATCCATGCCCGAGGCAGGATTCGAAACTTCGACCGTGGCGGTCGCGCGGTTCCAGACTGTAACGCCTAGAGCCGCTCGGTCACCCCGGCCGGTTACTGTCCTTGCGTTTCTGTTTATTTATTTTCAACTCTAGCAGGTGGAAGAGTTACGTTAGCCCAGATTCCTGAACTGTGTGCTCGTACACGAGAGTAAAATTCAGATTTGTGTTAACGTTTTTAATAACGTTGTGTGTCCATGAATAGTGCACGGCAATACGTTTTTGGACAGGTCTCGACCAGAAGAAAATCTACCACTACATAAGAAACATAGGGTTCCATTAAAAAAAAAAGACATGTTCCTTGTCATATCTTCGTAACTAGTTAAGTTACACGAAAGGGAATCCGTCCCTATGATAGGTAAAAAACAGTTCCCTCTGGAAGAAATTTTTTTGACGTTGTCAGGATAAATTGAACTCACTTTATATCAAGTCATCTTTTATTCACCAAGTATCCACAATGATCCTGTACTAATTCAGGTAATTTATCTCTTGTATTAATAGGAATTATGGTATCGTTCCAACTGGAGCTAATTCCAAACCACACGTGCAGCCAGTCTTCTCAGAGCCAGCGTGTAATACCACAAGGTATCCGTCACCGACTGCTAGACTGCTACTTCACGTTTTTACATCACATTTAGCTGTTATGCAGTGACTAAAGACATCAAGTGTTGGCTACCTTCTGTGTGTCAACACACTTTCTTCAGCTGGTGAAATGCGTTAAGAGCTGTGTTTTGTCCCCCCCCCCTCTGTCTCCCTCCCACCCTCTCTCTCTCTCTCTCTCTCTCTCTCTCTCTCTCTCTCTCTCTCTCACTCTCACACACACACACACACACACACACACACACACACACACACACATGTATATATAGACTTCCCGAGCCTTTTTGTGCAAAACTCGCCCCCGCTACTTTTTCCTGTGTGACTGTGACGACGACGACGACGACGTCGACGACGCTTGTTTCGGAAGCAGCGAGCAGCTCTTTTAGCGGCCGTCATCAGCATAGAAGCGCGCGGTTTTTCCCCGGGCGGCCGGGTAATCCCCGAGTGATGGATAGCGGGGCGCATCGCGCGCGACAGCCGCGTTTCTTCCGGCGGCCCCGAACGCCGGGGCTTCCCCTGACGACAGGCATTTGTCTGCCAATCTGCCGCCGAGCTCGGCATTCGCGGTTACGGCGTCTACTTCAAGTGAGTGGGACCCAATTTAGCATAGAAAGGCGTACTGCAGGGTTCGCACTGCCTCACAAAGTTGTTATTGTTGTTGTTACTGTGGCCTTCAGCCGCGAATCGGATTTAGACAGGACATCGGTATGGTGCGATAAGTGGCAACTTACCGTAAACAACGAAAAGCGTGCGAACCTCCACATGAGTATTAAAAATGGGTTACACGACGAATCACATAGATTTAGAGATTACGAATTTCACTATAAACGTAGGGATTACGGTTACGAACAACTTAAGCTGGAAATAGTAAATGGAAAAATGTTGTGGGAGGAAGACGAACCAGCCGGCCGAAGTGGCCGTGCGGTTAAAGGCGCTGCAGTCTGGAACCGCAAGACCGCTACGGTCGCAGGTTCGAATCCTGCCTCGGGCATGGATGTTTGTGATGTCCTTAGGTTAGTTAGGTTTAACTAGTTCTAAGTTCTAGGGGACTAATGACCTCAGCAGTTGAGTCCCATAGTGCTCAGAGCCATTTGAACCATTTAGGAAGACGAACCAAAGAGTGAATGATATTCGAAACATTTCGAAGGTGAAACCAATCAGCTATGGATACTTCCTACACTATGCTTGTCTGTCCTCTACTGGAGCCCTTATGTGCGGTATACGATCTGTACTGGATAGGATAAGCAGACGACATCGAAAAAGTTCAAGGAAGGGCTTTTCGTTTGGTATTATCACGAAATAGGTGGGAGACAGTCACGGATATGACGAGCGAGCTGAGATGCCAATCATTGAAACGTAGCCTTTTGTCGTTGTAGTGAGACGTTTTCACGAAATTTCAGGCACCAGCTATCTCCTCCTAATTCGAAAATACGAGGCGTGTTTTTTTAAGTAAATACCGTTTTGAAATAAAAAAAGACGTGCTAAGATATCTCAATAATTTTATTTTTACATTAAAGCCTGTACCTTAATCTACTTTTCCACATAATTTCCGTCAATATTGAGGCACTTGTCATAACGTTGTACCAGTTTTTGAATACCCTCCTCGTAGAAGTCTGCCGCCTGACTTGTTCACCACTGCATCACCACTGTTTTGACTTCGTCATCGTCTTGAAGACGCTGACCGCCCAGGTGTTTCTTCAAATGCAGGAACAGATGGTAGTCACTGGGCGCAAGATCGGGGCTGTACGGAGGATGATCTAGGGTTTCCCATCGAAAAGACGTGATGAGATTTTTGGTCTGATTCGCCACACGCTGACGGGCATTGTCTTGCAGGAAAACGATGCCTTTGTTCAACTTGCCACGCCTTTTGTTCTGAATTGAACGGCGCAAAAACATGGTTCAAATGGCTCTGAGAACTATGGGACTTAACATCTGTGGTCATCAGTCCCTTAGAACTACTTAAACCTAACTAACCTAAGGACATCACACACATCCATGCCCGAGGCAGGATTCGAACCTGCGACCGTAGCACTCGCGCGGTCCCGGACTGAGCACCTAGAACCGCGAGACCATCGCGGCCGGCAACGGCGCAGGTTGTGCAATGTCTTACAGTAAGCTGCTGTATTGATTGTCTCATTACGAGGCATTGTTTTGCTGCAAGACAATGCCCGTCCTCATGTGGCGAATCAGATCAAAGATCTCATCACGTCTTTTCGATGGGAAATTCTATATCATCCTCCGTACAGCCCCGATCTTGCGCCCAGTGACTACTATCTGTTCCTGCGCTTGAAGAAACACCTGGCCGGTCAGCGTCTTCAAGACGATGACGAAGTCAAAAAAGTGGTGATGCAGTGGTTAACAAGTCAGGCGGCAGACTTCTATGAGGAGGGTATCTCAAAAACTGGTACAACGCTACGACAAGTGCCCCAATATTGACGGAAATTATGTGGAAAAGTAGATTAAGGTACAGGCTTCAATTTTTTTTTAGTCATCAGTCTACTGACTGGTTTGATGCGGCCCGCCACGAATTGCTTTCCTGTGCTAACCTCTTCATCTCAGAGTAGCACTTGCAACCTACGTCCACAATTATTTGCTTGACGTATTCCAATCTCTGTCTTCCTCTACAGTTTTTGCCCTCTACAGCTCCCTCTAGTTACATGGAAGTCATTCCCTCATGTCTTAGCAGATGTCCTATCATCCCGTCCCTTCTACTTATCAGTGTTTTCCACATATTCCTTTCCTCTCCGATTCTGCATAGAACCTCCTCATTCCATAACTTATCAGTTCACCTAATTTTCAACATTCGTCTATAGCACCACATCTCAAATGCTTCGATTCTCTTCTCTTCCGGTTTTCCCACAGTCCATGTTTCACTACCATACAATGCTGTACTCCAGACGTACATCCTCAGAAATTTCTTCCTCAAATTAAGGCCGGTATTTGATATTAGTAGACTTCTCTTGGCCAGAAATGCCTTTCTCGCCATAGCGAGTCTGCTTTTGATGTCCTCCTTGCTCCGTCCGTCATTGGTTATTTTACTGCCTAGGTAGCAGAATTCCTTAACTTCATTGACTCCGTGACCATCAATCCTGATGTTAGGTTTCTCGCTGTTCTCATTTCTACTACTTCTCATTACCTTCGTCTTTCTTCGATTTACTCTCAAACCATACCGTGTACTCATTAGACTGTTCATTCTGCTCAGCAGATCTTTATATTCTTCTTCATTTTCACTCAGGATAGCAATGTCATCAGCGAATCGTATCATTGATATCCTTTCACCTTGTATTTTAATTCCACTCCTGAACCTTTCTTTTATTTCCATCATTGCTTCCTCGATGTACAGATTGAAGAGTAGGGGCGAAAGGCTACAGCCTTGTCTTACACCCTTCTTAATACGAGCACTTCGTTCTTGATCGTCCACTCTTATTATTCCCTCTTGGTTGTTGTACATATTGTATATGACCCGTCTCTCCCTATAGCTTACCCCTACTTTTTTCAGAATCTCGAACAGCTTGCACCATTTTATATTGTCGAACGCTTTTTCCAGGTCGACAAATCCTATGAAAGTGTCTTGATTTTTCTTTAGCCTTGCTTCCATTATTAGCCGTAACGTCAGAATTGCCTCTCTCGTCCCTTTACTTTTCCTAAAGCCAAACTGATCGTCACCTAGCGCATTCTCAATTTTCTTTTCCATTCTTCTGTATATTATTCTTGTAAGCAGCTTCGATGCATGAGCTGTTAAGGTGATTGTGCGATAATTCTCGCACTTGTCAGCTCTTGCCGTCTTCGGAATTCTGTGGATGATGCTTTTCCGAAAGTCAGATGGTATATCGCCAGACTTATATATTCTACACACCAACGTGAATAGTCGTTTTGTTGACACTTCCCCCAACGATTTTAGAAATTCTGATGGAGTGTAATCTATTCCTTCTGCCTTATTTGACCGTAAGTCCTCCAAAGCTCTTTTAAATTCCGATTCTAATACTGGATCCCCTATCTCTTCTAAATCGTCTCCTGTTTCTTCTTCTATCACATCAGACAAATCTTCACCCTCATAGAGGCTTTCAATGTATTCTTTCCACCTATCTGCTCTCTCCTCTGCATTTAACAGTGGAATTCCCGTTGCACTCTTAATGTTACCACCGTTGCTTTTAATGTCACCAAAGGTTGTTTTGACTTTCCTGTCCTTCCGACAATCATATCTTTTTCGATGTCTTCACATTTTTCCTGCAGCCATTTCGTCTTAGCTTCCCTGCACTTCCTATTTATTTCATTCCTCAGCGACTTGTATTTCTGTATTCCTGATTTTCCCGGAACATGTTTGTAGTTCCTCCTTTCATCAATCAACTGAAGTATTTCTTCTGTTACCCGTGGTTTCTTCGCAGCTACCTTCTTTGTACCTATGTTTTTCTTCCCAACTTCTGTGATGGCCCTTTTTAGAGATGTCCATTCCTCTTCAACTGTACTGCCTACTGCGCTATTCCTTATTGCTGTATCTATAGCGTTAGAGAAACTTCAAACGTATCTCGTCATTCCTTAGTACTTCCGTATCCCACTTCTTTGCGTATTGATTCTTCCTGACTAATGTCTTGAACTTCAGCCTACTCTTCATCACTACTATATTGTGATCTGAATCTATATCTGCTCCTGGTTACGCCTTACAATCCAGTATCTGATATCGGAATCTCTGCCTGACCATGATGTAATCTAATTAAAATCTTCCCGTATCTCCCGGCCTTTTCCAAGTATACCTCCTCCTCTTGTGATTCTTGAACAGGGTATTCGCTATTACTAGCTGAAACTTGTTACAGAACTCAATTAGTCTTTCTCCTCCTTCATTCCTTGTCCCAAGCCCATATTCTCCTGTAACCTTTTCTTCTACTCCTTCCCCTACAACTGCATTGCAGTCGCCCATGACTATTAGATTTTCGTCCCCCTTTACATACTGCATTACCCTTTCAATATCCTCATACACTTTCTCTATCTGTTCATCTTCAGCTTGCTGCGTCGTCATGTATACCTGAACCATCGTTGTCGGTGTTGGTCTGCTGTCGATTCTGATTAGAACAACCCGCTCACTGAACTGTTCACAGTAACACACCCTCTGCCCTACCTTCCTATTCATAACGAATCCTACACCTGTTATACCATTTTCTGCTGCTGTTGATATTACCCGATACTCATCTGACCATAAACCCTTGTCTTCCTTCCTCTTCACTTCACTGACCCCTACTATATCTAGATTGAGCCTTTGCATTTCCATTTTCAGATTTTATAGTTTCCCTACCACGTTCAAGCTTCTGACATATCCTTTCGTTGATTATTCAATCTTTTTCTCATGGTAACCTCCCCCTTGGCAGTCCCCTCCCGGAGATCCGAATGGGGGACTATTCTTCAATTACAGGCCACATGTCCTGTGGATACACGTTACGTGTCTTTAATGCAGTGGTTTCCATTGCCTTCTGCATCCTCATGTCGTTGATCATTGCTGATTCTTCCGCCTTTAGGGGCAATTTCCCACCACTAGGACAAGAGTGTGCCCTGAACCTCTATCCGCTCCTCCGCCCTCTCTGACAAGGCCGTTGGCAGAATGAGGCTGACTTCTTATGCCGGAAGGCTTCGGCCGCCAATGCTGATTATTTATCAAAATTTAGGCAGTGGCGGGGATCGAACCCGGGGCCGAAGACGTTTTGATTATGAATCAAAGACGCTACCCCTAGACCACGGGTCACTAGGCTTGCATATAAAAATAAAATTGAGATATTTTAGCATATCTTTTTTTAATTTCAAAACGGTACTTACTTAAGAAACACACCTCTTAATTTGTTAACGCCTACCTTGGAGGAGAAATGAGAGTCGTAGTAAAAATAAGAGAAATCGGAGGTCACTCGAAAAAGTATAGTTATTCGTTTCTTTTTACGTGCTATTCGAGAGTCAAACAGTCGATAAATAGTCTGAAATTAGCTTTTATGACTGCTGTACCAAGCTCTTAATTGTGAATTGCAGAGGAATGATTACATTTACAATGAACAACGGAATTAAAGGATCACTTTTTCGATACGCCGTAACTGTCTCGCACTGCGACGCATAAGTTTGAAATTTGGCTCGAAGGTGTCTTCCGCCTATTTCTGTAATGGTGCAACAGCAAAGTGTCGACACATGCGAAACAAAAACCAGAGCTCAGAAACTCATCTGATGTGTAAGGTGGGCCAATGACGTCAGGCTGGCACCAAACTGCCTCGGAGGTGTCGCACTGTGAGAGGGTCGTCACATCCCCTCTTACCAACATTTCGCCCTTTCTTTTGAGCGTCTGCGATGGCCGTCAGAACCGCGACAGCGAGCGCGGAAATCAGGCAATTTTATCGATAGCGGAGGGAAACATTTCAGAAGCACCGCCGCCAACAATGACAGGAAAATGTCTCAGGGGGCGGGACAAAGCGCGTAAATGAAACAACCCTTTCCCCAGGGGCGTTGATCCCGACACTTTTCGCGGTTGAAAGTGATAGTTGCCAGTGCAGTGGTCAATAGTAGGACGTTCTTGACAACGTTTCACACTACAGATAGTGAGCCGTGGTAAACAAAATTGCTGTTTTGAAGTGTGAAGCAGTCGCCCTCCGTTTCGGGCGGTGGCGCCGCTGTGGCAATCGAAGCTTTGGTGCCTCCCTCTGGTGGAAAAGGGGAAAGGTTGCCTGTTCGCGTGCATTTAAGGGGCGCTATGAGCTCGCCAGTGGAGCAGTCGGGGTCAGTCGTGTCAGTCTGGGTCAGTCCCCAGTTTGCTAGTCTGTCTCTCGTCCCCATTTGTGAGGCAGTGAGTGTCTGTCTGTCTGTCGGTCGGAATGTTAGTATGTCGTTCGGATCAACCTTTAAAGCCGGCAAAATTACATTCTTTCCACTCCGCCAGTAAGAGAACTCAGCGAGTGGTCACCCGGTCGGGGCTGAGCTCCTGCATCTGAGTCTGCGCGTACGGCCGCCAGTCTGCTCGAGTTGCTCGGGCAACGGTCATTGGCTGTTGGGTCGGTAGCGAGATAACTTGTCCGCCTTGAGCGTCGGCGCATGAGGTCCCCACGTGAGTCCAGTGGGCAGCGCCGTATAGAATGGGATAGTGGCTTCGCGGTTGACAACAGGAGTGAAACCACGACATCGGGCTGGCCGGGGCGAGGTGAGACGCCGTGAGACAGGAGATCGGCGCGCCTTCCTGCGTCCGTTGAAGCGGCTGGCAGCGGACGGTTCGGGAGAGCGATTTGGGGATGCTGCGCCAGGTCTTCTCCAGAAATCGCAGTTTATTACAAGCTAAGTGATTGGTGGTATGTTGTTTCATTTACTTGTTAAATTCTACATGTTTTCTTGGTGATGTCACCAGCCGCTTTGTTTTGGGGTCGTCCCACCATTCTTCTCAGTTTGCCCACCCACGGGAAGGTGGTTATTTATGAATTGGGTGGTCCGTTTTTCCCTTGTGGAGTAGAGACGGGGTAGAGCAACCTGCGGTGGAGGGGTTGTGCGGTAATCTCTCTATCAAACTGCCGTACGTTAATAGCTGCCTCTGTCATGTTTGTCGGATTCGGTGTGCTAACGAATTTATTGCTTGCAGTGTAACGGCCTAATTCCTGAAATATGTTTTTTTCTTGTGTGTCATCTTGAGTCGAATTAAATCGGGAGATACTGAGGGAATTAGATTAGGAAATGAGACACTTAAAATAGTAAAGGAGTTTTGCTATTTGGGGAGCAAAATAACTGATGATGGTCGAAGTAGAGAGGATATAAAATGTAGGCTGGCAATGGCAAGGAAAGCGTTTCTGAAGAAGAGAAATTTGTTAACATCTAGTATAGATTTAAGTGTCAGGAAGTCATTTCTGAAAGTATTTGTATGGAGTGTAGTCATGTATGGAAGTGAAACATGGACGATAAATAGTTTGGACAAGAAGAGAATAGAAGCTTTCGAAATGTGGTGCTACAGAAGAATGCTGAAGATTAGATGGGTAGATCACATAACTAATGAGGAAGTATTGAATAGGATTGGGGAGAAGATAAGTTTGTGGCACAACTTGACCAGAAGAAGGGATCGGTTGGTAGGACTGGTTCTGAGGCATCAAGGGATCACCAATTTAGTATTGGAGGGCAGCGTGGAGGGTAAAAATCGTAGAGGGAGACCAAGAGATGAATACACTAAGCAGATTCAGAAGGATGTAGGTTGCAGTAGGTACTGGGAGATGAAGAAGCTTGCACAGGATAGAGTAGCCATGGAGAGCTGCATCAAACCAGTCTCAGGACTGAAGACCACAACAACAACAATCATCTTGAGAGGCGCTATATGTGTAGTAAAGAGCATGTTAACTCGTTTGGCCAACCTTGTATAATTTTATATAAGATTGCATTTCATGGGCTTTTATTTAAATGGTCATTTTAGTATATAAAGTTGCCACCCGCCCACCGTATGTCTTTTCTTAGAAGTTAAAATCAAGTTGCACCTTCGGTGGCAAGTTTATCTTTTAATTTTAGTGTTTTGTACCATTTCCATCCCTCCTACGGGGTGCATAGTTTGTGTGCTTGTGCGAATTGTTAAAAATTTTAGTTTAAGGTAATCTGGTGTGTTGCAGATTTGCACCAGCGTAGTCTTTCAGAGGATGTTGTAAGCGGTCGTGACTATGGCCATGTCAAAAGGGAGCAGCAAGGATCTCAGCCCGAAAGCTCAGAAACTCAAAAATTTGTTACTTTCTGCCTCTGAATAAATTTTAACTTGATATTTAGAGGGTGCTTTCTGCTTATAATTTTAAATCTGTTTCCTAAAAAAAAAAAGAGGCTTTTAGGAATAAAATTCCCATTTGTGAAAAGCAGTTTGACTTTGATTTCATCAGTTACTCCCTGGCAACTACTTCCACGCTCACATAGTGTGATTAAATGTGTTAATGTTCTTGATGAATCGCTAGTAAATAAAATAAATTTTTAAGAATATTCTTTGAAATTAAATCCACGGTTCAGATACCCTCTGACCTTTTAGCCCTTCTGTTTTCAGTGGTGCCGTGAGGGGATAGCATGGAGTGCTCATAAACGGTGTCTTGCTGTGTTCAGCGCTGCATCGCTGCTCCGCACTACCCTGAATCATCAACGTCATCGAGTATGAAGGAGACCTGGTGGGGCTTATGGGGGAGGGTGAGATGGAGGGGAGGGGAGGGGAGGGATGTCCCGCTCTTTCAGTGTTGTGGAGAGACACAGCTGTGTTACTCCTGACGTCGTGGGGAGCCACCCACCGGATATCCATTCGGGGCACAGCTGTTAGTGATTTAGGGGTCACAACACTCATGCAGAAACAACGGGGAAAAAAACATGCCAAATTTTGACGCAAAATCTCCACCACTGGAGATCTTGTACAGAAGCTCGAAATGCCGCTGGAAGTTCAATGCGAGATGCTTTTAATAGTTTCCACAACGAAAGATTGTCTCGAAACCTAGCAGAAAATCCAAAGAGATTTGTGGTGTCACCGCCAGACACCACACTTGCTAGGTGGTAGCCTTTAAATCGGCCGCGGTCCGTTAGTATACGTCGGACGCGCGTGTCGCCACTATCAGTGATTGCAGACCGAGCGCCGCCACACGGCAGGTCTAGAGAGACGTCCTAGCACTCGCCCCAGTTGTACAGCCGACTTTGCTAGCGATGGTTCACTGACAAATTACGCTCTCATTGGCAGAGACGATAGTTAGCATAGCCTTCAGCTACGTCATTTACTACGACCTAGCAAGGTGCCATTATCATTTGCTATTTATCTTGTGATGCATGTACCATGAGACCGGTGTTCAACAATTATGGATTAAAGTTAAGTATTCCAGTAGTTAGTTACGTTCTTTGCTACTATAAATTCCCTTAACTGTTCGAGACACCAGCCTGCGTGAGCTTAAACGCGTGCCTTTCGGCTTCCTCTCCTAGTGGCTTGGCTGTCTTGCCAAGTCACAACAAGATTCTGGTCGTGCGTAAAGTATGCTAGCGACAAGACACAATCAATCCCTTCTCTGGGCGATAGCAATGGAGATGTGCTGCCAAAGCAGAGTCACTAAACACAGTCTTCCGAAATTACTTCACAAAAGAAGACGAAGTAAATATTCCAGAATTCGAAGCAACAACAGATGGCAACATGAGTAACGTAGAATTTATTATCCTCGGAGTAGGGAAGCAAATCAATAAAAGCAAGTCTCCTGGTCTAGACCTTTTACCAATTAGGTTCCTTTCAGAGTATGCTTACGCAATAGCTCCATACTTAACACACATACACAACCGTTCGCTCGGCGGAAGACCCGTACCCAGAGACTGGAAAGTTGCACAGGTCACACCAATATTCGAGAAAGGTAGTAGGTGTAATCCACTAAATTACAGGCCCATACCATTAACGTCGATATGCAGCAGGATTTTGGAACACATATTGTGTTCGAACATTATGAAATAACCCAAAGAGAACTGTTTATTGGCACACAGTCAACACGGATGTAGAAAACATCGTTCTTGTGAAACCCAACTAGCTCTTTACTCGTATGAAGTGTTGAGTGCAATTTCCAAGGGATCTGAAATTCATTCCGTATTTCTTGATTTCCGGAATGCTTTTGGCACTGACCCACACAAGCGGCTTGAAGTCAAATTGCGTGCTTATGGAATATCGTCTCAGTTATGTGATTGGATTCGTGATTTCCTGTCACAATTCGTAGTAACTGACGGTAAGTCATCATGTAAAACAGGAGTAATTTCTGGTGTTCCCCAAGGTAGTGTTATAGCCCTTCTGCTGTTTCTTACCTATATAAACGATTTAGGAGACAATTTGAACAGCCGTCGTAGGTTGTTTTCAGATGACGCTGTCGTTTATCGACTAATAAAGTCATCAGAAGATCAAAACAAATTGGAAAACTGTTCAGAAACAATATCTATGTTATGCGAAAATTGGCAATTTACCCTAAATTGTGAAAACTGTTAGGTCATCTACATGAGTGCTAAAAGAAATCAGTTAAACTTCGCTTACACGATAAATCAGTCTAATCTAAAAGCCGTAAATTCAACTAAATAATTTGGAATTACAATGACGAACAACATAAATTGGAGGGAACACACAGAAAATGTTCTGGGGAAGACTAACCAAAGACTGCGTTTTCTTGGCAGGACACTAGGAAAATGTAACAGATCTCCTAAGGAGACTGCCTACATTACGATTGTGCGTCCTCTTTCAGAATACTGCTGCGCACTGTGGGATCCTTACTAGATAGGAATGACGGAGTACATAGAAAAAGTTCAAAGCAGGGCGGCACGTTTTGTATTATCGCGAAATAGGTGAGAGTGTGTCACAGAAATGACACACGATTTGGGCTGGACATCATTAAAACAAAGGCGTTTCTCGCTACGGAGGAATCTCCTCACGACATTCCCATCACCAAATTTCTCTTCCGAATGCGAAAATATTTTGTTGACGCCGACCAACATAGTTAGAAACTATCATCATGATAAAATAAAGGAAATCGGAGGCCGGACAGAAAGATACAGGTGTTCGTTCTTTTCGCGCGCTATGAGAGGTTGGAATAATAGAGTACTGTGATGGTGGTTCAATGAACCCTCTGCCAGGCACTTAAATGTTATTTACAGAGTATCCATGTAGATGTAGATTTAGATGTAAATGTAGATCACTAGCATGGCGCAGTGTTCAGCTACAGACATCCTGCGTCCTTTTGTGTTACCTCTCGTGCGATAGCATTATAGTGCCATTTTTCAGCGGGACAGATCTTGTACACACTTCGTTAACAGAGAAAAAGGGTGAAAGCTCTTAGATTTGAAGCAACTGATATTTGAAATCTAGCAGGTTATACTGCTGCTACCAATAACACACCAATGGGTGTTCTCCATTAGCTACCTTTTCCGGATACGGGAATCTCGCCTACTTGAAGAAATAATGTCTGTGGCATGAATTTAGGAGCAGGTTCCTGACTTGCTTAGAGAAACTATAGAGAACTATATCATACACAAATATAAAAAAATTTGCGATATGTTTTAGAGGAGATAGAGATATTTACTAATTAAATAATGAGAGAACTGCAAAAAGAATGCTGCTTTCCGAGACATCCAAAAGCAAGCTATGTGATACTAAACTTGGGAAAGAACCATTACCAAAAGAGCTGCATTTTTAATCAACGAAAAAAAAATCTTAAATAGTGTTGCAGAGTGAGACACATAGCATGATAAATTTGAAGGTGTTTCGTTTTACGAACAAAGTAAAATATGAAACTTCCTCTCAGATTAAAACTGTGTGCCGGACAGAGACTCGAATTCAGGACCTTTGCCTTTCGCGGGCAAGTACTCTACCATCAGAGCTACCAAAGCACGACTCACGACCCGTCCTCACAGATCTACTTCGCCAATACCTCGTTTCCTACCTTCCAAACTTCATAGAAGCTCTCCTGCGAAATTTGCAAGACTTCCGGAAGAAAGGATATTGCGGAGATATGGCTTAGCCACAGCCTAGGCGATGTTTCCAGAATGAAATTTTCACTCTGCAGCGGAGTGTGCGCTGATATGAAACTTCCTGGCAGATTAAAACTGTGAGCCGGATCGAGACTCGAACTTGGGATCTTTGCCTTTCACGGGCAAGTAGATGGTAGGGCACTTGCACACTATGATGCAGAGTGAAAATTTCATTCTGGAAGTAAAATATATCCAGTACTAATTAAAATTAAGAACAAAATTTTGAGATGCGCAGGGAAAAAGATTTTCAGTAATGGGTAGTTTCCAAAGAAACACAAAAGCGAAGTTTAATATTTATACGTCTTCGATGCATACCTGACTCTTTGATAATCTCCACAATATTGTTTTAAGAATTTTAGCACCTTGCAAAGATTTCTAAGTTTCCTTTCATGGTGCATTATCCTGCTTGAGGAAAAAAGGTTCCTGGTAACACTATCTAAACACTGTTTAAAGTACGTATCTTAATTAAAAACACTAACAAAGTGTCTATCTGGTGTGTGTGTTTGTGTGTGTGTGTGTGTGTGTGTGTGTGTGTGAGCATTCTGTTCGCTTTTCCTGTGCCGCCATCCATCAGTCATAATCAGATGAATATTAATTTTCGCTACTGGCCTGCAGAACGACAGATTTAGTACAGTGGTCATTGTGTTTGCACTAGAGTCTATACGCATGAGTCATCTGATTGTAGCGCACGTATCAGTAACAATTTATTGCTGTGTTGCGTCGACAGCATTCACTGTTTTATCATCGCATTATTATCCGGCGACTACTTGTCGCGTACGCGCGACACAGTTCCATTTCGATGAACGTGCCCCTGCGATACAGTGCATGATTCAATGAGTGATATAGTTCTAGCTATAAGTAGGAATGACAGCTCATTCATTACGAGGAGAAGATATTAAAGCAAAGTGTAATCATGGGTACTCGCGTGTGACTCTGATTGTCACGAAATAATTTAAAGATGAATTAAGCACACATAAAAAGAATAAATCTGTTATAGCATTACATCTCGTCTTGGAATAGGTAAATTATATTCACTGATCATCATGAGGAAAGAAACTGACGTTAAGTGGTTTGTATGACATATTTCGAGCAAAGGCTACACGTTTTCATAAGGAATTCAACCAGTTTTTTAAGGGTGTATTGTAACTCATTCGACTGATATTGGGACGTATCCATGTTTAACTGTACATTATTTTCAGCTTTTTTTTGGCGTTCCTATTTAATCATGCTCTTGGGTATTGATTGTAAAAGCGAATCTTCATTTTTCATTTACAGTGATTCCGACATCAGAATAGCTCAAAAACAAAGCGAATCTTCATTTTTCATTTACAGTGATTCCGACATCAGAATAGCTCAATATACTCTATAAAATTACTAACACATTATGTCGATGAGTAATAACGCTTCATAACAAACTGCTGTTTTCCCAGCCATACTTTCATTTTTTATTTATACGTCAATTTATGCATTTATTTCACTTAATACGATTAGAGCTTAGAGCCCTCTTACATCTACCCATACATCCGCAGCGAGTTAACATCACAACACACGAGGTGGTATCGTAAAAACTGCCGAAATTTGAATTTTGCACACAAATGGTAACGAGTACACCGCTAGGTGACTTCTCATATATTCTCCTCCTATCAGCGTGCGAGGTGGATGCGAACTGTGTGGTTTGGTTAGTTGTCGATGTGTTTATTTCCATTGTCGTGTCTCCGTGAGTTTGCGATTTTATATTGCTGTGAAAGAGCAGTGTATCTTAACTCTATTTTAGTCTTGGGAAAACAGTTGCAGAAACGCGGAAAGTGTTGAAACAAGTTACTGGAGAAAACACGTTAGGCCAGGCACAGACTTATGACTTACGCCTAGCATAAGCTGTAGAGGCTCGGGGTCGATGACCTCTGCAGTGGCACGGGAAAGTTGAGACGGTGGGCTGTTGTCAGGATGATAGCCGACGATTTCTCAGAGAAACATTGTCAGTACACACATATGTTATTGAAGAACGAACTGCAAGAGCGTGCTGAAAAGAAGAGCCTCGTATTTTTTATACCCTTCTCCATAATGGTTGCCGTATTACACGTTACTCATACAGTGATAAGCCATATATAAAGTTGTCCAGCTGAAAGCAGCATCACCTGGCGAGGAGTGACTGCTAGTCACACGGACGCACATTGCATGTGGTACCACTTGAGCGTGCTATCCGTATGCAGAACGGATGTACCCGAGTTTGACCGAGCGCGGATTGTGATTCCCCGGAGGCTCAAGACGAGCATTTCGGAAACTGTACGACTTCTCGGGTGTTCCGGGAGTGCTGTCGTGAGTGTCTTCAGCACGTGGCGAAACCAAGGTGCAGCCACGTCCAGACGTTGTGGGGTTGAGCGGCCAACCCCCGTTATAGATGTCGAACGTCATAGACTGGACGGCCGCTTTGGCCGAACGATTCTAGGCACTTCAGTCTGCTACGGTCGGAGGTTCGAATCCTGCCTCGGGCATGGATGTGTGTGATGTCCTTAGGTTTAAGTAGTTCTAAGCCTAGGGGACTGATGACCTCAGATGTTAAGTCCCATAGTGCTTAGAGCTATTTGAACCATTTCGTCATAGGCTGGGCAGCCTGGGGAAACAGGACAGGTGGCGAACTGTGGTGCAGCTAACATCAGATCTTAATACTGGGCTTATAACAAGTGTTTTTGAACACACAGCGCACCGAGCACGGCTTATGTTGGGCCTTCGCTGCCGACGATCGATGCATGTTCCAATCTCAGCACCACGACACCGGCAACTACGACTGAAATGGGCGCGTGACCATCGGCACCGGACGTTGGCGCAGTGGTAAGACGTTGCATGGTCGGATGAATCCAAATACCTTCTTCATCATACTGATGGGAGGGTGTGAATCCATCGTCTTCCACGGCAGCAGCTCCTTGACACCTGTACTGCGGGACGGAGACAAGCTGGCGGCGGCTCTATTATGCTCTGGGAAACGTTCACGTGGTCATCCATGGGCGCGGTGGAACTTATGCACGGCACCATGACGGCCAAGGCGTATCGTACACCCCTTCATGACGACCATGTTTCCCGACTGCAGTGGCATTTTCCAGCAAGATAACGCGCTACGTCGCAAGTCCGGAAGTGTGATGGAATGATATGAGGAACACAGTGGTGAGTTATAATTGCTGTTTTCGTCCCTAACTCGCCAGATCTGAACCCACGTCAAAGCTCATTGCCCTCTCCCAGAAATTCACTGCAATTGAAGATGCGTATGCGGATGTGGTGCAAGGCCTCACTGCTTCCATGCAACGACGAGTCGCCGCTGTTGTCCATGTCAATGGTAGACATAATGGTGGACATACCGGCTATTAGGTAGGTGGTCTTAACGTTCCGACTGATCAGTGTATTACTGCGTCGACTTTCCTGCTTCGCTGCCGCTAGAAGGCTCCCAATTGTAGCGTACAACGTGGCTGTGTGTATCGTAATTTCGTCAGTGCGTTCGAAACGGCGTACTGCAGTCGAGTTTCTGACCGCACAACGCGTGCCACCAATTGATATCCATAGACCATGCCTGCTAATGGCAAGGTCGCGAACTTTCTTGTCGTCATTGGTCTTTAGCGTCGGAGCCCCATTCATACTCTCTTCTTTACAGTGCCAATATGGTGAACCCAGCTTTCATCACCTGTCAAAATGTTGTCAACGAAGCCATCACCCTCAACGCTCAGAACGCAATAGAAATTTTGTCAAATGGCCAAGCTCTTCTGTTTCGTGTGAAGAGTGAGCATTTGAGGCACCAACTGTGCACCAGTTTTCTGTACCGCAGTTCTGCAGTGATGGCCTATACACGCTGTCGTGATATTCACTGTATTATCTGATAGCTGTCCCGGTGTTATCCGGCGATTTTCTGTGAAGAGTTCGTCAAGCCTTTGGTTGCCCTACGCAGTCGTGTTCTCTCGCACACGTTTTGGTTAGCTCCACCGATTCCTTCACTACGAGCACGAACAACCCATCGTCCCACACTACTTACGAGTGTTGACTGAAAAGTAATGCCTCCACCTTCGTAACTCTTCAATATTTGGCATCATTGGTATGCGGAAGGTACTGGCTTGTTCCATAGCCTCTTCTGTACAGCTCCAGTTGGCGGGAAACCTTAGTATTGAACGGTTGTGTTGTTACAGAGTAAAGTTTGGAACCCTACGCAGACAGTCGGTCAATGCAATTTAAGCAACGTGCAGCAGTTGAGTTTTTGACAGCAGAAGGTGTCACCCCAAAGGAGATTCATCAGAGGATGGAAGCAGTTTATGGTGACTGTGTTTATGTGAGTACTGTGCGTCGTTGGGCGGGAACATGTGACCTGCGTGACAAACAAAGAGTTGGACGTCCTGTGACAGCAAACACCGAGTTTCACGAGCAAAATGTTGACAGACTGATTCAGGACGATCGTCGTATCACTCATAGAGAAATCGCAAGCACAATCGGCATTTCACAAGAACGTGTGGGTCACGTTATTGTTTTGGCAAACCACACAATTCACGTGCCACCACAGCAGAACTTCAGAGACTGAACCTCACCACTGTAAGGCATCCTCCATACAATCCAGATTTAGCACCGTCGGACTTCCATCTGTTCCTGATAATGGAAGACGTTGTGCGGTGACATCATTATGCTTCTGATGAAGACGTTGAGAGAACTGTGAGGCTGTGGTTGCGGAAACAGAGTGTCGACTTCTTCCGTGACGGCTTCAGAAAACTTGTTCATCGTTGGCAGAAATGTATCCAATTGGCGTGTGATTATGTGGAAAAGTGAATATTGGTAGTTGAAGATCACATTCTAAGGATTACTCCTGCGGTTGATATATTAAAATATTCCCATCGAAACCCAATTAAGGAATGTGGAGGCATTACTTTTCATTCATCCCTCGTACGTCGATACAATCATCACCGTATACGGCTTTCATTCTTCTACGGATTTCAGTTGGAAGCACGTTTTCTGTGGTTAGAAAAGCGATTACAGCACACTGTTACGCGCACACTGACATAGTCACGTCGCACGCCTTCATGTTACACGCTACATTTCGGAGGTTGTAACTTTCGTCAGCAGAGCGGGCAAACCGACCGACTAATATCCATCACATGTAATACCTCATTCGATATTGAGAACAGGATAAAAAATACGTCGTCATTACTATTCAGCACACACCCCATACTAAGTAATTTATTTGCGACGCGAAAAAGCGCGTTAAAAACGGGCAAAGATCGACATATGATGAGGAATGTTCAGGTCAGTTAGCCTACCAGTGGAAAGTGAGGTATGTGATTCCGCCTGTTCGTTCACACGGGATCTAAGATCTCTGCAACACCTTGGAAGCAAGTAATGGTAGGTCTGAAAATATTATGTCAGAGCAATTGAATCTGACGCCGGCCGGTGTGGCCGAGCGTTTCTAGGCGCTTCAGTCTGGAACCGCGCGACCGCTACGGTCGTAGGTTCGAATCCTGTCTCGGGGATGAATGTGAATGTGTGTGATGCCCTTAGGTTAGTTAGGTGTAAGTAGTTCTAATTCTAGGGGACTGATGACCTCAGATGTTAAGTCCCATAGTGATCAGAGCCAATTGAATCTGAGGAGGATTTTGATGAAGTCGGACCAACTGCTTCTTCGACCAGGGACATCGTCACGTGGGATACTACATTGCTGTTACATAACTGCATCAAAATGATTCACATGTTCTTCCAAAAGTTATAGAAATAATCATAATAGTAACAGCCATAACGCCGATCAAAATTGTCGTTATGTTTATTACTATGAAGCTCAGCGCTAGTCGACAAGTCGCCTTCGTCACTCCTGCCAAACAAAACTCGACAAGTCAAGAATAATATTAAGCTTAACTATACCTGTTTTCTTATTTCCTCTTCTTATTGATGAGATTGTTCATAAAGAGTTCGTCCCTCAGTAAACAGCTGTATCAATTTTTTAACTGCGCCTTTCTTTTATTCCACAAAAACAGAGACAAAAATGGCTACTGTAGGGAAGCAGCCTACTCACGCCGTAATAAATTCACATCATTCTTTCCATTGTGTGCCAGCCAGTCCGCTGTAACTAGCTCTGACGTCATAAATGTTGCGCAATACTTTAAAAATCAAGGAAATAACCTAAAATGTTTCTAGCATGTCAGGAGTAAAACTAAATTAATGTGTGTTAAATATCAGTTCGATAACTTTAACCATTTTCGAAATTTGGATGTCTTTTTGTAAAAATCATTGGCGCAACAGAAAAGAGCTAGAGACTTAAAAATTTATATTTAGATTCCTTTTTCATAATAATTTAATAGAGACAGGACTTTGGATTTCACAAATTAAAATTTTAGTGGAAATTCATGATTTCCTGGTTTTTGTCTTAAAAATTAAGGAAGCAAGATAGATTAAGTAGGCTAATAAATTGGGCTAGGATGTTTGAATTTAAGTAGAATGGAGATTGGCTATAACCATAAAGATGTCAGAAGTTTCATTTGAATAACTATAAAACTATAGTGATAGTGCATCTCCAAAGGGCAAGTTCAGAACTCGTCTACTGCGTGTAGTGAAATTAAATTAATTCTCTCGCCCGAAATATTTAACTAAGCCACGTCAAACTTTTATTATGATTACTTACCTGTGTGCTGAATGCACATTTAAACTGAGAGCTTCATCGGCCATCAGCAAGAGAAGCTATGATTTATTCAATAACTTAAAGTGGTGCATTACTAGCCCAGCGGCTAGTCGGGAGAGCCGATTTGATCAGGCGTTCCCTTAGCCGTCCGCACCGCGGCTTTATGTATAAGAACGCTGCGAGAGGAAGCAAGGCCCCAGTTCTCTCCAGATGCTGAATAGCACACCATCTGTGTCGGGAGTCGCGTCGCGTCGCGTCGCGTCGGTATAATTGCTATAAACAGCCTCGGATGCCGTATTAAGTTACTCGGGACACGCGTAACCATGAAATCATTTTCGAGTGAAGTGTTAATTCTGGGATGACTTTAACTATCGATTTTCAGTTTGCGTATGTCGTATTTTCACGTGCCGCCGCGGGACAGACATTCTACCATTATTTAGCGTGGCGTTTGATGAGCATTATCATCAAATTATGGCAAGCATTCATTTAAATATTTAATTTGGACAGTTATAGTTGCATCAGCGCATTAGACTCTGAACTGCTCTGTTAGCCGGATTGTGTGGATTCTTTTTTTTTTTTTTTTTTTTTCTCCATCTGTGACTTTCAGAATATACTCAACTATTTTAGAAAATCTTTTTGATTATGAATCCCAGACAATCTCCTAATTCCTCAGAGCTATGAGCTGCAGCTATAAGTGTGTTTCTCAGATGAAGTGGGCACTAGGAATTCTAATTACAGGCTTCACGTTTTGCTAATCACTTTCTGGTTGCCAATATTGTAGTTAGAGAGCCAGTGTTGAGAACGGCAAAAGACAGCATAAATAATAGGAACATTTTAAATAACGATAAATCCACCCGCCGCCCCATATATGGTTAATCGGCAGGGAAGTGCATAATTTCTACATTGCAAACAAAACATTTTTATTGAATAACAACATTAATTTCAACCCGCCGCCCCACATATGGTGCATCGGCCTTGAAGTGTTTCTACATTCTACAAAATTTTATACC